>NC_057861.1:60778531-61078531 GCF_019393635.1 Dromiciops gliroides | reverse complement strand
GATATAAAAGATGCCCTTAAAAGGCTCATTAGCAGAATAGCCTCCTCTCAGTGATGGGGCTGGTTCCTAATCCTTAGAATATGATACACATACTTCTGGGAAAAATATTGGGAAGCAAAAATGTTTGGATTCCTCCATTCTCTCCTCATTCAAATCTATCCTCCATTTAGCCACTAAAATTAGTGTCCTAATGTACAGCTCTAAGCCTGTCACCCTTCCTAAGCAACAAATGTTAGATTCCCTGTTGCCTCCAGCATCAAATGCAAAATCCTCTGATATTCAAATCCCTTCATAACCTAGTTGATTTCTACCCTTCCAGTGTTCTAATACCTGATTCTACAACACATACTCCTAGCTCCAGTGATAATAGCCTCTTTGCTGTTTCATGAACAAGATACTCCATTTGTTGGCTCTGGGCAATTTCTCAGACTGTCTTCCATATCTGAAATGCTCCTTCTACTCGACTCTACCTATGGGCTTCTTTTGTTTAAGTCACAATTTTTTAAAAACCTCATTTTTACTGGAAGCCTTTCTCAACTCCTCTTGATTGTATTCCCTTCTTTCTGTTAATGGTTTCCTATTAACCCTTTATAGAGCTTGTTTCTATATATTTGCATGTTGTCTCCCCTATTGGATTGTGAGATCCTTGAGGTCAGGCACTGTTTTTTGAATTATTTTCTATCTCCAAAGATTATCTGGCACATAATAGGTGATTAATAAATGTTGGTTGATGAATCTTAATGTTCCTACCTTACTAGTTCACTCTGCTCTTGTTTACTATAAATGACCCTGGTCTTATTCTTCATAGCCTCTATTGCTAATGTTTCCATCATAATTACATGTGACTGAAGCACTCCTGCTTCCTCAGGACATTTTCCAGCTCCAAAAAGGGCTAGAAATGAAGTGAAAAGATAGGATTTGGTCCTTAGCCTACTGCTTATAAGCTCTGTTCCCTTGGCAAAGTCACTTAATATATTTATACCTCAATTTCATCATTTCTGAAATGGGAATTGGAAGACCTGATCTGGCTAGCTGGAAGGATTTTGCCCTGTATATATCAAATAAAATATTGTATATGAAAGTGTTTTGTAAATAATACAATATTATATAGCTGCAGGACAGCAAGAAAAAAAATAGAGAAACTTGATTTGGGATTTCATCATTCAGAGTCTAGGTCCTAACTCTTCATTGTCTTTGTACATGGCCATTATGAGTTGCTGTGGTTAAACCAAATTTATGACATGGTGGCCAACCCTCTCATGATAAGTCTCTTTGTTCTTTGCCTGTTGCCATAGATAAAATCCTTTTACTTTAGTTGGTCCTGGCAGAACTGGAGCTCTGATAAGGTACTCTTTGAGAAACTATGAACAGTTCTATTTGACAATGAGACATTGAATGGGTACATCTTTTCAAAATTCAATGGCTTTTGTGATTATCTTTGTAATCATTACCCTCATAATGATTTTCACTTTGCTTAAGATGTTTCACTGGCTCCCTATTATAGCTAAGATAAAATAACATCTCCTGTAACATTTAAAACATTCATAATTTAAGTCCAACATATATTCCTGATCTGGTTTCACATAAACTGCTCTAATATACTCTACATTCCAGTCAAACACACCTAATTATAATGATGTTCCATCTCTCATCTCAGAACCTTTACCAAGGGTATTTACCATAAATGGAATAGAGGGGAGCCCATACTCATGTCTATATCTTCAATTCCCAGATCCATTTATGGCTGAATTCAAGTGCTAATTCTAACAAGAATTCTTGATTTCCACAATTGTTAGTGTTGTCTCCCATTCCCACGAAATTTAATGTCGAATATTTCTTTATCTATGTACATCTTGCATTCTCTGTAGCCTCATGGAATATAAGCTCTTACAGAGTAGAAACCGTCTCATATGTGTTTTGGTAGCCAAAGCACCTAACTCAATACTTGGGACAATGAAGGCATTTAATTAATGCTTGCTATGAATTGACTCATCCTTGGCTCTCTCTCTTTTCCTCATGAATCAAAAAATCATAGGAAAGATTTGGGATGTTTTCTATACCAGTTTCTTAAATAATGAAATAATCCTCTTTAGATTTAAAAAGACCCTAAAGATGGTCATCTACCTTTTGCCTGAACTCTTTCAGTTACAGGAAACTGCTTACCCAGTAATTGGCCATTCCCACTATTTGAGTGACTGCTTTAGTTGTGAGAAAAGTTTTCATAAGACTTAGTAAAAAATCTACTTCCTTTTAACAGCTTCTTATTCTTACCAATATTACCCTCACAGGCTATATGGAAAAGCAAAAAGAAGGGAGAGGGTATTATTATATATCTCTCCACAAAAATATATATGAAAGAATATTGTCATAAAATAGGAACAATAGAAATTAAAAACACTCAAAATTTCAGACTTACTGAAGAAAGAATAAAACTCATTAACTTAGATATCAATTCAGAAATAGAAATGTATAACCAACTTGCATGATAAATGGGAGATATTAATGGAAAGAGACAAATTTCACCTCAGAGATTTCCATGGTACTGGTAGGGTCAAATCCATGCCTAAATATGGCCCATTTGAAAGAAGCAGCATATGTAAAATGTGGGGAGGAGTATCACTGTGTATTAAGATATACTCTAGTAAAGAAATCCAGGTTCCAGAATCAAGAAGCAAAGTAGAAACCATTGAAATAAATATCACTGGATGCATAAGTAGAAGCAGTTTTGCCATTATATACACTAAGACCTGAATGTACAAAAGAATTAGATGAGTTCCTAAAATAGAACATATTACATGGGTGAGGTATAGCAAGAGCATGTTTCTACTCACTGGATTTCTGATTATGCTTTTAATTTTCCCATCCCATCCACTCTCCTTTTGCATCTTTACTCTTTCCTTTTCTACTGTCTTCATAGACTCTACCTACAAACATGCTCAATTCTCCACTACCCAATATAAACCTCCTCCTGCCCTATTATCTTAAGCTAAGTATTGCCCATTTTCTTTAAAAAGTAGTGTCTGGGGGCAGCTAGATCCAGCCTCAGACACTTAACACTTACTAGCTGTGTGACCCTGGGCAAGTCACTTAACCCCAATCGCCTCACTAAAAAAAAAAAAAAAGTAGTGTCTGCTTCCTTACCTACCATTCACTCACTCTCCATGCCCATGCAATCCAACTTTTATGTTCACAACTCTACTGAAATTCTTCTCTCCAAATCACCAAATCTGAACTTTTATCTTACTTACTCAGTCTTCATTTTTGGTTATGAATTCCTTTTTTACTCTTTGTTTTTGGCACATCTTTATTGGTTCTCCTACATCTCTGACTGATCCTTTTCTGTTTCTTTCCCTGGCTCCTGTTCCTTCTTCTGGCCCCTCAGTTCATTGTGGGCATTCTGCCCAAGTTTCTGTTCTTAGACTCATTATTTCTCCCTCTCTGAAAACTGAGAAAGACCTTAACTTGAAAAGTCCAAGGTTCCCCACTGCATCTGGGGCCATTGCCAGTCATCAACCTATGCCTTGCAAGTGAATTCTGATGACTGGGGAGGAGAGAGTGAGGCTGATAACTTTGCATAGCTCTGTGTCACTTAAATCCATTTCACTTGCAAGTCAAGATATCCTCCTGTCATGTCATTGGTCCTCTTTGAGAAAGCAGAATTAACAACACCAACATTAAGTTACATAGATACATATACACATACATATATATATATATAATTGACCTGAATATAAATAGTCACACTATTTTAAAAAAAGAAGATAAAAGGAACAGAAATTAGAAGACAAACAAAGGATTCAAAGCTATGACTGTAGAGATGATTCTTAACCGAATAAAGGATAGAGGGGATCACAAGATGATAAAACAAAAAATTTTGATTACATGAAATTGAGGAGACTTTGCATGAACAAACTCAAGGCAAATAGGATAAGAAAGAAAAATATCAATGGAGGATCTTTAAAATAAAGGTATTCAATAGAGTTTTTGATATCCAATATGTAGATAGGAGATTCATGCAAATGTATGAAAACAAACAGTTCTCAATTGTAATTCTCAATGCAAACTATAGACATAAGAAAAAATCCTAAAAATTACTACCAAGAGGAACAATACAAGCCAAAATAACTTTGAGGTTCCACCTCACACTCCAAAATTGGACAAAGATGATAAAATATGCAAACAGTCAATGGGAACTATGAGAATATAGAGTTGCTAAGATCCTCTTGGTGGAGCTGTGAATGGGTCCAATCCATTGGTAAAGCAATTTCGAATTACTATAAAAAGTGACTAAAATGCTGATGGCCTATGAATAAGAAAACTTGCCCATGCAAATGTATCTGAAGAAAATAAAAGACATAAAAAATGATCCTATACATTCTAAAATATTCACAGTAACATGTTTCATATTAAGTAAGAACTGGAAATAAAGCAGGTTCTCTTTGACTGGGGAAGAAATAACTAAGCATAATGTGGTACAAGAATGTAATAAAATATTATTTCACAATAAGAAATTATGTACATAAAGAATTCACAGAATAATGAACAGCTTATGTGAACTAATGCACTTTAACATAATTTGAAGCAGGAAAAAACAGTATGCACAATGAATACAAAATTGTAAATAGAAAGAAAAATAAAATGAAACAACTCTAAGCAGCAAAAAACATCAAATAATAATTCTTAAGAATATAGAATAAATCCAATTCCTCTCTAGCTACACATTAAACGTAACATAATCATGACATTGATAGAAAATATGAAGGATACAAGGAAATATAGAAAGACCTTTATGAAATAATGCAAAGTGAAAGAAATAGAACTGGAAGGATGGAAAACACACTACTCCCATATATGAATAAAAATGATTGAGAATAAATGGGCAAAAGAGCACTATAATTGAAAGGTAACTTGATTGAAGATATTCTTGGGCTTCATCAATTGCTGGGAGTATAGATTTGTTTAGAATTATCTGAGGAGCACCTCTCCATCAAAATTTGTGCCTAGAGAACCTAATGGAGATGACATAGGAATTCCTGATTAGTTTTTAACTGGAATGGCCGTCAAGCTGTTTGACTGGCTGGGACTCAAGTGATGACTGTTGATCTGGAATCTACCCCTTTGCAATAAAGAGTTAAAAGCACATTATTTTTTCTTTTCTTTTCCCATTTCCCCATTTTATCTATCATTTGTTCAAAAGTTGAACCAGAGGGGCAGCTAGGTGGTACAGTGGATAGAGCACCGGCCCTGGATTCAGGAGTACCTGAGTTCAAATCCGACCTCAGACACTTAACACTTACTAGCTGTGTGACCCTGAACAAGTCACTTAACCCCAATTGCCTCACTAAAAAAAAAAAAAAGAAGAAGTTGAACCAGTGTACATCAGATCAAACCTTGATCTTGGATAAATAAAATCTGGGCCTGAGCACCGCCTTTCACCAACCCCATTGGCAACTGGAAATGGCTGTCTTAAACCTATAATAATTACATGCCCCCCACCCATAGATTTCAATACACAAAATACAAAGTAGAGTTCTGGAGAATAGCCCGACACAGCCCAAGATATGGAAGCAACTAGGGCTTTGATAGGGATTCTGAAGAAACATATGGTGAAAGGAGATATGTGCTTGCCAGAATGACTGGAGAGCATAGTTCACAGATGTGAATCACAACATTTATTGTAGAAGACAAAGGATCTTGGGTTTCTATGCAGTGTGGTTCTAGAATCTCACTGTTTATTCACAAAGGGCAGATTTCCTAGGCCAAGGTTATCTCAAGGATAAGCCTGAATCTGAGAGTTTCCAAGTTCAAGGGGGAAAAGAGGATTTCTACATATTTCAGGAATGGCATCCAGTTTTGGAGATAGAAGAGATTTCAGCTATCCTTGTAGCTGATGACTGAATCACATGGGGAGAAAGGATTTAAGAGCTTTGCATCTTGCTACCACCATCCTCTCCATTACACTGAGCTATCCACACTATACAAGGCCAATGGAAAGGGTATTGCTAGATAGGTTTCCTTTCCTAAAAGTGTTCAAGCCATAGGAAACTTGGTAGGACTCTATAGGGAAAAACAACCCAGTGGAATGACAGGGGTTTGCTCCTGAATGGTATTCCCAAGTCCAGTTGCCTTCCAAGCAGAGCTTGTGACTACCATAGTCTGATGCTTTCTCTGCTTACTCATCTCTACCCAGAAGCAGATGTCTGATTGAAATCTGATTCTCTATGGTCAGAAGCTTGGCATTCCTGTGCCCCTCCCCCACTGGGCCACCACCACTCATTTTGGCCCACTGGTTCAGAACCAGGGCGTTTTACCCCAACTCTAGCAGACATGGGAGCCACTTCACCCTGGCCAACCACCAAACCCCCTCACCAGTCTGCAAGCCAAGTCTCAGAAGAAGCTACTGGTGCCAAAGACTCCAAGACCCTGGAGGTGCACTCTGTTCCAGGCTGGGTTCACACTGCATGCTGAGCTCCTCTCTCAGTGCACACAGCAGGTGACCCCAGTTGCCCTATTTGGCTGGAAAATAGTCTCACTCTGTTTTTATGTGGGTTAGGCTGCTCCAAGAGTTGTCTTATGGCATATTTTGGAGTAAGTGGACAGGTTTATTGGGAACTTTGAGTTAGTCACAGCTTTTCCTCTGCTATCTTGGCTCTACCCCCTAGCTTGTGACTACTGTAAGGGTTTTAATTAATATATTTGTTATACTCTTCAAAGCAGTGTTGTTTGTATACTTCCAGTCCCTGTTTATATATTCCTGTAAGTTCTTGCATCTCCTGCATTTTCCATGGAGGTAAAATAAAGGTTGCTCCAAATCTAAGTTCATGTTGTTATTTGAAGGTTTGTACAGAATCTGGGGACCCACTTGGACCATATGTTAGGAATTCCAGACATGAATCTTATTGAAACTTTATTTTGAATTTCTCCTTAAAACAAATTCTGAAACATGAGCAGAACAAATAAAAGAAGAATAAGTTTTATTTGTGGGTTCAATTCCCAGGAATGAACTCAAGACCTGTCATTTTGGTGATGTTGGGGATCTCTGAACTACATCTTATAGTAATGAAAATAATAATAAAAATAAGAAATAATACTAATAAAATATATACAGATTTAGGTTATAAGTTGCTTTAACATACATGATAGCATTTGATCCTCAAAAAACTATGTAATGTAGATCTATTATCAATATCTTATAGGTTTAGAAACTGAGGATCTGACAGGGACTTAATCAGAGGTTCAAAGCTAGTAAATATAAGATACTATATTCAAAGCCAAGACTTCCAAATCAAAACCAAGCTCTCTATGCACTACACCATATTCCTGCCAATGAGAAATTGGAATGACTAAAAACATCTTGTATTTAAATGAATTGATTCAAATACAGTTACCAAGTAAGTGGGGTTAGTTGAGTTCAAGTTGAGTGTTGAGCTTTTAGTAAAACATTTATGGGGCAGCTAAGTGGCACAGTGGATAGAGCACTGGCCCTGGATTCAGGAAGACCTGAGTTCAAATCTGACCTCAGACATTTGACACTTACTAGCTGTGTGACCCTGGGCAAGTCACTTAACCCCCATTGCCCTGACCCCCCGGAAAAACCCCAAAAAGCTACATAAATGTTTCTTTTTTTGTGAAGCAATTGGGGTTAATTGACTTGCCCAAGGTCACACAGCTAGTTAAGTGTCAAGTGTCTGAGGCCGGATTTGAACTCAGGTCTTCCTGAATCCAGGGCCAGTGCTCTATCCACTGCACCACCTAACTGCCCCCTGTGTAGTTTTTTTTTTAAGTTTTTTAGCAGCTATAATATAGAGTCAAATCTAATAAAAATAAATTTAGTAGGAATAAATGCCTGGTCTTAATCTTGGATTCCAAACAAATTAATCTTATAAGAACAATGTGGGAAAAGCAAAGTAACAGAGACAATATGTATGAGGAACAATTAAATGATGTGGAGATGTTAGTCCTGGAGAAAAGAAGACTTTAATTTGAAGTGGCAGCTGTCTTCATAGGTCTAGAATTATCTCAATTGGAAGAGTAATTAGACTTACCTGCTTAGCCCCATAATAGAGAATGTGGACAAAATGAGGCAAATCCACAAGGAGGCTGATTTTGGCTCTGAAGAAGCAAAAGTTTTTGCAATTAAAATACTACAACAGTAGAATGGGATGTTTTCAGAGACAGGGGACTCCTGCTTGGAAATTTAGTAGATGATTCAAATTGGCCTGAAGAACCTCTGAGGACTCCTCCTGTTTGAGATCTCCAGAGTTTGGAAACTTTCCAGGCAATGTTGGACAGCTCTCCTTGTTAGGAAATTTTCTGCTATAGTTTCCTGCCCCAAAGGGGGTTGTTGAGCTGCTCAGAAATGGGAAACACAATTATGTGATTTATCTAATGAAGAGTTTGGAGGATTGAGCCTCTTAGGCACTAGAAATTTCAAATAGTCTTCCTGGCCCTCCACAAGACCAGAGATCAGCTATCTCAGGCTGGGCAAATATTTGCTTGTGCCTTCCAGAGAAATCAGTCCAACTGCCTGAATCTCTTCACTTTTTCTGGGACCCAACGTATCTGTCTTTCTTGTCTTTCCTTACACCAGATACAGTCATCCAAACTGGTCCCCTTGGTGATGTTCAGTAAGTGATTGGAGGTGAAAAGTATTGGGAATAGAGAGAGGAAATTTAGAGGTGGGAAATAAGGGGGAAAAAAGCAGCCTATTCTTCAGAAACTCAAGCAGAATCTTCTAAACCCAATATTCCTCAAATTATAACCTAATTAAAGTAGAAAAGCAAAATTTGACCCGCTCTGTGGTTTATTTGATAACCCCGAGTTCAAAGTTGAATCAAGTTGAGAGGAAAAACAAAGTAGAATAGGATAAGCCTTATGGTCTGAGTCATATTGAAGGTTCCATCTTAACCATTAACTAGAAATAGGACCTAGGGCTAATGGTTGTTGTTTTTCTTGACCCTTGAGCCAGAAAATGGGGATTAAATCCCATATTGACTTCATGTTGCTTTTTTTTTTTTTTTTGGTACGGCAATTGGGGTTAAGTGACTTGCCCAGGGTCACACAGCTAGTAAATGTTAAGTGTCTGAGGCCGGATTTGAACTCAGGTCCTCCTGAATCCAGGGCCAGTGCTCTATCCACTGTACCACCTAGCTGCCCCTTCATGTTGCTTTTTTGAGAATCAAATGAAATAATCTAAATGGAATTTATTGGTGATTTTAAATCATTTCAAAAAGATACATTTTAAATTTTTTATCGATAGCAGAACTATGAGTTCATTGTGACCCAATCAATCCATCTCAGCCAAGTATAATCCAACCACCGGGGATGTTCCTTAATCTTAATCTTAAAACAGAAGTCTCAGATGCCCCAATGCAAAGCCTAGTAAAGACAGAGGGCTTAAGTCTCTACTCCCAGACACAGGGTACTGGACTATGGTTAGGCCCTTTTCATACAAACCATAGATGACTCCTATACTCCCTGATCCTACACCCCTCTGAATGGCACTGTAGGCTTAGCCCATCACTCAGGGAAAAATTCACAGAGTCAGGGAGACTTGGTGAGGCCAGTAGAGGTGATAGAAAGACTCCATACTGCAATAACAGCTGATGGGTAGACTGAAAACATTTCCCATGATCTAAGGGAAGTCAAATAAATAGGGAGTTTTCAGAGGAGGCACTGGAATTCCAAGGGAGATTGTCAGGAAGAATGATATGATAAGGACACATGAACAGACTCTATAGGATTTGGAGTATAGCCCATCACTGTACCAAGATAGCTGGTTGTTCCTTTTATAGACATTATTATAGGATGCATTTGCTACCACGTCCATATCTCTGAACATCCTTCAGATTTTCTTAAATTCGGCATGACCAGTTATTGCTTTGATTCCCACATCATTTCCTACTGTTCTCTACCTGCCATCCTAAGGTAATTTTTAGTGATTTTTGCCATAATTTATCCACCTTGTCCACTTTGCTTTTTTTTTTTTTTTTGCGGGGCAATGGGGGTTAAGTGACTTGCCCAGGGTCACACAGCTAGTAAGTGTCAAGTGTCTGAGGCCGGACTTGAACTCAGGAACTCCTGAATCCAGGGCCAGTGCTTTATCCACTGCGCCACCTAGCTGCCCCCACTTTGCTTTTTTACCTGGTCTCTTTTGGCTCCTGAGAGGGGTTACACCAGATGACATGAAATTCTGATTCTATTATATTTATTACTTCTTTTCTCCTATCTCTCCTTCCTGTCCTCCTTCTATTCCTATCCCCTTTCCTCTACATGCTCAGACTTTTGCTGAGGATCCTAATAACATAGCATACTTAAAAGACACAAGTCAACTTATCAAAAGTAACCAGTATTTCTTGAGTTCTACTATGAGAAAGATCCAGGAAGTATTTAGTACAAGTTTATATGGTGGTAGACGATGCAACCATACTCTGACCTAGGGACTGATCAATTATCAGTTAGTTACTACCTCCAAAGAAGGGGGGCAGGCTGGGGTTGGGAGAGAGACAGAGAGAGGAGCCCAAATAAAGTCTATAATGGTTATAAGGGAAAGGTAATCTGGCATATGTGATATTTTTCTTTAGTGAGGCAATTGGGGTTAAGTGACTTGCCCAGGGTCACACAGCTAGTAAGTGTTAAGTGTCTGAGGCTGGACCCAAACCCAGGTCCTCCTGACTCTGGGGCCAGCACTCCATCCACTGTGCCACCTAGCTGCCTCTCATATGTGATATTTTGATAGTGGTAGAGACAAATGCTTTCAAGTATTTGAAGGGCTGTCATCAGAAAGATTAGCTGTGGGGTGTTTTTTTCTTTAACTCAAAGAGTAGCACTAGGAATAACACATGGAAGATGAAATAAAAACCCTTTAGACATGATGGAAGGAAAAACTTCCTAATAAATTATAGCATTGGGACTCCATATGAAGCAGAAACAGAAATTATAGGACAAATTTCATGAGGGTTGCATGAAGGGGAAAAAAGGACCTCTAGGAAAAGCCCTTACACAAGCTGTGTCACCCCTTTGCAACAGATACTCTCTATATCTGGTCCCACTTTTCACAGCATGATCTCTATACTTGTGTGAAAATATATCACTGCCATTTTTTCCTTAGAGGGGTTGGTTATTTTATATCAACTGCTCATATTGTATAACCTTAGTAAGTTCTTCTTTCTACAAATCATTTGTCAGTTTAACTAATTGATATCAACTCAAAATCAATAGAGGAGTCACATTGGTAGAAGTTTATAAGTATTTAAGTTTATAAGTTCATAAATATTAGAAAACCATCCTCAAACACCTCAAGGCTATCTATAGAGCCTTGAAGTGTCGTCCTCTAAACACTCAACTTGCTGCTCTGAGTGTGGGTTAGGAGAGTAGCCCTGCTGTATATCTTGCACATGTGAAAAAGACTTGAGGATTTTGGGGAAGAGAATCTAAATCTAAATAAGCACAAGCTTCATTTGGCCTGGACATGAAAACTCATCTAGATGAGTCTTCTCTCTACTTGCAATCAACTCCTGCAGGGTCTAGTCTTGTTACCACCACCATTACCCCCAAATGAGGAAGAAACTCCTTTTCTTGATCTCTCCAAGCATTTTCTCTTTAGGGTTTCAGTGTTTCTGCCTACAATAGATATGTGCCCTGCTCATACCTCTTCTGGAGTAATAGCTATATTTAAGGATTTGAAGGGGTAGCAAGAGGAATTAAACCTGTTTTTCTTACCCTAGAAAGGACATGGCAAAAGACAAATTTAGAGTGGATCTCAGAAAACATATAAACCAACAAACTTCTTAACAAGCAGAGCTTTCCAAATGAGGAATGGGCTATGTCAGGAGGTGGTGGGTTCCTGCTCATGGGAGGTCTTCAAACAACAGCTGGATAATGACTTTTCATCTGTAAAATGACTTTTCATCACTGTACCAATTGTGTTTCTGATTATGTGGATTTCAAAGTCATGACTCAGTGCCCAGGGTCTTCTCATCCTCAAACATCATTACCCCATGCTACCCTCCTATCTCCATTGGTGAGTTCCTTCAGGGAATTCTCTATTTTGGGGAAGGGCTCATGTGAGTGACTCTTAATTTTCCTCCTGTCTGTGCTTCTTACTCTCCCAAATCTGTCACCATGCCCTTGTACTGATTCCTTCTCCATTCCTGCCTCAGCCCTCTTATTTCTTCAATTTCTATCCCTAGCACTTAGCACAGTGTCAGTCATGTAGTCAAAACAATTTTTTGTTCTTAAAACAATATTGCTGTTACTCTATACAATGTTCTCTTGGTTCTGCCCATTTCACTCCTCATTACTTTGTGCATCTTATCCATGTGTTTCTAAGATCACAAAGCTCATCATTTTTTATAGCACAGTAGAATTCCATCACAATCACATACCACAACTTCTTCAGACACTTCCCACTTGACAGGCATCCCCATAATTTCCAGTGCTTTGTCATGACAGAAAGATTTTAGCTAAGTATCAATATATAAAATAAATCCACATAAATCACCAGTAGTCCAATAAATCCCAAAATAAAACCCTGCACAATAAGAGATCAAGAAATACCCAATTTAAAATAATTCTAAACAGCATAAAATAGGTGGGAGTTCACTTGCCCAAAACCCCAAGAACTAAAGAAAGAAACTTATTTTTAGAAAAGTTTTTATACAATTCGATGTAAATGGTTAATAAATGTGTGCTTCCTTTCTAAACATGTAGAAGGAGCTCAGTCTGTGATTTTCATATTCACATCAAATTTGTCATGAGTCAAGTCAGGAGAATTCTCATTTAGATCTAGGTTCGACTATATGAGTTCTAGGATCCATTCCAATTCTGAGATTCAATGCTTCTGGAATTTCCAGAAAGATTTGTCTTCTAGAAATTCTGTCTCTTATTCAGACTGTTCCTGACTTTTCTGGCTAATATACCAAATATATCAGGTGACCTCTTCTTGTTTGAGATTAACTTTACCCCAAAATCTTAGGTGAAGACCAGACTCCATTCTATCTAGAAATACATTCCTAGATTGAATAGTCCCATTTTGACCTAGGTCTATCTTCCATCCATGATATTGTTAACCTGAGCCAGGTGTTTTTTTGCAAAGTCACATGCATCATAAGAAAAGAATGAAAAACATTGGGTCAGCTACTTTAGAATGTAAAATATCTAAGATTTGATGGGTTGTAGAACAAGGGTAAAACTGGAAGGGGTTATTGCCTGGAGCTCCCAAAACCATTTTCAAGGTTGATGGAGTAGAGTCTCAGAGAGGTGCTCTTTCATATATTCAGCTCTAGGCTATCTTAAGGGAGCCTTAGCAACACAGGCTCACAATACAGAGAAGTTGATCCCATCGACTACTAGTTATATATCTATAAGATATAAGAAAAAACACAAGTCCCTAGAATCTCCCCTCATACAAGAACAAAATCCATTTCAAAATGATATGTGACATTGTAGTAGACAGTAAACTCACTGTGAGTCATCAATGATATAGCAGATAAAATAATCTAAACCAAACAGCGGCAGTAAAGGAGCTATGGCTTGCAGTAAGAAGGAGGTGATCTCATTGCCCTTGACCATACTCAGACCTTAAATGAAATTTTGTGCTTAGTTCTGAAGATCACAATTTGGCAAGGACATTCATAATCCAGAGAGAATGCAAGGGAGAGTAATCAGGATGGTGAAGGGCCTTTGAAGAAACTAGAGTATCTTGACTTAAAGGAGAGAAAACATGCAATATGGGCTAAATTCACATATTTAAAGAGATGTTAAGTGGGAGAGAAATGGGATGTGTTCTGCAAGGACTCAGAGCGTAGAGTGAGAGCATTGGATAGAACTTGAAAACAATTTAATTTTGGATCACTAGGAAAAAATAGAGCAAACATAGAGCGGAATAGGCTCCCTCAGGAAGCTGAGTTTTTTTTTTTCTTTTGAGGTCTTCAAGGAAAGGTTAGATGCAGCCTTGCTGAGGTTATTTTTGTGCCAGAATTTTTTGTGGTGTAAAGTTTTATACTATATACCTGATGTGGTGCCTTCCATTTATATACATTTTTATTATTCTATTTGAATAATGGATGGCCCAAACCCTTCTGTCATACCAGATCAAACTCCTCTCTCTTTCCTGTTGGCTGTAAGAATGGAACTGCCCTGCTCATAGAATCTCCTTCTTTATCTCAGGGCTCAAAGGTCACTGATGCTTAGAGAAAATTTGAGATGGTTTGCATAAATTGTTCACTTGTAAATGTGGTGATTCATGTTTCAAACTGGAAGGACTGGAGGGAATTTTACAATTCAAATCCTTCATCTGGCATTGAGGTTGAATGTGGAAATAGTGACTTGTCCAAGATTACAAAGGTAATAAGTGGTAGAGAAAGGGACAGAACCTAAAAATTCTGAGTCAGATATTGATGTTATTTCTATTTCTTCTCCATATAACCCAGGATAACTGGATTTTCATTCCATGCAATTCTTACTTCTCTTTCCCAGCAGAAAAGTTGGCCCCATGGTACCAGGAAACCAAACACAATTCACTGAATTCATCCTCCTGGGATTTTCTGAGAAGCCAGAGGAGAAGGGGCCCCTCTTTGGGCTGTTCCTGGTCATGTACTTGGTCACCGTGGTTGGAAATCTGCTCATAATGTTGGCCATTGGCTCTGACTCTCACCTCCACACCCCCATGTACTTCTTCCTCTCCAATCTGTCCTTTGTGGATATCTGTGTGGTATCTACCACAGTCCCCAAGATGTTGGTGAGCATCTTGACACAAAACAAGGCCATCTCCTATGCTGACTGTCTTGCCCAAATGTATTTCTTTTTGGTTTTTGCTGGTTTGGATGATTTCCTACTCTCAGCAATGGCCTATGACCGTTTTGTGGCTATCTGTCATCCTCTACGCTATGCAGCCATCATGAGCCCTGGGGTCTGTTGCCTCTTGGTTCTATTCTCCTGGATAATAAGCCTTCTCTATTCCCTTCTTCACAGTCTGATGGTAACACGGCTCTCCTTCTGTACAGATCATGAAATTCAGCACTTCTTTTGTGATCTTCCTCAGGTCTTGAAACTTGCTTGTTCTGATACCCTTATTAACTATGTCTTGGTATACCTTGTAGCTGGACTATTAGGTATTCTCCCCCTCACGGGGATCCTTTTCTCCTACAGTCAGATCTGTTCTTCCATTTTGAAAGTCCCATCTGCTCAGGGTAAGTATAAAGCCTTTTCTACCTGTGGATCTCACCTCACTGTTGTTTGTTTATTCTATGGCACAGGACTTGGAGTATATCTGAGCTCTTCAGGTACCCACTCTTCCTGGAAGAGCACAGTTGCCTCAGCAATGTATGCTGTGGTCACCCCCATGTTGAACCCCTTCATCTATACACTGAGGAATAAAGATATAAAATATGCCCTTAAGAGGCTTATGAGCAGAATACCTTCCTCTCAGTGATGGGGATGGCTCCTGATCCCTGGAATATGACACTGATATTTCTTTTTTTTTTTTTTACATATAAGGTATTTTTTCTGTTACATGTAAAGATAGTTCTCAACTTTTGTTTATACAAGCTTTACAATTTCAGATTTTTCTCCCTCCCCTAGACAGCAGGTAATCTGATATAGGTTATATCTATATATCTATATACATATACATATAGATATATATGTCTATACACACACATATATATACACATAATAACATTAATCCTATTTCTGCATTAATCCTGTTATAAGAGAAAAAATCAGAGCAGTAATGCAAAACCTCAAAATAGAAAAAAAACCATTAGCACCCAAAACAAAAGAAATAGTATGGTTCAATCAGCATCTATACTCCACAGTTATTTTTTTTCCCTTGGATTTGGAGATCCTCTTCTATCATGAGTTCCCTGGAACTCTTCTGTACCATTGCATTGGTGAGAAGAATATAGTCCATTGCAGTAGGTCAACACTCAATGTTGATGATACTGTGTACAATGTTCTTCTGGTTCTGCTCATCTCACTCATCATCAGCTCACGCAAGACCCTCCAGGTTTCTCTGAACTCCTCCTGCTCATCATTTCTTACAGCACAATAGTATTCCATTGTATTCATATACCACAACTTGTCCAGCAATTCCCCAATTGATGGGCACCCCCTCAACTTCCAATTCCTTGCTACCACGTAAAGAGCAGCTATAAATATTTTTGTACATGTGGGTCCCTTTCCCCCTTCCATGATCTCTTTGGGAAAAAGACCCAAAAGTGGTATTGCTGGGTCAAAGGGTATGCACAGCTTTATCGCCCTTTGGGCATAATTCCAAATTGCTCTCCAGAATGGTTGGATCAGTTCACAGCTCCACCAACAATGAATTAGTGTTCCAATTTTCCCACAGCTTCTCCAACATTTATTATCTTCTTTTTTGTCATTTTAGCTAATCTGATAGGTGTCAGGTGGTACCTCAGAGTTGTTTTAATTTGCATCTCTCTAATCATTAGAGATTTAGAGCATTTTTTCATATGGGAATAGATAGCTTTAGATTCTTCATCAGAAAACTGCCTGTTCATATCCTTTGACCATTTCTCAATTGGGGAATGACTTGGATTCTTATAAATTTGATTTAGTTCCTTATATATTTTAGAGATGAGGCCTTTATCAGAAGTACTGGCCTCAAAAATTGTTTCCCAGCTTTCTGCCTCCCTTCCAATTTTGGATTCATTGCTTCTGTTTGTACAGAAATTTTTTAATTTAATATAATCAAAATCATCCATTTTGCATTTTATAATATACTCTATCTCTTGTTTGGTCAAAAACTGTTTTCCTTTCCAAAGATCTGATAGGTAGACTATTCCTTTCTCTCCTAATTTACCTATGGTATCACCTCTTATGTCTAAATCCTGTATCCATTTTGACCTTATTTTAGTATAAGGTGTAAGATGTTGGTCTATGCCTAATTTCTGCCATACTATCTTCCAGTTTTCCCAGCAGTTTTTGTCAAATACTGAGTTCCTATCCCAGAAGCTGGAGTCTTTGGGTTTATCAAACACTACATCACTAGTGTCATTTACTACTGCATTTCCTGAGCCTAGCCTATTCCATTGATCTACCACTCTATTTTTTAGCCAGTACCAGATAGTTTTGATGACTGCCGCTTTATAGTAAAGCTCCAGGTTTGGTACCGCTAACCCACCTTCCTGTGAATTTTTTTTCATTATTTTCCTGGATATTCTTGATTTTTTGTTTTTCCAGATGAATTTTGTTATTATTTTTTCTAGCTGTATAAAATAATTTTTAGGTAGTCTGATTGGTATGGCACTGAATAAGTAAATTAATTTAGGCAGTATTGTCATTTTTACTATATTAGCTCTGCCTATCCATGAGCAATTGATATCTTTCCAATTATTTAGATCTGATTTGATTTGTGTGAAGAGTGTTTGGTAGTTGTGTTCATAGAGTTCCTGGGTTGTCTTGGCAAGTAGACTCCCAAGTATTTTATATTATCTACCGTTACTTTAAATGGAATTTCTCTTTCTATCTCTTGCTGCTGGACTTTGTTGGTCATGTATAGAAATGCTGATGATTTATGTGGATTTATTTTATATCCTACTACTTTGCTAAAGTTGTTAATTGTTTCAAGTAATTTTTGAGTTGATTCTCTAGGATTCTTTAAGTATACCATCATATCATCTGCAAAGAGTGATAGTTTTGTTTCCTCCTTGCCTATTCTAATTCCTTTAATTCCTTTCTCTTCTCTGATTGCTAAAGCTAACATTTCTAGGACAATATTAAATAATAGGGGTGATAATGGACATCCCTGTTTCACCCCTGATCTTATTGGGAAGGCCTCTAATTTATCTCCATTGCATATAATACTTGCTGATGGCTTTAGGTAGATACTGTTTATTATTCTAAGGAAAGCTCCACCTATTCCTAAACTCTCTAGTGTTATTATTAGGAATGGGTGTTGTACTTTGTCAAAAGCTTTTTCTGCATCTATTGAGATAATCATATGATTTTGGTTGGTTTTCTAATAGTTTTTCTAATGTTAAACCAGCCCTGCATTCCTGGTATAAATCCCACATGGTCATAGTATATTATCCTGGTGATCACTTGCTGTAATCTCCTTGCTAATATCTTATTTAAGATTTTAGCATCAATATTCATTAGCGAAATTGGTCTATAATTTTCTTTCTCTGTTTTTGCTTTGCCTGGTTTTGGTATCACCACCATATTTGTGTTATAAAATGAATTTGGTAGAACTCCTTCTTCACCTATTTTTCCAAATAATTTGTATAATATTGGAATTAATTGTTCTTTAAATGTTTGGTAAAATTAACCCGTAAACCCATCTGGCCCTGGGGATTTTTTCTTAGGGAGTTCATTAATGGCTTGTTCAATTTCTTTTTCTAATATGGGTTTATTTAGGGATTTTATTTCTTCTTCAGTTAACCTGGGCAGTTTGTATTTTTGTAAATATTCATCCATTTCATTTAGATTGTCAAATTTATTGGCATAAAGTTGGGCAAAATAATTCCTAATTATTGATTTAATTTCCACTTCATTGGTGGTAACATCACCCTTTTCATTTTTGATACTGGTAATTTGGTTTTCTTCTTTCTTTTTTTTTAATCAAATTAACCAATATTTTATCTATTTTATTGGTTTTTTCATAAAACCAGCTCTTAGTTTTATTGATTAATTCTATAGTTTTTTGCTTTCAATCTTATTAATTTGTCCTTTAATTTTCAGGATCTCTAATTTAGTGTCTAATTGGGGATTTCTAATTTGTTCTTTTTCTAGCTTTTTAAGTTGCATGCCCAATTCATTAATCTGCTCTTTCTCTTTTTTATTCATGTAAGCATTTAGAGCTATAAATTTTCCCCTAAGCACTGCTTTGGCTGCATCCCATAGATTTTGGTATGTTGTCTCATTATTGTCATTCTCTTGGATAAAGTTATTGATTGTTTCTATGATTTCTTGTTTGGCCCATTCATTCTTTAGAATGAAATTATTTAGTTTCCAATTGATTTTCATTCTACTTTTCCCTGGCTCTTTCTTACATGTAATTTTTATTGCATCATGATCTGAGAAGGATGCATTTACTATTTCTGCCTTTCTACATTTGACTATGATGTTTTTGTGCCCTAATACATGGTCAATTTTTGAAATGTGCCATGTACTGCTGAGAAAAAGGTATATTCCTTTCTATCCCCATTCAATTTTCTCCAGACATCTATCATGTCTAACTTTTCTAGTAATCTATTCACCTCTTTCACTTCTTTCTTATTTATTTTTTGGCTAGATTTATCTAATTCTGAGAGGGGGAGATTCAGATCCCCCAATACTATAGTATTACTGTCTAATTCCTCTTGTAACTCATTTAACTTCTCCTCTAAGAACTTGGATGCTATACCACTTGGCACATACATATTTAATATTGATATTACTTCATTATCTATAGTACCTTTAAGTAAGATGTAATTTCCTTCCTTATCTCTTTTAATGAGATCTATTTTGCCTGCACTTTGTCTGAGATAAGAATTGCTACCCCTGCCTTTTTTACTTTAGCTGAGGCATAATATATTCTGCTCCAGCCTTTTACCTTTACTCTGTGTGTATCTCTCTGTTTCAAATGTGTTTCTTATAAACAGCATATTGTAGGGTTCTGGTTTTTAATCCACTCTGCAATTCACTTCCGTTTTGTAGCAGAGTTCATCCCATTCACATTCACAGTTATTATTACTGACTGTCTATTCCCCTCTATTCTATTTACCCCCTTTGTACTTTCCCCCCCTTCTTTCACCCTATTCATCCTCACCGATGTTCTACTTCTTACCCCTGCCTCCCCCATCTGCCCTCCCTTTTTATCACCCCCTCTCTTTTCTTTACCCTTTTCTCCCTTGCTTTTGTCCTCCCTTCTATCAGTCCCCCCTTTCCCTTCCCCTTTTGTTTCCCTAAAGAGTGAGTTAAGTTTCTTTATCCCAATGAACACATATGTTATTCCCTCTTTGAGTCAAATCTAATGAGAATAGGGTTGAAACAATGTTCCCCCCTCCTTTCTTTCCCTCTATTGTAATAGGTTTTTTTCCACCTCTTTATATGATATAATTCATCCCATTCCTCCTCCCCTTTCCTCTCCTCCCCATAGACTCCCTTTTTATCCCCTTAATTCTTTTGTATCATCACATCAAAGACAATTTATAGTTATACCCTCTATGTAAAGTCCTTCACTCTGTCCAAATACATTTACAGTTCTTAAGAGTTATGAGTATTATCTTCCTGTGTAGGGATATAAACAGTTTAACCTAATAGGGTAACCTTTTTTTCCCCCCTCTGTTTACCTTTTTAAACTTCTCTTGAGTCTTGTATGTTGAGATCAAATTTTCTATTGAGTTCTGGTCTTTTCACCAGGAAAGATTGAAAGTCCCCAATGTCATTAAATGTCCATCTTTTCCCCTGAAAGAAAATGCACATTTTTGCTGGGTAATAGATTCTTGGCTGCAATCCAAGCTCCTTTGCCTTCTGGAATATCATATTCCAAGCCTTGCGGTCCTTTAATGTTGAAGCTGCCAGGTCCTGAGCAACCCTGACTGTGGCTCCATGATATTTAAATTGCTTCTTTCTGGCTGCTTGGAGTATTTTCTCCTTCACCTGATAATTCTGGAATTTGGCTACAATATTCCTTGGAGTTTTCCTTTTGGGGTCTCTTTCAGGAGGTGATCGGTGGATTCTTTCAATGATGATTTTATCCTCTGATTCTATGATATCAGGGCAGTTCTCCTTAATAATTTCCTAGAATATGGTGTCTAGATTCTTTTTCTGGTCATGGCTTTCATGCAGTCCGATGATTCTCAAATTGTCTCTCCCCGATCTGTTTTCCAGATCAGTTGTCTTTCCAATGAGGTATTTCACATTTTCTTCTATTTTTTCATTTTTTTGATTCTGCTTGACTGATTCTTGTTGTCTCATGGATTCCTTATCTTCCAACTGTCCCACTTTAATTTTTAAGGCATTGTTTTCTTCTGTGAGATTATGCACCTTTTTTTCCATTTGGCCAAGTGAATTTTTTAAGGCAGTGTTTTCTTCAATGAGATTATGCACCTTTTTTTCCATTTGGCCAGATGAATTTTTTAAGGTATTGTTTTCTTCAGTGAGATTATGCACCTTTTTTTTCCATTTGGCCAAATGAATTTTTTAAGGCTTTGTTTTCTTCAGTAAAATTATGTGCTTCCTTTTCCAAGCTGCTGATTCTTTTTTCATAGTTTTCTTGTTTTGCTTTCATTTCTCTCCCCCTTTTTTCTTCTACCTCTCGCAATTGATTTTTAAAATCCTTTTTGAGCTCTTCCAGGAAAGCTTTTTGTTCTTGAGACCAATTCACCTTCCCTCGTGAGGCTTCAGATGTAGGCAATTTGAGGTTATTGTCCTCATCTGAGTTTGTGTTGGCTTCTTCCCTATTGATACAGAAGCTCTCAATGGAGAGGGCTCTTTTTTGCTTCTTACTCATTATTGCAGCTTATTTATTTATTTTTTAAAGTTGAGGTCTACTCTGGGGGCACCACGGTCCCTGTTTTGGGCTTCTTGTGCAGGGGTATAGGTGCTGTGTAACCGGGTCTTTACTCTGAGGCCTTTATGGTGTGTGGAGATCCCCCGCCCTGCACTTCCTGTCTGATTGTGCTCGGCCAGCCAGGTGCTGGACCCCCACGTCTGATCCCGCCTGACCCGCTCGTGGCCCTCTTGGCCAGTGCAGGTAGGTTTTTCCACTGTCCTTGGCCACCAGATTTTTGAACCAGGTTCCAGGGGCCTCAATTATTCGGCTGTGGCCCACAGCTCCTGCTGACTTGCCCCAACCCCCTCGGCACTGGGCTGCTGCCTTGCACTGGGCCTCCCTTTTGCCCGAGTCAGACGGACCTTTTCCTGAAGTCTTCTAAATTATCTCTGGTTGGAGGACTGTGTCTCTCTGTCTCTTTGCAGGTTCTGTAGTTTCAGAATCCGTCCAGAGGCTTGATTTAATGTTCGTTTTGAGGGAACAGAAGGAGAGCTCAGGTAGCTTGCTGCTTCCTCTCCGCCATCTTGGCTCCGCCCCGACACTGATATTTCTGATGAAAATATTGGGAGGCAGAAATTTTGGCTTCCTCAATTTCCTCTCCCTCAAATCCATCCTCCATTTAGCCACTACAGTGATTTTCCTAAAGTGGAGGTCTCATGCTGTCACCTCTCCCTCTTTCCCCATTTCCATAGTGCAATGAATGCCAGTGTCTCCCTGTTGCTTCCAGGATCAAATACAAAATCCTCTATTTGACATTCAAATCCTTTCTTAATCTAGTACCTTTCCACCCTTCCAGTTTTCTAATACCTTACTCCATACCACATATTCTTGGCTCCAGTAACACTAGCTTCTTTGCTGTTCTAGGAACAAGACCCTCCATTTCTTGGCTCTGGGCATTTTCTTTTTTTTTTCTTTTTTTCTATTTTTTGGCTCTGGGCATTTTCTCAGACTTTCCCTCATGTCAAGAATTCCCTGTCAATGCAACTCCATCTACTGTTTTCTTTTGCTTAATTTAAGTCCCAACTTTTAAATAATTCCATTTTTACTGTGAGCCTTTCCCAGATCCTCTTAATTCTAATACCTTCTGTTTCTTAATGATTTCCTATTGGGGGAAGGTAGGTGGCACATTGGGTAGAACACTGGCCCTGGAGTCCGGAGGACCTGAGTTCTAATCTGACTTTAGGCACTTGACATTTACTAGCTGTGTGATCCTAGGCATGGCAATTTACCCTGATTACCTTGAAAAAAAAAGAATAATTGCCTCTTAATTCTGTACATAGCTTGTTTATATATATTTGCTTACATGTTTTCCCCCCATTAGATTGTGAGTTTCAGGGACTGTCTTTGCCTGTGTTTGTTTCCCCAATGCTTAACAGAGTGTGTGGCATATAGTTGGTGTTTAATAAATGGTTCCTATCTAACTGCCTCACTCTGCTCTTTTTTTTCCATTAAGACCTTGATTTTATTCTTTGTGGCTTTTATTCATGGAGTTTCCACGCAAATGATATATGTTTGTACACCCCCTGATTCCTCAAGACATTTTCTAGCTTTAAAAAGTGCTGTAAGGGGCAGCTAGATGGTGCAGTGGATAGAGCACCGGCCCTGGATTCAGGAGTACCTGAGTTCAAATCCAGCCTCAGACACTTAACACTTACTAGCTGTGTGACCCTGGGCAAGTCACTTAACCCCAATTGCCTCACCAAAAAAAATAAATAAATAAATAAAAATAAAATAAAATAAAATAAAAAGTGCTGTAAATGGAGGGACAAAGGCCAGAATTTTAGGCCTTTGCCTACTACTTATGAGCTGTGTGTCCTTGGCCAAGTTACTTAATCTCTTTATCCCTCAATTTCTTCATTTTTAAAGGTGAATTGGATGCCCACTCCTGAGTACCTGGCAAGGTTTTTGTTCTAAACAAGAAATCAACTATTGTATATGAAAGTGATTTGTAAATTGTGAAATATTATTTAGCAGCAGGAAAGGGCTAAGAAATCTGAGAAAATTGATATGGGGTTTCATCATTGGGAGTCTGGGTCCCCATTTATTCTGTCCCTTAGCAGATGGACATTATGAGTTGTTCTAGTTTTTTAAAAATCACATGGAGGTGGAGCCAAGATGGCGGAAGAAAGGCAGTGACTCCTCAGAGATCTCCCACAGATCCCCTCCAAATTCCTTCAAATAATGCCACAGAAAAATTCCAGGAGCAGCAGAAACCACAAAAGGACAGGGATGGAGGGTCAGCAGAAAAGGTCTGTTATACGATAGTGAGAGTGGTGCACAGCCCCACCACCTCACCCTGCAGATCCAGCCTTAGGCAGGCCACTCCAGGGGAGCCTCTTGGCTATGGCTGCATCAGCTTCTGGAACTCAGACCACAGATGGTGAGGGGGGTCAAGTGATTGGCTGGGGAAAGATTACAGGGGTCTCTGCTGGTGCTGAGTCGGGACTCTGGTGTTTTGCCCATACTCAGACCCAGGAAGCTGTCAGGTGGAAGCCCAGGTGGGGGAGAGGCACATGCTAGAGCTTAGAGCCACAGTGAAACAGGATTGTGTACTGGGTTTATCAAGAAAAACTGCCCTGATATTCTAGAACCAGAAGCTAAAATAGAAATTGAAAGAATCCAATCGCCTTCTGAAAGAGATCCCAAAATGAGAACTCCCAGGAATATTATGGCCAAATAGCTAGGAAATTTCTGAGGCCAGATTAAAACTTAGGAAGAGAAGTCTTCTGATTGCAAACCCAGCACTCTATCCATTGCACTAGCTAGCTTCCCACTTTATAAAGTTATATAAAATAATAAAATTATTTTAGATGAACAAAAGGACTGTAATCTCTAAGGAAATGATGGAGATAGTAGATGTGAAGAGGGAATGGCATTTTTACACTAAATGTTATATCAATAAGAAATCATCATCAAAATTATTCACTACTTTTCCTGTAGGAATATAAAAGTAAAACAGTACTACAAATTTAATGCTAGAATCAGAAACAATCAAATTAAATAATATAGTGTTTAAGGGCAGCTAGGTGGCACAGCCGCACAAAAAAAGATTAAAAAATAATATAGTGTTTAATAAATTTGAGAACAGACTGCTCTTGGGGAAGAATTCTATCTCACAAGAATGTTAAAAGAAAGAAACCGGAAAGCAGTTTTACATAAATTAGACTTGGACCAATATCTTCCATTGCATACAACATTCAGTTTAAAATACATATTCAAGGGGCAGCTAGGTGGCACAATGGATAAAGCACCACCCTGGATTCAGGAGGACCTGAGTTCAAATCCAACCTCAGACACTTGACACTTACTAGCTGTGTGACCCTGGGCAAGTCACTTAACCCTCATTGCCCCACCAAAAAAAATTAATTAAATTAAATACACATTCGACCTAAACATTGTCATAAAATTTTTAAAAAGAAAATAAAAGGAATAGAAATTAGAAGACAAAAAAAGGATTCAAAGCTATGACTATGGAGACAATTCTTTACCAAATAAAGAATAGAAGGGGTCACAAGAAGATAAGACAAATAATTTTGATTATATAAAATTTAGGAGACTTAACATGAACAAAATCAAAGCAAACAGGATAAGTAAGAAAAATGTCAGTGGGAGAATCTTTAAAATAAATACATTTGATGGAGTTCTGATATGCATTATGTAGATAGGAGATTCATTCAAAAGTATAAAAAGAGGCAGTACTCAATTGCAATTCTCAATGAAAATTGTAGACAGGAAAAATTCTAATTACTACCAAGAGGAACAGCTTTCCTGGCTGGGATGCAAAGTGACAATTGTTGTTATAGAATTTACCACTTTGCAATGAAGAGTTAAAAGCACATTATTTTCTCTTTTCTTTTTTTCTTTTGCCCATTTTATCTTTCCCTTGTTCAGAACAAGCCTGGATCTTGGATAAAAATAATTTGGGATTGAGTGCAGCCTTGCCCTAAACCCCTTGGCAATTGGAAATATATGCCTTAAAGCCATGATAATTACTTGCCTTCGCCTATAGATTTCTATACACAAAATAGAAAGTAGAGTTCTGGAGATTAGCCTGACCCAACACAAGAGATGGAAGCAACCAGGGCTTTCAGAGTTCCTGAAGAAGCATATGGTGAGGCAGACTTCTGGGGCAGAGCCAAGATGGTGGAGGAAAGTCAGTGAACTCTCAAATTCATGACACGATTACTCCAAAAAACATTCAAATAATGCCATAGGTCAATTCCTGGAGCAGCAAAACCCATAGAAGAATGTGCTGAAATCATCTTCTAACCAAGAATGGCTTGGAAGATCAGAAGGAGGGAGCTGCTGTGCTGATACAGGAGTGGAGCCCAACCCTACAGACACAGATCCAATCCCAGGATGGCCTAGCCAGAGAAGGAGACCCCCCAGAGACTCTGAGTCAGCTGCAGCACCAGTGTCCTCTGTAACTAAGCTCACAGTCTGGTGAGAGGGCTGAGCCTTTGGCAGGGGGGAGACTACAGGGGTCCATGCTGGTGCTGAGGCAGAACTTGGGTTTTTCACCCCTGCTGAGAACCAGGAGCTAGGCTTGAGTAGCAGTGGCCCAGGTGGGGGAGGGGCACAGGCTCATCAGAGCTAATAACCACACCACACAAAGCTGGTTGAATATCAAGTTGGTCTGGGGTCATCTATGGAACAGGGAACAGGCCAGATGAGTGAAGAACCTTATCCTCCTTAAATCATACCACCTGGGACTTCTGAAGCTTGGGATACTACAGCCTAGAAACAGTGCCCCACTTTAAGGAGCTAAAAGCCAAGTAAAAGAAAGGCAAGATAAGCAGGCAGAGAAAGGTGAAGACCATAAAAAGTTTCTTTAGTGACAAGGAAGATAGAGGTGCACCCTCAGAGGAAGATGTCAATGTCAGGGCCCCTATATCTAAAGCTTCCAAGAAAAATATGAATTGGTCTCAGGCCATAGAGGTGCTCAAAAAGGACTTTGAAGATAAAGTTAGAGAGGTAGAGGGAAAAATGGAAAGAGAAATGAGGGTGATACAAGAAAGATATGAGAAAAAAGTCAACAGCTTGAAAAGCCAAATGGAAAAGCTCTCTGATAAAAATAATTGCCTAAGAATGAGGATTGAACAAATGGAATCCAGTGACTTATGAGAAACCAAGAAACTATAAAGCAAATCCAAATGAATAAAAAAAATAGAGGGCAATGTGAAATATCTTCTGGGAAAAACTGCTGACCTGGAAAATAGGTCCAGGAGAGATAATTTGAAAATTATTGGTCTACCTGAAAACTATGATCAAGGAAAGAGCTTAGACATCATCTTCCAAGGTATTCTCAGGGAAAATTGCTCTGAAATTCTAGAAGCAGAAGCTAAAATAGAAATTGAAAGAATCCACCAGTCACCTCCAGAAAGAGATCCCAAAAGGAAAACTCCTAGGAATATTATAACCAAATTCCAGAGCTCTCAGGTCAAGAAGAAAATATTGTAAGCTGCCAAAAAGAAAGAATTCAAGTACTGTGGAGACCCAGTCAGGATAGCACAAGATTTGGCAGCTTCTACATTAAAGTATCAGAGGGCATGGAATATGATATTCCAGAAGGCAAAGGAATTGGGATTACAACCAAGGATCACCTACCCAGAAAAACTGATCATAATCTTTCAGAGGAAAAAATGAGAAGCTTGATTTAATGTTGTTTCTGAGAGAAATTCAGGAGAGCTTGGGCAACTTCCTGGATTCACTGTGTCATCTTGGATACACCCTCCTGACTAAATAATTATTGATACATTGTGTGTTGAAATTAATTTACACAAATAGAGTTACCAAGCAAGTATGGTTAGTTGAGTTGAAGTCAATGTTGAGCTTTTAGTGAAACATTTATTCATTTCTTAAAGATCTTGACTAGGTATAATATAGAGCCAAATCTAATTAGATGAAATTTAATAGAAGTAAATGTTTGGCCCTAGGCTTGGGTTTCAAACAAGTTAATTTTATAGCTACAATGTGGGGAAGGCAAAGTAACAAAGACAATATGTATGAGGACCAGTTAAGGGATATGGAGATGTAGATCCTGGAGAAGACTCTAGTTGGACTGTCTTTATGGGTTTAAAATAATCTCATGTGGAAGAGTAATTAGACTTGTTTTGCTTCACCCTAGAAAGCAGAATGGAAACAAAATGGGGCAAATCCACATTAAGGCTGATTTTGGCTAAGCAAAACCAAAAAATGTCCTTCCAATCAAAACACTACAGCAGCAGAATGCTTAAGAAGCAATGGATTCCTTTTTGGAAACTTAGTGAATTATTCAAATTGATCTGAAGAACCTCTGAGGATGCCTGCTTAAGATCTCCAGAGTTGGGTATCTTCCCAGGTGATGTTGGACAGCTCTCCTTGTTAGAAAATTTTCTGCCATGGCTTTTTGCCCCAAAGGGGGTTGAGCAGCTCTAATGAAGAGTTTGGGGGATCAAACCTATTAGGCACTAGAAATTACAAATATTCTTTCTGTTCCTCCATAAGACCAGATATCAGCTATCTCAGGCCAGGGGAGAGTCTGCTTGTGTCTCCCAGAGATATGAGGCTCACAGGTGGAAACTCTCTGCTTTTTCTGGGACCCAAAGTATCTGCCTTCCTTATTATCCCTTCTGCCAGATACAGTCAGTCAAAGCTGTTCCCTCAGTGATGTTCAGTAAGTAATTGGAGGTGAGAAGTGTTGGGAATAGAAAGAGGAGAAGCAGCCTATTCCTCAGAAGCTCAAGGAGAGTCTTCTAAAGCCAGAATAGCTCAAATCACAGCCTAATTAAGGTGAAAGAGCAAGAAAATATGACTCAATACAGAGTTTACTTGAAAACCCACAGTTGAGTCTAAGATGTTAGGGGAGAATCAAAGTAGAGTACAATAAGCCTTATACTCTGAGGCAGGTTCTAGTTCTATCTTTACTCTTAACTAGGAATAGGACCTTTCCTTGAGCCCTCAGCTATAAAATGGGGATCAACAATTACCTATTAACTTCATGGTGCTTTTTAGAGAGTTAAATGAGATCATCTTTGAGGAATTTTTGGTGACTTTAAATTATTTTTTAAAAGATAAATTTTTATTTTTATCACAGTAGCAGAACAATGAGTTCATTGTGGCCCAATCCATCTTAGCCAAGTATAACCCAAACACCAGGGAAAATCTTTAGCCAGAGGCAAGTCTCAGATGCCCCAGTGCAAATCCTAATAAAGTCAGAGGGCTTATGTTCCTACTCCCAGACACAGAGTACAAAGTAGTAAGGCTCTTTTCATACAAACCATAGATGACTCCTATACTCCTTGATCCTATAGACCTCTTAACAACCCAGTAGGCTGAACCTATCAGGGCATAGTTCACAGAATCAGAAAGTGTTGCTGAGGGTAGGGAAGGTGATGAAAAACTCCCTACTACTTTGTGTTTTTTCCTTCTTTCTTTCTACTTATGATAGAGGTTAGACCAGATGATATGAAACTTACATTCAATCATATTTATTTCTTCCCCTTTCCTATCTCTCTTTCCTGTACAAGTTCTATTCTTCTCTGCTTCCTTTTTTCATAAGCAGCTGTATATGTTTAATAAATTAAACAGTGAACCTTACTGGATTATGAGAAATATGACTACTAGTGATTTTAATGGTAATGTAGTGGCTTCAAAGTCAAAGCA
The DNA here is from genome assembly GCF_019393635.1 of Dromiciops gliroides. Taxonomy (NCBI): domain Eukaryota; kingdom Metazoa; phylum Chordata; class Mammalia; order Microbiotheria; family Microbiotheriidae; genus Dromiciops; species Dromiciops gliroides. Next base: position 61,049,385 of record NC_057861.1, on the reverse strand, counting down.
CCCTGGAATTATGAAATCAATTTAAAAAAACAAAAATAAACATTTTTTATTTCAAGTCTTGAGTTCCAAATTGTATCCCTCCTTCCTGCCCTCCCCTCACCCCTGTCTTAGGCAGTAAGCAATCAGATATAGGTTATATATATATGCAATTATGTAAGGCATTACCATATTGGTCATTTTGTACTAGAAAACTTGAATAAAAGAAAAAAGTGAAAGAAAGTGAAAACTAGCATGCTTCAGTCTGAGTTCAATCAATATCAGTTCTTTCTTTGGAGATGGATAGTATGTGTTATCATTAGTCCTTTGAGATTGTCTTGGATTATTGTATTGCTAAGAATAGTTGTCATTCACAGTTCTGCATAAAGCAATATTGCTGTCACTATACACAATGTTCTCCTAGTTTTGCTCATTTCACTATACATCAGTCCATATAAATCTTTCCAGGCCTTTCTGAAATTGTCCTGTCTTATCCCCTTTCCTCTGCATTCTCAGACTTTTGCTGAGGATACTTATAATAGAGGAAACTTAAAACACAAAAATCAACTTATCAAAAGTAACTGGTATTTCTTGAGTTTTTCTATGAGTTAGAGACAGGAAGTATTTGGTACCAGCTTGTTTGGTGGTATAAGATATAACTGTACTCTCAGTTAGTTACTGCATTTATCTGCCTCCAAATATGGGGGGAAGGCTGAGGTAAGAGAGAGAAAAGAACCCAGATAAAGTATAGGTTTTTAAGGACCATGTAATATTGGATATGTGATATTTTGATAGTGGGAGAGACAAATGCTTTCAACAATTTGATGAACTGTCATGAGAAATGTTAGTTGTGTTTTCTTTTACTTCAAAGAACAGAATTAGGAATGGAAGTTGCAAAAAAACCAGTTGCATAGAGGTTGCAAAAAAATAGATTTAATGGAAGGGGAAAATTCCTAATAATTACAGCACTGGAACTCTACATGAAGCAGAGACAAAACTTATACCATGCATAGGAAAAATTTCATGAGGGTTGCAAGAAGGAGAAAAAAGGACCTCTAGGAAAAGCATTTACACAAACTGTATCACTCATTTACAACAGGTACTCTCTAAATTTGATCCTACTTTTCCCTGCTTGATCTCTGTACTTGTACAAGCATATATCACTGACATTTTTTTCCTTGCAGAGGTTGGGTTATTTTATACCAACTGTCCATATTATAAAGCCTTAGTAAGTGTTTCTTTCTAGAAATCAATTGCCAGTTTAGCTAATTTATATCAACTCAAAATCAATAGAGGAAGCACATTGGTGCAAGTTTATAATATTTAAGTTCATAAATATTGTTTTTGTTTTTGTTTTTTGGCAGGGCAATGAGGGTTAAGTGACTTGCCCAGGGTCACACAGCTAGTATGTGTCAAGTGTCTGAGGCCAGATTTGAACTCAGGTCTTCCTGAATCCAGGGCCAGTGCTTTATCCACTGCACCACCTAACTGCCCCCATAAGTTCATAAATATTAGAAAACAATCCCAAACACCTCAAGGCCACCAGTAGAACCTTGAGGTAAATAAGTGTTGTCATCTAGGGACTCAACTTGCTGATCTGAGTGTGGGTTTGGAGAGGAGCCCTGCAGTGTATCTTATACATGTGAAAAAGACTTGAGGATCTTATTGGAAGAGAAGCTAAGTGTGAATCAGCACAGACCTCCTTTAGCCTGGAAGTGAAAATTTTTCTGAGTGAGTCTTCTCTCTACTGGCCATTGACTTCTGGAGGGTCTAGTCTTATTACCACCACCACTACCTCCTCCAAAATGAGAAAGAAACTCTTTTTCTTGATCTCTCTTTGGGGTTTCAAGGTCTTTGTCTATAATAGATATGTGTTCTTCTCTTGCCCTTCTGGAGTGGTAGCTATCTTTAAGCATTTGAAGGCCTAGCAAGAGAAATTAGACCTCTTTTTTTCTCCTTAACCTAGAGAGGACATGGCAAAAAAGACAAATTTGGAATGAATCTCAGAAAACAAACCCACCGGCTAATAAACTTCTTAACAAGTAGAGCTTGCCAAATGAGTAATGGACTATATCAGGAGGTGGTGGGTTCCTGCTCAAGGGAGGTCTTCAAGCAACAGCAGGATACTGATTTCTCATCTGTAAAATGACCTTTCATCACTGTACCTGCTGTGTTTCTAATTATGTGAATTTCAAAGTCACGATTGATTTCCCAGAGCTTTCTCACCCTCCAAAATCATTTCCTCAGGCCACTCTCCTTTTCCCATTGGTGAGTTCCTTCAGGGACTTCCTCATTTTGGGAAAGAGCTCAGGTGTGTCACTCTTTGTTCTCCTCCTGTCTGTGTTTCTGAGTGTCCCAACTCTATCACCATTCTCTTGTACTGGTAACTTCCTCCTTCCTGCCTCACCCTCTTATTTCATCAATTTTTATCCCTAGCACTTAGGACAATGCCTCCCACTTAGTAAATGGGCTTTTTGTTGTTATTGTTGTTGTTCTTAAAACAATATTGCTGCTACTGTATACAATATTGTCTTGTTTCTGCTCATTTCACTCTTCATTATTTTGTGCAAGTCTATCCATGTTTTTTCTAAGATCATGAAGTTCATAATTTCCTATATCACAGTAGTATTCCATCACAATCATATATCACAGCATGTTCAGTCATTCCCCAATTGAAAGGTTCCAAATAATTGCTAGTTCTTTGCCAACACAAAGAGATTTTAGCAAAATATCAGAATATAAAGTAAATCCACAATAATCACCAGTATTTCTGTTTATTACAAACAAAACCGGGCAAGAAGAGGTACCCTATTTAAGGTAACTTTAGACATTATGAACAAAATTATATGAACAAAATTATTTTAAGAAAATGCTTTATACAAATAAAATCATAAATAAATAAATTAAATAATACGCAAATTTTTAATAAATGTGTGCTACCTAGCCCTATAGAAAGATATCAGTATGCGTTTTTTATAGGCACATCAAATAGAGAGAATTCTCATATAGGTAGATTTTAGACTAAAGGACTTCTGGGGTCCAATCCAATTCTGAGATTTAGTGCTTCTGGAATTTTCAGAGATCAGTCTTCTAGAAATTCTGCCTTTTATTCAGATTGCACATGATTTTCTGGTTAATAGAGAGAACATAACAAGTGGCCTGTCTTCGAGGTTCTTAACTTTACCCCAAAATCTTAGATGAAGACCTGACTCCATTCTCTCTTTACATACCCTCTTAGACTGAATAGTCTTATTTGGATCTGGGTCTATCTTCCATCTACAATATTATTGCCTTGGCCACATATTTTTTTTCTTTTTCAAAGACACATATATCATAGGAAATGAACATAAAAGATATGGTCAACTGGGATGGACTTTAGAATGTAGAATATCTGAGTTTGGGGGGTTTATAGAACATATATCAGAACTGGAAGGGAGCTTTCTTGGAGCTCCCAAAATGCTTTCAGTGTTGATGGACCAGAGTCTCAGATTATGCCCTTTCATATATTCAGCCCTAGGGTATTTCACCCTTAGTAACACAGGCTCACCCAGTACTGGAAGCTTGATCCCATCCACTACTAGTTATATGTAGCTATAGCATAAAACAAAGGGGAGAACACACAAATCCCTAGAATCCCCCCCATACAAGAACATAATTCATTTTTAAAAGATCTGAGAGTTCGTAGTAGACATTAAATTCACTCTGAGTCAGCAGTGATGTGACAGACAAAATAATCTAAAGCTAACTTAGTCTACATTCAAGGAGCTATGGCTTCCAGTAAGAAGGAGGTGATCATTCCATTGACCTTGACCATAATTGGACCTCATTTGATATATTGTGTTTAGTTCTAGGTACCACAATTTAGGAAGAACATAGATAATCTGGAGATTATACAAGAGAGAGTAACCAGGATGGTGAAGGGCCTATAAAGATCAGCCAAAGGAACGAGAGTTTCTTGGCTTAAAGGAGAAAAAATATATACAATGTGGGCTAACTGTATTCATATATTTAAAGAAATAATATGTGGTAAAGAAATGAGATTTGTTCTGCAAGGGCTCAGAGGGTAGAATGAGAGCATTAGATAAAACCTGAAAACAATCATATTTTGGCTCAATAGAAAGGAAGAGATCTTCAGGGAAAGGCTAGTTGCCAATTGCCAGGTATATTTTGGGGGCCAGGAATATTTTCTAGGGTAAAGTTTTGTATGATATACCCAAAAGATCCCTTCCACTCCTGTTTTTATTATTCTAGTTGAAGACTGTAAGAGTGGACCTGCCTGGCCCAGAGAATCTCCTTTATCTCAGAGTTCCATGGTCACTGATGCTTAGAAAAAAATTTGAGATAGTGTGCATAAATTGTTCATTTCTAAAGGTAGTGCTTCATGTTTCAAATACTGTCTGAACTAGAAGGAATCTTAGAAGTCATTAGGCTCAAGTCCTTCATCTGACATTGAGGTTGCATGTTGCAATAGCAAATTGTCCAAGATCACAAAGGTAATGTGTTAGAGACAGGGACAGAACCTAGCAATTACAAGTCAGAGCTGATGTTATTTCCATTTCTTTTCCACATACAAAGATAAATGCATTTTCATATCATGCTCTCTCACTTCTCTTTCCCAACAGAAAAATTAAACCCATGGTACCAGGAAATCAAACTCAATTCACAGAATTTATCCTTCTGGGATTTTCTGAGAAGCCAGACCAGCAGGGGCCACTCTTTGGGCTCTTCTTGGGCATGTACTTGGTCACCGTGATTGGAAACCTGCTCATAATGTTGACCATTGGCTCTGACTCTCACCTCCACACGCCCATGTACTTCTTCCTCTCCAATCTGTCCTTTGTTGATATATGTTTGGTATCCACCACAGTCCCAAAGATGTTGGCAAGCATCTTGACACAAAACAAGGCCATCTCCTATGCTGACTGTCTTGCCCAGATGTTCTTCTTTCTGCTTTTTCTTGGATTGGATAATTTCCTCCTCACTGCAATGGCCTATGACCGTTTTGTGGCTATCTGTCACCCTCTACATTATACAACCATCATGAGCCCTGGGGTCTGTAGCCTGCTGGTGCTGATCTCTTGGACAATAAGCCTTCTCTATTCTCTTGTTCACAGTCTGATGGTAACACATCTCTCCTTCTGTACGGACCATGAAATTCAGAACTTCTTTTGTGATCTTACCGAGGTTCTGAAACTCCCTTGTTCTGACACCCTTATCAATTATATCTTGTTATATATAATAGCTGGACTTCTGGGTTTTCTTCCCCTTGCAGGGATCCTTTCTTCTTACAGTCAGATCTGTTCTTCCATTTTGAAAGTCCCATCTGCTCAGGGTAAGTATAAAGCCTTTTCTACCTGTGGATCTCACCTCACTGTTGTTTCCTTATTCTATGGCACAGGGCTAGGTGTATATTTGAGCTCCTCAGCTATTCACTCTTCCTGGAAGAGCACAGTTGCCTCAGCAATGTATGCTGTGGTCACTCCCATGCTGAACCCCTTCATCTATACATTAAGGAATAAGGACATAAAAAATTCCCTTAGGAGGCTCTTTAGCAGAATAGCCTCCTCTCGGTGACAGGGCTCACTCCTGGTCCTAGAAATAAGACACTGATACTTCTATTGAAAATGTTGGGAGGCAAAAATTTTGGATTCCTCAATTCTTTTTTTTGTGGGGCAATGAGGGTTAAGTGACTTGCCCAGGGTCACACAGCTACTAAGCATCAAATGTGTGAGGCTGGATTTGAACTCAGATTGTCCTGAATCCAGGGTCGGTGCTTTATCCACAGTACCACCTAGCTTCCCCAGATTGCTCAATTCACTATCCCCCATTTAGCCATTATGGTGATATTCCTAAAGTGTCAGTCTGATGTCACCTCTCCCTCTCTCCCCAACCCCACAATGCAATGAATGCCAATGTCTCCCTGTTGCTTCCAGGATCAAATACAAAATCCTCTATTTGACATTCAAATCCCTTCTTAATCTAGTAGCTTTTTACCTTTCCCACATTCTTATACCTTACTTCTTACCATGTACACTTGGCTCTAATGACACTCACTTCTTTGCTTTCCCATGAACAATATACTCCATTTCTTGCCTCCGGCATTTTGGGGAGCTATCCCCCATGTCTGGAATTCCCTCTATATTCAACTCCATCTACTGGCTTCTTTTGCTTCATTTAAGTCCCAACTTTCAAAAAATCCAATGTTTATTGGAAGCTTTTCCCAAACCCTCTTCGTTCTAGTCCCTCCCATCTGTTAATGATTTCCTATTAGGTGAAGCTAGGTGGTGCAATGGATAGAACACTGACCTCATCAGAAGGACCTGAGTTCAAATGTGGCCCCAGACACTTGACACTTACCAACCGTGTGACCCTGTACAAGTCGCTTAAATCCAATTACCTAAAAAATGAATGATTTCCTATTAATCCTGAATATTGGTTGTATATCATATATATATACACATATGTGTGTGTGTGTGTATATTTGTTTGCATGTTGTTTCTACCCACCCACCCCCATGCATTAGATATTGAGATCCTTGAGGCCAAGGACTGTCTTTTGCCTCACTTTGTACATGTAATGTTTAGCAGAATGCCTGGAACATAGTAGGTGCATAATAAATAGTTCCATCTTACTGGCTCACTCTGCTCCTTTTGATTATAAATGATCTTGATCTTGTGCTTCATGGCCTTTAGTCATGGAGTTTCTACCAAATTACATCTGCTTGAATACCTCTTGATTCTTCTAGACAATTTTTATCTTTAACAAGTGCTGGAAATGGAGTGATAAGGCCATAAATTTAGGCCTCTGACTACCACTTAAGAGCTGTGTGCCCATGTATAACTCTTTTTGTGGTAGTAAAGAATTGGAAAGTGAGGGGATGCCCATCCATTGAGGAATGGCTGAACAAATTGTGGCATATGCATAATGGAATACCATTGTGCTCTAAGAAAGGATAAGCAGGCTGATTTGAGGAAAACCTGGAAAGCCTTACATGAACTGACGCTGAGTGAAATGAGCAGAACCAGGAGAAAATTGTACACGATAACAGCAATATTGTGCAATGATCAACTATGATGGTCTTAGCTCTTCTCAGCAATGCAATGATCTAAAACAGTTCCAAGCCTCATGATGGAAAATGTTCTCCACATCCAGGAAAAGAACTATGCAGTCTGAATGGAAATCAAGGCATACTATTTTCACTTTTTTTGTTTTCTGTTTTTTTTCCCTTTCCTGTGGTTTTCTCCTATTGGTCTGATTTTTTTCATAACATGACTAATGTAGAAATATGTTTGATATGATTATACTATGTAATGTATATCAGATTGCTTGCTTTCTTAGAGGGGGGAAGGAAGGGAGAAAGGCAGGAAAATCTGGAACTCAAAATCTTTTTTTTTTTTGGTGGGACAATGAGGGTTAAGGGACTTGCCCAGGGTCACATAGCTAGTAAGTGCCAAGTGTCTGAGGCCACATATGAACTCAGGTCCTCCTGAATCCAGGGCTGGTGCTTTATCCACTATGCCAATTACCTGTCCCCTGGAACTCAAAATCTTACAAAAATGAATTTTGAAAACTACATTTACATGCAATTGCAAAAACTAAAATGCTATTAAGATGGGGGAAAAAATTTAAAAGGAAAAACAAAAAAGAGCCTGTGTGCTCTTGGCCAAGTCATTTAATATGTGTATCCCTCAATTTCTTCATTTCAGAAAGGGAAATTGGAAGGCTGGTCCTGACTATCTGACATGGTTATTGTTCTGTACATGAAACCAAATACTGTATGTAAAAGTGCTTTGTAAACTGTGAAATATTATATAGCTGCAGGGAAGGAAGAAGAAATTAGAAAAAATTGATATGGGACTTAATCATTGGGAGTCTAGATTCCAATTTCTCCATTCCTTAGCAGATGGCCATTATGAGTTGCTGTGGTTAAAAAAAAATCACATGGTGGTCAGTGCTCTCATTATGAGTATCTTTGTGTTTTGCCTGCAAGGTGAAGTCTTTTTTTATGTTAGACCTGGAAAAACTGGAGCTCTGAAGACATAGCTTCTGAAAAAGTACGGTCTACTCCATTTGACAATGAGACATTGAATGTGTAGATCTGTGCAAAATCCAATTGTTTTCATGATCATCTTTGTCTTCACAAGCCTCAAACTTAGGTCTGACCAGTTCATTACTTTGCTTAAGTTTCTTCACTGGCTCCCTATTAGAGCTAGGATAAAATGTTATCTCCTTTCATATTTTAAAGTCTTCACAATCTAACTCCAACATATTATCTTGGGCTGATTTTCCATTGCTACCCCAAAATACTCTACATCCCAGTCAAACTCACCTAACTATAATGATGTTCTATGCTTCTCTTGAGAGTCTTTACAATGGCTGTTTCCCATGCATGGAATAGAAGGGAGCCCAAACTCATCTCTATATCTTTAATGCCCAGCTCCATTTATGAATGAGTTCAAGTGCTAACCCCAACAAAAATACCTGATTTCCCCAAATTGTTAGTTCTATCCCCTACTCCCACCAAACTTGCTGCATACTATTTATCTGTATACTTCTTGAATTTTCCCTGGTCCAGTGGAATATAGGCTCTGAGGGAATTTATTGTGATTTGGGGACCCTGCCTTTGGACTGAGATTAAAAAACCTTAGGCCCTCAGGGTTTTTCTCTGTGTGAGAGGGGCTGGTGCCCCTCCCCCTCCACTTCAGTGGCTGAGCTGAGAAGCCCCATGGGCCTTGGAGCCTTAGGGGGCACCTGCTGGGCTGGACAACTTCGAATAGCCCCAGTTCCCTCTGCCCTGAGGGGATATGCCCTGGAGATCCCAGACTTGCCTCTGCCGGGCCCTGGCACAGCCTTGTGGAGGCCCTGGGTGCACAGGGTGGGGGCATGGCCCCCTCGAGCCCGGGGCATGGTACACATAGGCCCCAGAAACCTCGGCCACGGCCCTAGGGCAGCTAACCAATTAGCTTGATGTGTGTGGGGGCTTGTCCCCCAGGGTTCCCAAGCAGAGAGGTGTTTTATATATGGGGGAAGTTAGACGGTCAGGGGGGACGCTAGAAGAAGGTCAGTGAGTACAGAGGAGGCTAAGGAGACGAAGAGAGGACAGTACAGAGAGGAAGAAGATGCTAAGGAGATGCAAGGAAGGACACCAGAGAAACAGTACAGAAAGAGAGGGGGCTTGCAGTTAGATGGTGGAGGAGGAAGCTACAGAGATGCTGAGAGGTCGAATTTTACTTTCGTTGCCTTTATCCCTAAGTTTATTCACCTAAATAAATCCTTTGCTGTTAAATGGAAAGAGGCTGTTTGCTTACCAGTTAGGAAGGAGCAGTTGTGGGAATTTTTAAACGGCCCTAACAGACTGGCTTAGGCAATTAATAGCAATCAGATAGCCAGCCAGTCAAAAGTCCACAGATTAGGCCCAGTTAGTTAAAATATTTTTATACCTCTTAGTGGGTAAATACGGGCTAATATTTGGTTTTGTTTTTTGTGGTTTTTTTATTCAAAGCACCTAACTCAATACCTAGGACAATGTACGCATTTAATGAATGCTTGATATGAATTGATTCATCATTGGCTCTCTCTCTCTTTCTCTTATGAATTCCAAAATCATGTAAGAGACCTTGGAGGTCCTCTACCTTAGCTTCTTAAATAATGAAATAATCCTCTCTATATCTAAAATGTCCCTGGAAAAAAAAAGTGCACATCTACCTTTTTGCTTGAACTCTTTCAGGTACAGGGAACTTCTTACTCAATAAATAGCTGTTCCCATTATTTGACTGCTTTAGTTGTGAGAAGATTCTTCATTAAACTGAGTAAAAATCTACCTCCTTGTAACTGCTACTTATTGTTACTATTATTAAACTAATAATAATACTAATAATATATGAGAGGCTATTTAGGTAACACAAAAGGAAAGGAAAGGGTATGGCTATATTTCTATATCTACAAAGACATAAACAAGGTTCCCACAAAATAGGGAGAATAGCAAATAACTAAAGAAAGAATGACTCATTTCCTCAGATGTCAGTTCAGAAATGCAGAGGAATGGCCTACATACATGATAAATGGGGCATATAAATGCAGAGGCAAATTTTACCTCAGAGGTTTTCATGATAATTACTAGGATAAAATCCATGTCTAAAATATGGCTCTGAAAGTATATGGCCAATTTAAATTGTGACAGCATATTTCAATTGTGGGGTTGTGCAACACTGTGTATTAAGATAAGATATGTAGGGGCAGCTAGGTGTCGCAGTGGATAGAGCACTGGCCGTGGATTCAGGAGTACCTGAGTTCAAATCCGGCCTCAGACACTTAACACTTAGTAGCTGTGTGACCCTGGGCAAGTCACTTAACCCCAATTGCCTCAAAAAAAAAAAGAAGATAAGATACGTGCTAGTAATGGAATCCAGTTGCTATAATCAAGAATAAAACTGGAAGGCATTGGAATAAATATCATTGGATACATAAATAGAAGAAGTTTTGCCATTATATACCATTATATGCATTATATGATTGGATAGAAAAAAGAATTAGATGAGTTCCTAAAACAGATGAAAGTACATGGGTATGGTATAATACTAAGAGCATACTTCTACTCACTGGACTTCTGCTTGAACTTTTTATTTTCCAATCTCATCCACCCCCCTTTTGTATCTTTTTTTTGTAAGACAATGAGGGTTAAGTGACTTGCCTGGGGTCACACAGCTAGTAAGTGTCAAGTGTCTGAGGTCAGACCTCTTGTGTCTTTGGTCATGCCATCTCTACTGGCTACTTGGACTCTGCCTATGAATGTGCTCAGTTCTCCACCATCCAATAAAAACCACCTCCTACCCTATTATATTAAGCTAAGTACTGCCCACTTTCTTTAAAACGTGGTGTCCACTTCCTTACCTCCCATTCCCTCGATCTCCATACCCATGCAATACAACTTTTATGTTCACAACTCTACTAAAATTCTTCTCTCCAAATCACCAAATCTGAACTTTTGCCCTATTTAATCAGTCCTCAGTTTTGGCCATGCTTTCCTTTTTACTGTCTGCTTTTAGGTACAATTCTATTGATTCTCCTACACCTCTGACTGATCTTTTTAGTTTCCTTTCCTGACTCCTGTTCCTCCTCCAGGCCCCTTACCTTACTGTGGGAATTCTGCCCAAGTTTCTGTGCTTAGACTCACCATTTTTCCCTCTCTGAAAACTGAGACCTGGAAGAGACTTTAGCTTGAAAAGGACAAGGTCCCCCACTGCATCTGAGGGCATCTCCATTCATCACGACCCATACGTTGCTCTATATTCTGATGACTATAAGAGAGAATGAAGCTGATGGTTTTGCATAGCTCTGCCTCCTTTAAATCCAATTCACTAGCAAGTCAAGACATCCTCCTCCTGATGTCACTCGTTCTCCTCTAGAAGGAAGAATGAACAATAACAACAATCTCCCTCTATGTTCTCTCTATGGGTGATCTCATTCACTCAGTATCAAGGAATCACACAATGTTAGAGTTCCAAGGGACCTCAGAGACCATCCCATACCTGAAAGGTGTAATCCCTTCTATTAACAGACCCAACAAATGTACTTTGCTCCTATGCTTGAAGCTTTCTCATGGACAGTCTACCTTGGGATGGCCACCCATTTCATTTGGGACAGTTTTTCTTATATAGAAATCTTTCCTAATATCGAGGTTTAATTTGGAGGGTAGCTAGGTGGCACAGTGGATGAAGCACTAGCCCTCAATTCAGGAGGACCTGAGTTCAAATCCATCCTCAGGCAGTTAACACTAACTAGCTGTGTGACCCTCAGCAAGTCACTTAACCCTCATTGCCATGCCAAAAAAAAAAAAAGATTTGGGGGCAGCTAGGTGACACAGTGGATGAAGCAATGGCCCTGGATTCAGGAGGACCTGAGTTCAAATCCAGTCTCAGGCACTTGACACCAACTAGCTGTGTGACCCTCAGCAAGTCACTTAACCCTCACTGCCATGCCAAAAAAAAATTAATTTGACTTTTTACAGCTTCCAACTTTTGGCTCTGGTGATCCTCGATCGTTCCCTCTGGGGCCAAACAGAGCCAGTCTAACCCTTCCTACATATAAAAGCCATTCAAATACATGAAAATGCCCATTATTCCCCAACTGAGTCTTCCCTTCAATGGGCAAAAAATTCCCAGTGCTATCCATCAGTCCCAATATGACATGGTTTCAAGGCCTTTCACCATTTTTCTTGCTCTTTTCTATATGCTCTCCAACTTGTCAATGTACTTCTGGAATCATGGTGTCCAGAATGAAATGACCTCCTAATCAGGTCAGTTGAGGGCAGAGTAGAGAGAGATGGCCACATCCTTAATCTTACAAATTTCACCTATCTCTTAATGCAGTTCAAGATTGCATTTGCCTTGGCAGTTTCCACATCACATTATTCAATTCATATTGAGTTTGTAGTTCACTGAGACCCTAAGGTCTTTTTTCTCAGAACATGGTATCTATCTATGATTCTCCCATCTTGCACTTGGTAAATTGAAATTTTGTACCCAAATATAAGACTTTACATTTAGTCTTACTAAATTTCAGCTTGGAAGATTCAACCCAATGATCTGGACTGTCAAACACTTTTTGAATTTTATCTATTTTCATCCACTGTGTTAGTTATCTTTTGTAGCCTTGTGTGTCATCAGTAAATCATTGATATCTAAATCATTGATAAAAAAAAAAAAGTTAAATTCCACAAGGCCAGCACAGATGCCTGGACAATCTATTGGAGACTTCTTGCCATTCATTGAACCATTAGCAACAAGATGCTGCAGTAGATAGAGCATGGGACTTAGAGTCAGGAATACCTGACTTCAATCATGCCTCAGACCCTCCTTACCTGTGTATCCTTAGTCAAGCAACTTAACTTCTTGTGCCTCGGTTTCTTCATCTCTAAAATGAGGATGAAAATAGCACCTACCTCACAGAATTTTTGAGGATTAAGTGAATTAATATATTAACATAACACATATTAATATAATTAACATATGTAAACTACTTTGCAAAAAAAGAAATATATACATGCTAACTACCACAATGACTACTCATGGAATCTGAACATCATGCAATTCCTTATCATGTATGTATCACTGAGTTTGCATTTCACCAACTTCTCTAGAAAAATTGTATTAGATATAATATCAAATGCTCTTTCCTACAACCTACAAAAACTGTATTACTTACATGGTTTTTAAAAATCACTATTTGTTTATTGGTATAACATCCCAACATGTCTGCACTATGTTTTTATTTAACATTTCTGCATTTCCTTGGTGGTAAATACATGGCTCTGCCCATAGCAGTCATGTGGGAAATGTTTGTTGAAAAGCATTGAGTCTCCCAGTTTCTAAATGAGGACTTGGGTTCAGTGGATAATGTGCTGAACCTAGAATCAGAAAGTTCTGAGTTTAAAACTCATCTAAAACATGGATAACTCTAGGCAATTCATTTAGTCTCTTTCTGCCACAGATTCTTCCTGTGTAAAATTGGAATGACCATTTTAGCCCCCTCCCAGGATTGTTGCAAGGATCAAAGGAAATACTATTTTTAAAATGTTTTTCTGACCCTAAAGTGCTATACAATACCAGCTATTTTTATTATTAATATTATATATTCTATAAGTTAGACTCAGAAACTGAGGCTGAAGACACTTAAGTGATTGCCCAGAGTCACAAAACTAGTGAATGGAATAGGCTAGGTCTTCCTGACTCCAAGTCTAGGGTTCTCCCCTCTATGCCTCCAAGCTTCTTGAGGAAATGCATCAAAATTAATAAGGGATAATAAAAAACTGTATTACCCACTGCACCCAGACTATGATAGTTGAATCCTTTTTACAGAAACCTCCTGTCTCCATTGGTAATCATGACTACAAGAATGATAACACATGACCAACAAGGATAGAAGACCAGACATTTTCTCTAATCCTCACAAACTATCAGGTCTTTCCAAAATTGAAATTATTCACTAAAGATAAAATAACTTTAGCTGCTTCCATGGTCTAGGACACCAGAAAACTAAAAGAAAATTAAAAAGAAAAACACACAATGAACTAAGACCCAACTCAATCTCACTCAGTACCCATTGTCCATCATGCTACCAGCACCTAGGTTGGCATCCAATGAAATTGCAACAAAACTCAACCCCACACCTCAGTCCCCTCTACTTCTTTCCATTGCCAAAGACATCTAGGCTCAAGGGTGTTGAAGTTGGCTTAGGCCTCTATAGCCAATACTGTGACATTTTCCGATGCTACAAAAGATATCTGTAGGAAGGCAGAGAAGCTAGAAGAACAAGGAAGGACATGTGTACTGGCTTGAACTAGAACATAACCTCATTCTCCAATAGCCTCAGAGATCCAAACTTCAGTGAAAGAAATCATGCCTCACTGCAGTAGCATTAACATGGCCCTTATATTCTAGAAGCAAAAGGTAAAATAGAAATTGAAAGAAACCACTGATCACCTCCTGAAAGAGATCCCAAAATGAAAACCTTTAGGAATATGAAAGCCAAATCCCAGAACTCCCAGGTCAAGGAGAAAATATTGCAAGCAGCCAGAAAGAAACAATTCAAGTATGGTGGAGCCACAGTCAGGATAAGATAAGACCTAGCAGCTTCTACCTTAAAGGATCAGAGGACTTAGAATATGATATTTCAGAGGACAAAGGAACTGGGATTACAACCAAAAATCACCTACCCAGCAAAACTCAGTATAATCATTCAGGTGGAAAAAATGGGAATGTAATAAAAGAGAGGACCTTCAGGCATTCCTGATGAAAAGACTTGAACTGCAAGCAGCTAGGTGGTGCAGTGGATAAAGTACTGGCCCTGGATTCAGGAGGACCTGAGTTAAAATCCAGCTTCAGACACTTGACATTGACTAGCTGTGTAACCTTGGACAAGTCATTTAATCCTCATTTTCCTGTAAAAAAAAAAAAAGACTTGAACTGAATAGAAAATTCGACTTTCAAATACAAGACCCTAGAGAAGCATAAAAAGATAAATAGGAAAAAGAAATTATAAGGGATATTAAAAGCGTAAACTATTTACATTCCTGCATGAGAAAATGATACTTGTAATTCATAAGGACTTTCTCATTGTTAGGGCAGGTGGATGGAGTATATTTAGACAGAGGGCCCAGGTATGAGTTGAATATGCAGGAATGATAACTTTTTTTTTTTTTGTCAAGGCAATGAGGATTAAATGACTTGCCCAGGGTCACACAACTAGTAAGTGTCAAGTGTCTGAGGCTGGATTTGAACTCAGGAGCTTCTTAATTCAAGGCCGGTGCTTTATCCACTGCCCCACCTAGCTGCCCCCGAATGATATCTTTTTTTTTTTTTTTTAGTGAGACAATTGGGGTTAAAGTGACTTGCCCAGGGTCACACAGCTAGTAAGTGTTAAGTATCTGAGGCCGGATTTGAACTCAGGTACTCCTGAATCCAGGGCCGGTGCTCTATCCACTGCACCACCTAGCTGCCCCTGCATGATATCTTTTTAAAAAAATAAAATTTAGGGGTGAGAGAGGAATGCACTGAGAGAAAGGGAAAAGGAGACGTGGAATGGGCTAAAGTATCTCACATGAAAGGAGCAAGAAAAAGCTTATGGAGTGGAGAAGAAGATGGGGGAGATACTGGAGAGTAAGTGAGCTTTACTCACCAGAATCAGCTCAAACAGGGAATAACATACACACTCAGCTGGGTAGAGTAATCTATCTAACCCTGCAGGAAAGTAGGAGGGGAAGGAGATGGGGGGAGGGGTGAAAGAAGGGAGGGAAAATTGGGGGAGGGGTGGGGAAAGGAAAATACTTTTGAAGAGGGATAGGGTGAAAGCCGTTAGAAAACAGAGTGAATATCATGGGGAGGGAATGGGATGGAAGGAAACACAGTTAGAGATAGCAACTGTGAAATATTTTGAAGCAGAGGCAAGAGCAATGTAAGATGACGATGAGATGACAATTGGTTGATTAATGGATGGATTTATTGATGAATGGATGGATGGATTGATGGATTTATGATGATTGGATAAAGAAAACTGATTGATGAGGATTAATTGATGATGAGGATGCCATACTGATGATTGTGATTGATGCACGATGATGACAAAACATATGGTACTTACATTGCTGGGCTAATATGAAGGAAATTCTTTGTCAGGTATAAGGTACTATATAAATGTTATCTATTACTGTTGTTGCAATAATCAACCTCATGGGTTTATTGTAAGCAAATCTCTGTTTAAAGTACTATATAGGGGCAGTTAGGTGGCATAGTGGATAGAGCACCAGCCCTAGATTCAGGAAGATCTGAGTTCAAATCCAGCCTCAGACACTTAACACTTAATAACTGTGTGACCCTGTGCAAGTCACTTAACTGCAATCGCCCCACAAAAAAAATAAATGAAGTACTATATAAATGTAGTTTACTATTTTTAAAATGATGAGGAGGATGCTATCAGAAAAATCCGGAAAGACCTACATGAGCTGATGTAAGGTGAAATGTAATATATACAAAATAACAGCAATACTGCAAGATGATCTGCTGTGAATGACTTGGTTATTTTCAGCAGTGTAATGATCCAAGACAACTCTGAAGGACTTATGAAAAATGCAATCCATCTACAGAAAAAGAACTGGTGGTATCTGAATACAGATCGAAGCTTATTTTGGGGTTAGTTCCTTTATCTGAAGTTTTGTTTTTATCTTTTTTCTTTCACAACCTGGCTAATGTGGAAATATTTTGTATGCCTACTCATGTGTAATTTATATTGAATTGCTTGAGTTCTTGGGGGAAGGATGGTTAGGTTCAGGAATTCCAGACATAAACTATTGAAACTTTATTTTGAATTTCTCCTACAAATAAATTTTGATACATGAGCAAAATAAGTAAAAGAAGAAAAAGTGATGTTTAGGAATTCATCCCCCAGAACTGAACCATTTACCTGTCTTTTTGGTAACTTTTGGGGGCTCTGGACTATATCTTACAATAATAATAATAACAATAAAACATGATAACAATAAAATATGCATACACACATTTAGGTTGTTAGTTCCCTTTATATGAATTCATGTGCTCCTCACAAAAACCATGTAATGTAAGGGTTTTATCATCAATATTTTGTGGATTTAGAAATGGAGGATCTGAGAGATTGTGACTTGCCTAGAGATACAATACTAGTAAGTATTAAAGGCTATGTTCAAACTCAAGACTTCCTGATCAAAACCAAACACTCTACCCAGTATACAACATTCCTTCCAAAGAAGACTTGGAATGACTAAAAAGTTATGGATACTTTATGTATTGAAATGAATTAATACATATAGAGTTCCCAAATAACTGTGGTTATTTAAGTTGAAGTTCAATGTTGAACTTTTAATGAAACTTTTGCTTATATTTATACATGCGCACACACACAAATATATATATGTATATATATATACACACACACACAAACATATATATATATTTATGTGTGTGTGTGTGACTTGCCCAGAGTCACACAGCTAGTAAGTGTCAAGTGTCTGAGGCCAGATTTGATTTTATTTGATATTAGTCCTATATCCTCAGAGGTCCAAACATCAGTGAAAGAAATCATGCCTCACTGCAGTAGCATTAACATGGCCCTTATATTCTAGAAGCAAAACGTAAAATAGAAATTGAAAGAATCCACTGATTACTTCCTGAAAGAGATCCCCAAATGAAAACTTTTAGGAATATGATAGCCAAATTCCAGAACTTCCAGGTCAAGGAGAAAATATTGCAAACAGACAGAAAGAAGCAATTCAAGTATGGTGGAGCCACAGTCAGGATAAGATAAGATCTAGCAGCTTCTACCTTAAAGGATCAGAGGGCTTAGAATATGATATTTCAGAGGGCAAAGGAACTGGGATTACAACCAAGAATCACCTACCCAGCAAAACTTAGTATAATCTTTCAGGTGGAAAAAATGGGAATGTAATAAAAGAGAGGACTTTCAGGCATTCCTGATGAAAAGACTTGAACTGGGGGCAGCTAGGTGGTGCAGTGGATAAAGCACCGGCCCTGGATTCAGGAGGAACTGAGTTCAAATGCAGCCTCAGACACTTGACACTGATTGGCTGTGTAACCTTGGGCAAGTCACTTAATCCTCATTGCCCTGTAAAAAAAAAAAGACTTGAACTGAATAGAAAATTTGACTTTCAAATACAATATCCTGGAGAAGCATAAAAAGATAAATAGGAAAAAGAAATTATAAAGGATATTAAAAGGGTAAACGGTTTACTTTCCTACATTAGAAAATGATACTTGTAATTCATAGGAACTCTCATTATTAGGACAGGTGGATGGAGTATATTTAGACAGAGGGCACAGGTATGAGTTGAATATGCAGGAATGATATCTTTTTAAAAAAATAAAAGTAAGTGGTGAGAGAGGAATGCACTGAGAGAAAGGGAAAAGGAGAGGTGGAATGGGGTAAAGTATCTCACATGAAAGAAGCAAGAAAAAGCTTATGGAGTGGAGGAGAAGATGGGGTTGGTGCTGGGAAGTGAGTGAGCTTTACTCACCAGAATTGGCTCAAACAGGGAATATAACATACACACTCAACTGGTTAGAGTAATCTATCTAACCCTGCAGGAAAGTAGGAGGACAAGGAGATGAGGGGGGAGGGGTGAAAGAAGGGAGGGCAAATTGGGGGAGGGGTGGTGAAAAGAAAACACTTTTGAGGAGGGATAGGGTGAAAGCAGTTAGAAAATGGAATAAATATAATAGGATGGAGGGAAACAGTTAGAGATAGCAACTATGAAATATTTTGAAGCAGAGGCAAGAGCAATGTAAGATGATGATGAGATGACAATTGGTTGATTAATGGATGGATTGATGGATGGATTGGTGGATTTATGATGATTGGTGATTTATGATGATTGATGGATTTAAGATGATTGGATAGTGAAAATTGATTGATGAGGATTAATTGATGATGAGGATGGCTTACTACTGATTGTGATTGATGCACGATGATGACAAAACATATGGTACTTACATTGCTGGGCTAATATGAAGGAAATTCTTTGTCAGGTATAAGGTACTATATAAATGTTATCTATTACTGTTGTTGCAATAATCAACCTCATGGGTTTATTGTAAGCAAATCTCTGTTTAAAGTACTATATAGGGGCAGTTAGGTGGCATAGTGGATAGAGCACCAGCCCTGGATTCAGGAGGATCTGAGTTCAAATCCGGCCTCAGACACTTAACACCTACTAACTGTGTGACCCTGTGCAAGTCACTTAACTGCAATCGCCCCACAAAAAAATAAATAAAGTACTATATAAATGTAGTTTACTATTTTTAAAATGATGAGGAGGATGCTATCAGAAAAATCCGGAAAGACCTACATGAGCTGGTGTAAGGTGAAATGTAATATATACAAAATAACAGCAATACTGCAAGATAATCTGCTGTGAATGATTTGGTTATTTTCAACAGTGTAATGATCCAAGACAACTCTGAAGGACTTATGAAAAATGCAATCCATCTACAGAGAAAGAACTGTTGGTATCTGAATACAGATCAAAGCATAATTTTTTGTTAGTTCCTTTATCTGAAGTTTTGTTTTTATCTTTTTTCTTTCACAACCTGGCTAATGTGGAAATGTTTTGTATGCCTACTGATGTATAATTTATATGGAATTGCTTGAGTTCTTGGGGGAGGGAGGGTTAGGGTCAGGAATTCCAGACATAAACTATATTGAAACTTTATTTTGAATTTCTCCTACAAATAAAGTTTGAGACATGAGCAAAACAAGTAAAAGAAGAAAAAATGATGTTTGGGAATTCATCCCCCAGAACTGAACCATTTACCTGTCTTTTTGGTAACTTTTGGGGGCTCTGGACTATATCTTACAATAATAATAATAACAATAAAACATGATAACAATAAAATATGCATACACACATTTAGGTTGTTAGTTCCCTTTATATGAATTCATGTGCTCCTCACAAAAACCATGTAATGTAAGGATTTTATCATCAATATTTTGTGCATTTAGAAACTGAGGATCTGAGAGATTGTGACTTGCCTAGAGATACAATATTACTAAGTATGAAAGGCTATGTTCAAACTCAAGACTTCCTGATCAAAACCAAACACTCTACCCAGTATACAACATTCCTCCCAAAGAAGACTTGGAATGACTAAAAAATTATGGATACTTTATGTATTGAAATGAATTAATACATATAGAGTTCCTAAATAACTGTGGATAGTTAAGTTGAAGTTCAATGTTGAACTTTTAATGAAACATTTGTTTATATTTATACATGCACACACACATGTATATGTGACACACAAACATACACACACACATATGTGTGTGTGACTTGCCCAGAGTCACACAGCTAGTAAGTGTCAAGTGTCTGAGGCCAGATTTGAACTCAGGTCCTTCTGACTCCAGGGCCAGTGCTTTATTCACCATGCCATCTAGCTGCCCCTGTTTATATATATATATATTTTTTAAAAAGATCTTGACCAATTTAACATTGAGCCAAATCTAATGAGATGAAATTTAATAGGAATAAATATCTGGTTGGTCTTAGGCTTGGATTCCAAAGTAATTTTATAAGTACAAAGTGAAAAGGCAAAGTAACAAAGAGAGTATGTAAGAGAACCAATTAAAGGATGTGGAGACTTTGGTATTGGAGAAGACTTTAGTTGGACATGATGGCTCTCTTCATGGATTTAAAATTATCTCCTGTGGAAGAATAATTAGACTTTTTCTGCTTGGCCCCAGAAGACAAAATGAGGACAAAATGAGACAAATCCACAAGGAGAAAATGTTTCCTTGCAATTAAAAAACAACAGCAGAATGGGATGCCCTGAAAGGCAGTGAATTCCTCATTGGGAACTTAGGAGATGATTCAGATTGGCCTGAAGTACCTCAGAGGACTCCTCTTGTTCAAAATCTCCAGAGTTTGATAACTTTCCAGGCAATGTTGGACAGCTCTCCTTGTTAGGAAATTTTCTACTATAGTTTCCTGCCCCAAAGGGGGATGATGAGCTGCTCAGGAATTGGAAACACAACTATACAATTTATCTAATGAAGAGTTTGGAGGATTGAGCCTCTTAGGCACTAGAAATTTCAAATAGTCTTCCTGTCCCTCCACAAGACCAGAGATCAGCTATTTCAGGCTGGGCAAGTGTTTGCTTGTGGCTTCCAGAGAAATCAGCCCAACTGCCTGAAACTCTTCAGTTTTTCTGGGACCCAAAGTATCTGCCTTCCTTGTCATCCCTTCCAACAGATACAATCAGCCAAACCTGTTCCCTTGGTTATGCTCAGTAAGTGACTAGCGGTGGGAAGTGTTGGGAATGGAGAGAGAAAAACAGGTGGGAAATAAGGGGAAAGAGAAGCAGACAGTCCTCAGAAACTGATGAGAGCCTTCCAAACCCAGCATCACTCAAATCAAAGCCTAATTAAGGTGAAAGAGAAAGAAAATGTGACATACTCCAGCATTTATTTGAAAATCCAGAGTTCAGTCTAGGACCAACATTAGAGGAAAATCAATGGAGAATATAATAAGTCATCATCAGAGTCAGGTTCTGGTTCTATCTTTGTCCTTAAACTAGAAATAGGATGTTAGTCCAATGATTTTCTTTTTTCTTGTGCCCTGAACCACAATATGGGAATGAACAATTCCCTATTGACTTCATGGTACTTTTTTGAGAGTCAAATGAGATAATCTTTGTGTAATTTTAGGTGACATTGAATCATTTCAAAAATATAAATTTTTATTTTTGTCACAGTAGCAGAACTGTGAGTTCATTGTGGCCCAATCCATCTTAGCCAGGAATAATCCAAACACAAGGGACAATCTTTAGCCAGAGGTAAGGCTCAGATACCCCAATTCAAAGCCTAGTAAAGAGAGAGGTGTTATGTCCCTACTCCCAGACACAGATTACTGGGCTATGGTAAGGCCCTTTTCATACAAACTGTATATGATTTCTATACTCCCTGAACCTACAGACCTCTGAATGGCATATTAGGCTAAGCCTATCACTCAGGGCCAAACTCATAGTCAGGGAGAGTTGGTGAAGATAGGGTAGGTCATGGAAAGACTCCCTAGCCCAATAGCAGCTGATGGGTAAACTGAAACCATTTCCCATGATCTGAAGAAAGTCAAGAACATAGGGAGTTTTCAGAGGAGGGACTGGAATTCCTAGGAAGTGTGATATGATAGGAAGAAAGATATGATAAGGACAGAGGAACAGACTTTATAGTATTTGAGGTACAGTCCATCACTGTACCAAGATTGATGGTTGTTCCTTTTATAGACATTATTATATGATGTATATGACACCACTGCGATATTCTGAGTATTCCTCATATTTTCTTAAATTCAGCAGGACCAGTTATCTCTGACTCCCACATCACTTCCTACCATTTTCTACCTACTGTCCTAATGTAATTTTTAGTGATTTTGTCATGTTTTATCCACCTTGTCCACTTTGTCTTATGGCTTTCTCTCTTTCTGTTTCTGATAAGAGATAGCCCAGATATGAAATTCTGATTTAATTATTTCAAATTCTATTATATACTTATTTCTTCCCTTCTCCTATCTTTCCTTCCTGTTTTCCATCTATGCCAATACCCTTTCTTCTGCATGCTCAGAAATTTGCAGAAGACACTTATAATAAAGGATACTTAAAATACAAAAATCAACTTATCAAAAGTAACCAGTATGGGGGCAGCTAGGTGGCGCAGTGGATAAGGCACTAACTAGCCTTGGATTCAGGAGGACCTAAGTTCAAACCCAGCCTCAGACACTTACTAGCTGTATGACCCTCGGCAAGTCACTTAACCCCCATTGCCCTGCAAAAAAAAAAAAAGGAACCAGTATGTCCTGCATTCTACTATGATTTTGATCCAGGACATACATGGTACCTCCTAGTTTGGTGATATATGATACAAGTGTATTATGACCTAGAGACTCTGATCAATTCTGCCTCCAAAGATGGGGGTAAGGTTGGGGTGAGAGACAGAGAGGGGAGCCCAGATAAAATATAGAAGTTTTTTAAGGAACATGCAATATTGGACATGTGATATTTTGATAGTGGGAGAGACAAATGCTTTCAACTATTTCACAGACTGTCATGAGAAATGTTAGATGTGTTTTCTTTGACTTCAAAGAACAGAACTAGAAATGATGCATAGAAGTTGCAAAAAAATAGACTTAATGAAAGGAAAATTTTCC
The DNA here is from genome assembly GCF_019393635.1 of Dromiciops gliroides. Taxonomy (NCBI): domain Eukaryota; kingdom Metazoa; phylum Chordata; class Mammalia; order Microbiotheria; family Microbiotheriidae; genus Dromiciops; species Dromiciops gliroides. The sequence goes on along the minus strand of NC_057861.1, from coordinate 61,026,167 downwards.
TAATAACTACAGCATTAGGATTCTGCATGAAGCAGAGGCAAAAATTATACAATTCATAGGAAGAATTTCATAAGGGTTCCCTGAAGAGTAGAAAAGAACCTCTAGAAAAAGCACTTAGAGAAGTTGTGTTGCCCCTTTGCAACAGGTACTCTCTAAACTTAGTCTCATTTTTCCCTGCTTGAACTCGGTACATGTGTGAGAATATATCGATGCCGTTTTTTTCCTTGATGGGGCTGGTCATTTTATAACAAACGGTCATATCATATAACGTTAGTAAGCACTTCATTCTAGAAATCAATTGTCTAACCAATTGATATCAACTCAAAATCAATAGAGGAAGCACATTGGTGGAAGTTTATAAGTATTTAAGTTTATAAGTTCATAAATATTCGACAACCATCCCTAAACACCTCAAGACCTCCACTAGAACTTGAAGGGAAATCAGTGTTGCCATATAGGCACTCAACTTGCTGATCTAAATTTGGGTTTGGAGAGTAGCCCTGCAGTATATCTTACACATAAGAAAAGGGCTTGAAGATCTTAGTGGAAGGGAAGCTAAGTATAAATAAAGTCAGACCTTCTTTTGCTTGGACATGAAAATCCTTCTGGGTGAGTCCTCTCTACTGGCCATCAACTCCTGCAGGGTCTAGTCTTGTTACCAGCACCAGCTCCAAAATGAGAAACTCCTTTTCTTGATCTCCTCAGGCATTCTCTCTTAGGGGTATCAAGGTCTTTGTCTACAAAAGATATGTGGTCTGCTCTTGCTCTTCTGGAGTGGTAGCTATCTTTAAAAATTTGAAGGGCTAGCAAGAGGAGTTAGACCTGCTTTTCTTAGCCTGTAGAAGACAAGGCAAAAAGGCAGATTTGGATTGAATATCAGAAAACAAACCAACAAACAAACTTCTTAACACGTAGAGCTAACCAAATGAGAAATGGACTATCAGGAGGTGGTGGGTTCCTGCTCATGGGAGGGGTCTTCAAACAACTGCCAGATAATGACTTCTCATCTGTAAAATGACCCTTCATCTCCAACCCTATTTTTCTGATTATGTGGATTTAATAGTCATGACTCAGTGCCCATGGTCTTCTTACCCTCCATATCATTCCCCCAGGCCACCCTCCTTTTCCCATTGGTGAGTTCCTTAAGGGATTTCCCCATTTTGGGAAAGACCTCATATGTCTCACTCTTTGTTCTCCTCCTGTCTGTGTTAGAGACAGGGACAGAACCTAGAAATTATAAGTCAGAGACTGAGGTTCTTTCCCTTCCTTTTCCATATGCAAGGATAACTGAATTTTCATGTCATGCTCTTCTTACTCCTCTTTCCAAGCAGAAGACTCAACCTTATGGTACCAGGAAACCAAACACAATTCACTGAATTTATCCTCCTGGAATTTTCTGAGAAGCCAGACCAGCAGGGGCCACTCTTTGGGTTCTTCTTGGGCATATACTTGGTCACCGTGATTGGAAACCTGCTCATAATGTTGGCCATTGGCTCTGACTCTCACCTCCACACCCCCATGTACTTCTTCCTCTCCAATCTGTCCTTTGTGGATCTCTGTGTGGTATCTACCACAATCCCAAAGATGTTGGCAAGCATCTTGACACAAAACAAGGCCATTTCCTATGCTGACTGTCTTGTCCAGATGTTCTTTTTGCTTTTTTGCTGCTTTGGACAATTTTCTCCTCACTGCAATGGTCTATGACCGTTTTGTGGCTATCTGTCACCCTCTACACTATACAGTCATTATGAGCCCTGGGGTCTGTAGCCTGCTGGTGCTGCTCTCCTGGATGTTAAGCTTTCTAGTCTCCCTTGTTCACAGTCTGATGGTAACACGTTTCTCCTTCTGTACAGACCATGAAATTCAGCACTTCTTTTGTGATCTTGCTGAGGTTCTGAAACTCTCTTGTTCTGACACCCTTCTCAATTATATCTCAATATATATTATATTTGGACTATTGGGTATTCTTCCCCTTATGAGGATCCTTTTCTCTTATGGTCAGATCTTTTCTTCCATTTTGAAAGTCCCATCTGCTCAGGGTAAGTATAAAGCCTTTTCTACCTGTGGATCTCACCTCACTGTTGTTTCCTTATTCTATGGCACAGGACTTGGAGTATATTTGAGCTCCTCAACTACCCACTCTTCTTGGAAGAGCACAGTTGCCTCAGCAATGTATGCTGTGGTCACTCCCATGCTGAACCCCTTTATCTATACACTGAGGAATAAAGACATAAAAGGTGCCCTAAGGAGGCTCATTAGCAGAATAGACTCCTCTCAGTGATGGGGCTAACTCCTGGCCCTTAGAATAGGACACATGTACTTCTTCTTCTTCTTCTTCTTCTTCTTCTTCTTCTTCTTCTTCTTCTTCTTCTTCTTCTTCTTCCTCTTCTTCTTCTTCTTCTACTTCTTCTTTGATGAGGCAATTGGGGTTAAGTGATTTGTCCAGGTTCACACAGCTAGTAAGTGTCAAGTGTCTGAGGCTGGATTTGAACTCAGGTCCTCCTGAATCCAAGGCCAGTGCTTTATCCACTGTGCCACCTAGCTTCCCCAAGGACAAACGTACTTCTGGTGAAAACATTGGGAGGCAAAAAGGTTGGATTCCTCCATTCTCTCCCTGCTCAAATCTGTCTTCCATTTAGCCACTAAAGGATTGTCCTAAAATACAAGTCTGACCCTGTCACCCCTCCTAAGCAATGAATGTCAATGATTACATATTGACTCAAGGATCAAATATAAAATCCACTATTTGACATTCAAAATCCCTTTATAACCCTTTCTACCCTTTCGGTCTTTTAATGCATTGCTCCCTACCACAAACTTTTTTTTTGGTGGGGCAATGAGTATTAAATGACTTGCCCAGGGTCACATAGCTAGTAAGTGTCTAGTGTCTGAGACTGGATTTGAACTCAGGACTTCCTGAATCCAGGGCCAGTGCTTTATCCACTGTACCACCTAGCTGCCCCCCCACCACCACCACATACTCTTAGCTCTAGTGACACTAGCCTCTTTACTCCTCCATTAACAAGACACTGAGATACTTGGCTCTGGGCATTTTCTCAGGCTGTCCCCCATGTCTGGAATGCTCTCTCTACTTGACTCCACCTACAGGTTTCTTTTTTGTTTCATTTAAGTTACTAATGTTTTTTTTAAATCCCATTTTTTACTGGAAGCCTTACTCAACCCCTCTTAATTCTAGTCCCATCTTTCTGTTAATGTTTTCCTATTAATCCTCTATATAGCTTGTTTGTATATATTTGTTTGCATTTTGTCTCCCCCATTAGATTGTGAGATCCTTGAGGTCAGGGACTGTCTTTTGCCTCATTTTGTATCTCCCAAGCTTACCAGAATGCCTGGCACATCATGGGTGCTTAATAAATGTTGTTTGATGAACCCCAAGTTTCCTACCTCTATTCCTGGTTTTTCCATTATACTCCACTAATTGAATACCTCCTGCTTCCTCACAACATTTTCCAGCTAAAAAAGGTGCTGGAAATGGAGTGAAAGTCCTCAGCCTATTACCTATAAGCTGTGTGCCATTGGCCAAATCACTTAATATCTTTATCCCTCAATGTTGTCATTTTGTCAATTTTGTCATTTCTGAAATGGGAATTTATAGACCTGCCCTGGCTACCTAAAATGTTTTTTCCTCTGTACATCAAATCAAATATTATATATGAAAGTATTTTATAAACTATAAACTATTATATAGCTACAGGAGAGAGAAAAAAAATAAAGAAAATCAATATGGGATTTCATCATTGGAAGTCCAGGTCCCAATTCCTCCAATTCTTAGGAACATTATGAATTTCTGTGGTTAAAACAAATTCATCACTTGGTGGCCAGCTGACACATGATGAGCCTCTTTTTCCTTTCCTTTGTGCCATAGATAAAATCTTTCCAGTTTAGTTGCACCTGACAAAATGGAGCCTCTTGAAAAACTATGAGCAGCTCCATTTGACAACGAGACGTTGAATGGGTACATCTGTTCAAAGTCCAATTGCTTTTGTGATCATCTTTGACGCCACTACCCTCAAACATGGGTCTGACCATTTCCCTACTTTCTTTAAGATGTTTCACTGGCTCCCTGTTATAACTAGGATAAAATTTGACCCCCATGACATTTAAAACTCTTCATAACCTAAATGCAACATATGTCCCTGGTCTGATTTCACCTAACTGCCCCCAACATACTCTACATTCCAGTCAAACTTACCTACATATAATAATGTCCCATCTCTCCCCTCAGAGCTTTTACAGAGGCTATTTCCCAAACATAGAGCAGACAGGAACCCATACTTATCTCTATATCTTGGATTCTCAGATCCATTTATGGCTGAAACATCAAGACTCAATCCGCCTCTTTGCAGCTTCCACCATTTGCCTCTGGTGGCCCATGATCCTTCCCTCTGGGGCCAAATAGAGCAAGTCTAACCCCTCTTCCATACAACAGCCATTCAAATACTTGAAAATAGACATTATTCCCCAACTGAGTCTTCCCTTCAACAGGCAAAAAATTCCGAGTTCCATCAGTCTTAATATGACATGAATTCAAGGCCTTTCACCATCTTCCTTGCTCTTCTCTATATGCTCTCCAACTTGTTAACATCCTTCTAGAATCATGGTGCACAGAATGAAATATAATACTCCTAATGAGGTCAGATGAGGGCAGAATAGAGAGAGATGGCCATATCTTTACTCTTGTAAGTCATGCCTCTCTTAATGCAGGCCACTGGCCTTAGGAGTTGCCACATCATATTGCTTAATTCACATTGAGTTTGTAGTCCAGAGACCCTAAGGTCTCTTTCTCAGACAATCTGTTATCTATATATCATTCTCCCATCTGGTACTTGGTAAACTAAAATTTTGTACCCAAATGTAAGACTTTACATTTATCCTTATTAAATGTTATCTAAGAAGATTCAGCCCAGTGGTCTAAACTGTCAAAATATTTTTGGATTTGTCTGTTGTCATCCAGTGTGTTAGCTATCTGTGGCAGCTTTGTATTTCATCTACAGATTTGATAACCTTCATCTAAATCACTGATTGAAAAAACAGTGAAATGGCACAAGGTCAGCACAGATGCCTGGACAATCTAATGGAGACTTCCTGCCATCCACTGAACCATTAATAATAAGATGTCATAGTGGATAGAGCAAAGGACTTAGAGTCAGGAAAAGCTAAGTTCAATCATGCCTCAGACCCTCACTACCTGTGTACCCTTAATCAAGCAACTTAATTTTTTGTGCTTCAGTTTCTTCATCTCTAAAATGAAGATAAAAATAGCACCTCCCTCACAAAAATTTTGATTAAGTGAATTAATATATTAATATAACACCTTATATTAATATTAATTAACATGTGTAAACTACTTTGCAAAATAAAAAAGCATTGTATACATGCTAGTTACCATAATGACTACTCAAGGAATCTGAACATCATGCAATTCCTAATCATGTATATACCAAGGAGGTTGCATTTCACCATCTTCTCTGCAAAAATTGTATTAGATATTATATCAAATACTCCTTCCAACAAACTACCAAAAATTTATTACTAACATGGTTTTAAAAAATTGTTATTTGTGGGTTGGTATAATTTCCCAACTTATCTGGATTATGTTTTCATTTAACATTTCTGCATTTTCTTGGTGGCAAATACAGGGCTCTACCCATAGCAGTCATACAGGAAATGTTTGTTGAAAGATATTGAATCCCCCAGTTTCTGAATGAGCACTTGGGTTCAGTGGATAGTGTGCTGAACCTAGAGTCAGAAAGTCCTGAATTTAAATCTGATCTAAAACAAGGATGACTCTGGGTGATTCATCTAGCCTCTTTCTGCCTCAGATTCTTCATGTGTAAAATGGTAATAATCATTGTAGCTCCCTCCCAGGATTGTTACAAGGATAAAAGGAAATACTATTTGCAAAATGTTTTCCTGACCCTAAAGTGCTATACAATGCAAGCTATTTGCATTATTAATATTAAGTATTCTATAAGTTAGTCTCAAAAACTGAGGCTGAAGGCACTTAAGTAATTGCGCAGAATCACAAAGCTAGTAAATGGAATAGGATAGGTCTTACTGACTCCAAGTCTAGGGTTTTACCCTCTATGCCTCCAAGCTGCCTGAGGAAATTAATCAAAATCAATAAGGGATAATAAAAAACTTGGTCACTCACTGAACCCAGACTATGGTAATGAAGCACTTCTTCTTCTTTTTTTTTTTAGTGAGGCAGTTGAGGTTAAGTGACTTGCCCAGGGTCACACAGCTAGTAAGTGTTAAGTGTCCAAGGCCGGATTTGAACTCAGGTATTCCTGACTCCAAGGCCGGTGCTCTATCCACTGTGCCACCTAGCTGCCCCAACGGAGCACTTCTTACAGCAACTTTCTGCCTCTATTGATAATCATGGCTAAAATAATGATAACATGTGACCAACAAGGATGAAGACTAGACATTTTCTTTGATCCTCACAAACTATTAGGTCTCTCCAAAATTGAAATTATTCACTAAAGATAAAACAAATTTAGCTACTTCCATGGTCTAGGACACCAGGAACCCAAAAGAAAAAATTTAAGAACACAATGAACTAAGGCCCAGCTCAAACTCATTCAGTGCCTATTCTCCACCATGTTAAGAGCAGCTAAGTTGAAATCCTATATAATTGCAACAAAACTCAATTCCACACCTCAATCCCTTCTACTTCTTTCCATTGCTGAGGTTATCTAGGCTCCAGGTGTAGAAATTTTCTTAGGCCTCTGTATCCAGTGCCATGACATTTTCCTATGCAACAGAAGATCACTGTAGGAGGGCAGAGAAACCAAAAGAACAAGGAAGGACATGTATCTTGGCTTGAAACATAACATAACCCTATTCTCCAATAGCCTCAGAGATCCAAACTTTAACTGACAGAAACCATTCCCCACTACAGTGGCATTAACATGACACTGCTCTGTCCTGCAGGTATAAAGAACAGGGAAATAGAGGGAATGGGAAAAAACAGTGTGTGAGAGATTCTAAGCTGGACTGTATGGCATTCCAGTAAGCCTGAAGAAAATCCTGGATTCAAATGAAGTCAGTTCTGTTCCCTCAAAAATCATTTAGGGCAGAGCTCTAAGCTAGTGAACTATGAATTGCCCAGAGTAAGAGGAGGCTAAGATAGTTTGAGATCTGGCTCCCAAAAAAATCACCATCAAAGGGGAGAGAGTCTGAAAGTAAGCAATAGGAGATAATAAGAAAAGAGACTAAAATTATCAAAGATCTTATGAGGAAAAAACTGAAATACATTGAACAAAAATAGAGAAATCAATAAGGAAAACATTAATGGTATAAGAAAATATCCATATGTAATAAATGAGTTCAAGGCTCTATGAAGAAATACTGCAAGAAAGAAAAAAAGAAAATGATAACACTTGATGAGACAGAATTTTTAATTTGGGAACACATAAATACAACAAAGTATTCTTGAATGACTTAAAAGAGAAAGGAAAATGTTGAGAGCAAAATTTCTGGCCTGCACAGCAGAAATAATTGGTAGACTAGAAACATATGAATCTGTTATGGAAAGTTTCACCAAAGAAGCAAAAGTGAAGACAATTGGGGCAGCTAGGTGGCACAGTGGATAAAGCACTGGCCCTGGATTCAGGAGAACCTGAGTTTAAATCCAACCTGAGACACTTAACTCTTGCTAGCTGTGTGACCCTAGGCAAGTCACTTAACCCCAATTGCTTCACCCCCAAAAAAAAATGTTTTTAAGTGAAGACAATTGATCAAAAATTCAAATATACTGAAGTGAAGGACACTCTAGGAGAAAATGATGCTTGTGATCTCTCAGGAAGACAAGAACCTATAGGAAAGTGAGTGAGGAGGAAGAGGGAGTGAAAAGGATGGAGAAAGAAGGAGTTCTTATTTTGATAGTGGGAGGGGATTCCATTGATGAATTCTTCTTTGTCTGAAAAGATATGTTCAGTGAAAATGAGGGACTATGCATTAGGTGTTGTCTGTGAGAATTTTTCTTTTTGAAAAGACCGCTTGTCCTACCTCAAGGCTTACTCCCACACTCCTTCCTCCTTTTTCCTCTCTACTCCATAAGGTGGGGTTTTTTTGTTTGTTTCTTTTATGTGGGCTACTTTACCCCATTCCACCTCTCTCTTTCCCTTTCTTCCAGTGCATTCCTCTCACCCCTTAATTTTATTTTAAGGGGCAGCTAGGTGACACAGTGGACAAAGCACCAGCCCTGGACCCAGTAGGCTCCAAGCCCAAATCTGGCCCCAGACATAAGCCACATGACCCTGTCTACCCCACAAAAAAAAAAGATAAGGGGCAGCTGGTGGCACAGTGGATAGAGCACTGGCCCTGGATTCAGGAGTACCTGAGTTCAAATCCGACCTCAGACACTTAAAACTTACTAGCTGTGTGACCCTGGGCAAGTCACTTAACCCCAATTGCCCTGCAAAAAACAAAAAAAAAGATAAACGAAAAAATAAATTCTTTACAGGTATCATCCCTTCATATTAAATTCACACCTGTGCCCTCTGTATAAGTACATTCCTTTCAGCTACCCTAATACTGAGAAAGTTCTTATGAGCTAGAGGTATCATCTTCTCATGAAGGGATGTAAATAGTTTAACCTTTCAATATCCTTCATGATTTGTTTTTTCCTGCTTACCTTTTTATGCTTCTCTAGGGTCTTATATTTGAAAATCAAATTTTCTATTCAGTTCGGGTCTTTTCTTTTATATTTTTTTGAGGGGCAATGAGGGTTAAGTGACTTGCCCAGGATCACACAGCTAGTAAGTGTCAAGAGTCTGAGGTCATATTTTAATTCAAGTCCTCTTGAATCCAGGGCCAGTGTTTTATACACTGTGCCACCTAGCTACCCACAGTTCAGGTCTTTTCATCACGAATGCCTGAAAAAATCCTCTTTTTCATGGAAATCCCATTTCCCCCCCTAAAATATTACGCTCAGTTTTGCTGGGTATGTGATTCTTGGCTATAATACCAGGTCCTTTGCCCTCCAGAATATTGGACCTTTAATGTAGAAACTGCTAGATCTTGTGTTATCCTGACTGCAGCTCTACTGTACTTGAATTGTTTCTTTCTAGCTGCTTGCAATATTTTCTCCTTGACATGGGAGCTCTGGAATTTGGCTATAATATTCCTGGAAGTTTTTCTTTTGGGATCTCTTTCAGGAGATGATTGGTGGATTCTTTCAATTTCTATTATTCCTTCTGCTTCTACAATATAAGAGCAATTTTCCCTGACAATCTTCTGGAAGATGATATCTAATCTCTTTCCTTGATCAAGGTTTTCAGGTAGTCCAATAATTTTCAAATGATCTCTCCTGGATCTATTTTCCAGGTCAGTTGTTTTCCCAAGGAGATATTTCACATTACCCTCTATTTTTTTATTCATTTAGATTTACTTTGCTGTGTCTTGATTTCTCATAAAGTCATTAGCTTCTATTTGCTCAATCCTAATTTTTAAGCAATGATTTTCTTCAGAGAGCATTTGTACCTCCTTTTGCATTTGGCCAATTTGACTTTTCAAGCTATTGACTTTTTCATGACCCTCCTGAATCACTCTCATTTCTCTTTCCATTTTTCCCCTACCTCTCTTACTTTTCCCTCTACTTCTCTTCCTTTATCTTCAGAGTCCCTTTTGAATTCTTCTATGGTCTGAAACCAATTCATATATACTTTCCCACGGTCACACAGCTAGTAAGTGTCAAGTGTCAGAGGCCAGATTTGAACTTAGGTCCTCCTGAATCCAGGGCCGGTGCTTTATCCACTGTGCCACCTAGCTGCCCTAATTCATATTTTTATTGAAAGTTTTGGATGTAGGAGCTTTGACTTTGTTATCTTCTTTTGAGGGTGTATTTTGATCTACCTTGTCACCAAAGAAACTTTCGATGGTCTGCAGCTTTTCCTGCCTGTATCCTAGCCTATTTCTTGGCTTTTAACTCCTTCTTAAAGGAGCACTGCTTACAGGATGCACTGTCCCAAGCTTCAGGGGGTCCCAGGTGGTAAGATTTAAGGAGAGGCATGTTCTCAGCTCACCTGGCCTGTAAGTAACCATGAGCCTGCTTACTCTTTAACCCGGAAGCAGAAATCTTATTCACTGTGGTTGGAAGCTTGGTGTGCCTGTGCCCCTCCCCCACTGGGCCACTGCCACTTGAGTCTGCTTCCTGGTTCAGAACAGAGATGCTCTGCCTCAGCACCAGCAGAGACCCGTGCTATAACCCCCAGTCAACCACTGGACCCCCTCACTGGTCCATTAGATGAGTTCCAGAAGTAGCTGCTGATGCTGATAATTCCAAGGCGCTGGAGGTGCAGCCTGCCTAGGACTGGATCTGTGCAGTATGGCTGCACTCTCCTCTCACCCCAGTACAGCAGACCTTCCCTGCCACCCTTTTAAGCCATCTTTGACTGGAAAATGCTCTTACTCTGTTCTTTTGTGGGTTCTGCTGCTCCAGGAATTGTCTTATGGCATTGTTTGGAGGTATGTGGATGGATGGTGTGGGGAGCTCTGAAAGTTACAGCCTTTCTTCCACCATCTTGACTCTGCCATAAAAATACTTTAAGTGCATTTATTGGATATCAACTGACAGCATCCCCAGCCAAGAGCATGAACCAGAAAACTATCTTCTTATATATATTTTTAAAATAGGAAAATAAAGGAGTAATGAACTGAATTTCAGCTTTAGAAATTAGAAAGCCAAGAAACAAACAAAATAAGCATAAAATAGGAGATACTAAAAATTTGAAGAGAAATAAATTGAAAAATCAAGATCCATAGATATTGTGATGTTTAAAATCAAATGTGTGGTTGCTTTATCTGCGCCCCCCCCCCCAGTGGGTGGCAGGGTAGAACGAGCTAAGTTTACTGATAAGTTTGGCAACATTTTAGGCTTTTAAGCATTTATTAAAGTATATTAGGGGTTAGCCGAGAGAGAGAGAGAGAGAGAGAGAGAGAGAGAGAGAGAGAGAGCTACTTTAACCTAGCAATCCATGCTTCTAAAGAGAACACGTGAGGTTCTGAAAGTTAGGAAATCTGTCTGCCCTGCCTGCTTCTCCCGCCACATGCTGGTTCCCAAATGAAAAAAAAAAAAAGGCTGATCCTCCATGAGTTCCAGTGGAAACATCCTTCGGGACAGGAAGAGGGGCAGTCCCCACACACAGCTCCAAACTAATTGGCTGGTCCATTGATTGACATGACTAACAGGCAGTCTATGAATAGACATAACTTCTGGATGCCAGACAGCTTCTGGACACTAATCACATGTTTTCTTTTCAGGGGGGCATTGCCCTGGTTTTCACAATGTCTTTCTCAGCAGGGGGTGGCCCCTTGATTCTCACACTACCCCCTGTGCTTCTAAAAGGAACAGCATTTCCTTACATGAAGCAATAACATTACAGATACTTATGACTAACAAAGTAAAGGGAATGAAAAGAGAGAAAAGAAATTGAGCTACAGAGGCTAAAGGGGGCATTCCCCTTTAGCAGGTGGACATTATAAACAGTGTATACAGTGGGGGAAAGGAAAACAGGAAAATGTCCATTCAAGTCTTTGGAAGTCTTTTCTCAGATGATTCTTGGGATGTCCTCTGGATGTAGTTATGGGATGAAAGTTTTTCAGATGTGGATGCTGATGATCAACTAACAAGCCTCAGCTGTAAAGTTCCAGGTGTGATTGTAAAGTCTCTCAGGTGTTTCAGATACTGGTAATTAGATGGAAAGTTTCCTACAAAACTGATCTTAACACAATTTAAAATAGCTTTGTCAATAACCAAATCAAACAATGAGATTTCTCAAAAACATGTCTAAGGAAATTAAGAATCTTTTAGAGATTTTACAATTATTGTCCAGTTGTTACACATGAAACATATAATAAAAACAAAAATGAAAACTTCTCTAAAACTTAATATAATAAATAAAACAATAATTTGTTTCTGTTAAAATACTAGTAAAGGGGCAGCTAGGTGGCACAGTGGATAAAGCCCTGACCCTGGATTCAGGAGGACCTGATTTCAAAACCAGCCTCAGACACTTGACACTTACTAGCTGTGTGACCCTGGGCAAGTCACTTAACCCTCATTGCCCTGAAAAAAAACAAACAAACAGGTTTGTGAGTATTCTGAAACAGGTGGGAAAATGTGGTGCTGTACACCAAATCTCTGAAAGTGGCCCATTCTTTTTCTGCTCCATTGTTACCAACCATATGTTACCAACCAAATCAGGTTTCTCACCAAGTCAAAAACAATATAGAGACTGTTCACATATAGAGACATGCTCTCATTTGTTGATGCTGAGTCTTCTCATATTGCCATGCCTTGGGGCCATCACTTTTGTTGAATTTGAATGTTTAGTTTGGAGAGGATAAATCTGATCGGTCCAGCACTCTGCACCACACATTGCCTTCATCACTCTCACATCCCGTCTCATTCTTCTTCTTACAATGACATAATCTATTAAATGCCAATGTTTACTTTAAGGATACATCCATGAAGTTTCATTGCACTTAGGTAAATGAAAGATAATGTTGGTGATAAGATTATAAGATGCACAAATCTTCAGTAGTAATTTACCATTGCTGTCGCTTTTTCTGACTCCATTCCTCATCAGGAGTCCCTACCATATCTGATAGTCTATGCCTACTCTGACACTAAATTATAATCTTGACCTCTTTCAGCACATTGATGATGAGAGTCTCCAGATCTTCATAAAATTTTTCTTTGACCTCATCAGGGTTGATCATGATGGGAGCATGGGCATTGATGATAGTGGTATGGAATTTCCAATCTCTTCTGATCTACAAGTAGCCAGAGGTGATAATTTATCCATTCAACTCTAAGACTCCTTTTATAGTAAATTACAAGTCACAGTAAAATAGATGCAAAGCCTTTCCCCCTCCCCCCACTTCCTCCTTCTAACATAGGTGTTCTTAATTCTTTCTGTGTCATAAACCTCTTTGGCATTCTGATAAAAATCCACAAACCCATTCTTAAAATAATTTTTGTTGCAAACACTCACAATTGAAGTAAATGTTAAATTTCAGCCAGTAGTTAATGAAAATAAATATTTTTTTCTCAATGGAAGTTCACAGGCCACCTGAAATCTATCCATGGAACCATTAAGGATCCATGGCCTCCAGCCTAAAAAACCATTCTCACTGGAGAGACTGTGAGAGGGCAATTATGTGTGTCCCCTTCCCATCCATCCCCCACAAGCATCTTACTCTCTCTTTAGCTGTAGATGCCATTCAAGAGCAATAAAGACTAATAGTTCTTCACAAAACATTAGGATTCAAGTCTCTTTAATGACCTGCAGAGTCAGCAGCTCCCCTGACTTTCCTAACAATCATCAAAGCAATGGCTCTTTTTCAGTGAGAAAGTTTTCAGCAAAGATGTTACAATATCAGCTATCTCCGATGAAAGCCTTCAATGGTTTCAGCCTCTGGCTTGTTGCAAATCCTCCTGCCCTTAGCTTATTCTCTCTACTTTTTTATCTCTTCTGAGATTTTCTTCTTAAAACTTCTTCTCTGGCTTATATTTTCTCACTGGGGCAGTTAGGTGACACAGTGGATCTGTGCACTGGCCCTGAAGTTGGGAGGACCCAAGTTCAAATCTCACCTCAGACACTTAACTACCTGTGTTACTTTGGGGAAGTCACTTAACCCCAATTGCCTTAAACATCCAGGGCCATCTCCAGACATCTTGATCTATATCTTGCCATTGGATCCAGATGGCTCTAGAGAAAAGACTGAGTTTGGTGACCTTGCACGGCCCTCCCTCCCTTAAAGTCCAATTCACTGCAAGTTATGGCATCACTCTGATGTCATAATCCTCTTTGAGAATGAAGGACAAACAGCAATTTTTTTCTCACTACATGAAAATGAGCTAAAGAACACAATGTCAGGGCAGCTAGGTGGCACAGTGGATAGAGCACCGGCCCTGGAGTCAGGAGGACCTGAGTTCAAATCCAGCCTCAGACACTTGACAATTTCCTAGCTGTGTGACTCTGGACAAGTCACTTAACCCCAATTGCCTCACAAAAAAAGAACATAATGTCATACAGCCATCATTACCACAGTCCTTGCTTTGTCTTCAAACAGGCCCTCTCAGAACATTCACTTGAGTAGTTCCCTATTGAAATTTGTTCTTCCTCATAACTTCAGCTCTTGAGAAACTCCATGACATCTGTTTGCTATCCTTGAAAGTAAAGAAGCTGACCTGGTCCCATCTTAACCCATCCTTGCCCAGTTAAATGTGGTCTTATCTCATTTCCAGGAGCCAGTGAGTCTGGTCCACTATCGATAGCCTTGGGATGAAGCTGGGTCCCATAAATCAATAATGCATTCCTCTAAGACAAAGTGAGATTGTTGTAGTCCCACATATGTGTAGGCCTGCTTTCTTTAATGTCACCAATTCCCATTTCTTACTCCCATGATGCTGTCAATGCTATAACGAATTGTATTATTTCCTCATCTACCCTGTTCTGTTGTTTGTTCTATGCTTATAAAAGGAGTTACAACTCTAATTCAGGGTCTTTGGCTTAACTGAGGCATCCATTGGCCTACTTTATTACCAGGCTCACTTCCCACTAATAAACTATTCTATTGCTTAGAGAAAGCATGCCTCAGTCTAACTTTGTTGAATTTTCGCTTGTGACAATTCTATTACCTGGCCTATTACTTTACTGAGAAAATTGAGATCATCTGAAGTGATTACCCTCAATTTCCCTCCTCCACATCTTTCCTTCCATTCTATCTCAGCAGAAGAAGCATCCATTTTGCTTCCTCAGACTAGCCCTTCCATCTATACCCTTAATCTAATTCCTTACCTTCTCCTCTGGGTCATTTTTCTATTAACCCTCCCTCCCCCTCCTCCCCTTTTCTTCTTCAGTCTCCTTGACTCTTTTGTCTGCTTGACTTCTACATATAAATATGTTCACATCTCTGCTACCCAGTAGCAACCTCCTGCTGACCTGGCTACCCCTCAATCTAACTACTATCAAACTTCTTGAAAAAAAGGCATCTCCAGTTCCTCATCACCCAATTACTAACTCCTCGTGCCTTTACAATCTACCTTTTATCTTTACCATTCTGCTAAAATTACTCCCTCCAGACTCTTCAAATCCAATGATCCTTTCTCAGCTTTCATCCTCCTGAATCAGTCTTCACTATTAGCCATGCCTTTCTCCTCTTCTAGCACTACTCACTTGGTTCTCTTATGTCTTGAGCTGATCCTTCCCTGTTTCCAGTAGGCTCGTCCTATTTCTGCTCCTGTCTCCTCAATATGGACACTGCCCAAGTTTCTGTCCCTAAACTCATTGCTCTATTGATGATACTGTCCACTTGAGATTAGAGAATCATATAATTTCAGCATTGGAAGGGACCTGGAATTAGTCCCACTATAACATAACTGACAAATAATGATTTCTTCTCTAATATAGGGTAAAATTCCCAAAGCATTCTACTCAACTTTGGACAGCTATAATTATGTATAAATGTTTTTCTAACATCCAGACCAAATTTGCCTCTTTGTAACCTCTGCCAATTGTTCCCTGGTGGCCCCTGGTTCTTCCTTCTGGGTTCAAACAGAAGAGATCTAATCTTTCTTCCACCTGACAGCCATTCAAATGCTTAAAGGCAGTCATTACAGTTCCCATGATGCTCCACATCTTTCCTGGGCAAAACATTCCCAGCTCCTTCAACCGGGCCCCATGTGACATGAATTCAAGACCTTTCACCATCTTGTTTGTCCTCCTCTGCCTACTACTACTTGGAATCATGCCACCTGCTGGAGACTTACTGTAGAAAAGCTCCGCCATGAGGTGAAGGTCTCTGAGGGCAAGAGCATGAGTCTTTTCTTTGGTGTCAGGAAGTGACGTTTGCTTGTGGGAGGAATAAGGGGGAGCCTGGCGCTCTGACTCATGCTCTTTCATGTGGACTCTGGCAGAGAGAGGAGCTAGGAATGCTCTCTCCCTTTAATAGATAGATGAAGCTAGGCCTTTCTCTTTCTCTTCACCAAATTCTTATTCTCCTTAAATGCTTAAAAGTCTAACTCTTGCTAAAGCTTATAATTTATTGGCAACCGCTCATTAGATATTTTAGACAGAATAGCTAGGATTTTAGTCTTTAACACTGCTCTACAACTTGTCAATGTCTTTCTGGTACCATGGTGTCCAGAATGGAACACAATACTCCCGATGAGGCCTGATGATGACAGAGTACACAGAGATGCTCACCTCCTTATTCCAGTAATTTACAGCTCTCTTAATGCAATCCAAAATTATATAAACCTTGGCAGTTGCCACATCTTACTGCTGAATATTTAAGGTCTTTCATAACAACTGCTATCTGACCAGCCATCATGTTCTTGGAAGTTGAAATTTTGAACCCAAGTGTAAGACTTTACATTTATGCCTATTGGATTTCATCTTAGCAGATTCAGCCCAATGCTCTAGATTGTAAAAATCTTTTTACATCCCAACTTTATCATACAATTTTTTCCTATCCTTCCCAGTTTTCTGTCATCTGAAAATTTGATGACCTTTATCCAAATCATTAATAAACATGTTAAATGATCCAGGGTCTATAATAGATTCCCTAGGACAGCTCACTAAAGACCTCCTGCTGACCAGGAAATCATTAAAGTCTACTCAGAATCTGACCATTTATGCAGTTCTCAATCTATGTAATTGTGTATTATCAAGTCTACATTTTGTCATCTTGTCTAAAAAAAAAATAGTCTGAGACACTGTGCCAAATTCTCCTCCCTAGAATCTATGTAAACTGAATTAGTTCCATTGCTTTGTTTTGTTTTTTGTGTATTAGCATAACTTCTCTGTTGTGTATGCTGCACACACACCCCCATTCCCCAGCTGTATGGTCTATATCTTTTAATTTTTAAAATTTATTTATTTCCTTGGTGCCAAGTACAAAAGGCTCTGTGCATGGTAGGCACACAGTAAGTGTTTGTTTAATTTGAGTCCCCTGCTTTCTAGGTGAGAACTTGAGTTTTGTGGATAGAGTACTGGACTTAGAATAAGGAAGACCTGAATGCAAATCTGACCTTGGTCAATTATTAGCTGTGTGACCCTGGGAAAGTCATTTAACCTCTATCTGCCTCAGTTTTCTCAACTCTAAAATGGGGGGGGGGGTCATAATAGCACCTCCCTCTCAGGGTTGTTGTGAGGATTAACATGAGACAACATTTGTTGAGTACTTTGAAAACTTTAAAGAGCTATATCCATGCTAGCTATTGCTGCTGTTGCTTTTATTGTCATTATTAAAAGTTCTAAGAATTAGCAAATAGGTACAGTAGATAGGGGATAGGGTGTACGATCAGATGACCTAGGTTCAGCAACCTAGGCTGCTTATGGTCACCTATGCAACCTTAACATCTCTGAGTCATGGTTTCCTCATCTGTACATACCCTGGATTTTGAAACCATTGGGCTTTCCTCCCCTGCAATTATTTTGCCATCTCCAGGTGCCAGAGAGATTAAGAAATGCCATGGGTCTGAGTCAAAATTGCTCAGGTTTTACCTATGATGCAGTTGCAGAAGCAGAGGGGAATTTAAAACAAAGGGACAGTGTGGTATAGTGGAATGAACACTTCCTCTGGAGTCAGAGTTCAAACCCCAACTCTAATAATCATTTACAACCTGGGCACACTTTGGCAAGTCACTTGACCTGTGTGGGTCTTGGTTTCCTTCCCTGTAAGATGAGGGATTGGACTAAATAGCCTTTGGGGTCCTTTCCAGCTCTAAGCCTATGACCCTGTAACTGCTCTTTGGAAATGGTGGCCAACACAACTGAAAGGGATGCATCATAGAGAGAAGGGACTTGCTTCAGGGGGAGCGGGGGAAGTCATCCAGCCCTCCTGAGTTTCTGTGGATCAGAGCTAGCAGCTTTGGAACTGTCATGGCTGTTTGCTTGGCCAACACACTAGGAGAGCTCCAACAAGAGAATGCATATGACAGCATGCTGAAGGGGAAACTGGAGTGATAGTATGGAAAGAAATAATAGCCTCCCTGGTAGAATACCAAGATGACTCTCAACTTTGGATCTTCTGGTTGCCTTCTTTAGGAAGCAGGAGTAAAGGCTGGTGGGACAATTCTTTTTCTTTCCCCTGCCTCCATGGACTTTAAAACTAGTATGCCAGAAAGTACTTCTTTGAAGGTAATCCAGGTATACCTAGAACACCTGGCTGAAGAATGGGACTGAGGGCAAATTTGTAGCCTTCAGGCCTTACTGCTGCAGCCATTTGTCAGTGGTGGAAGAATTTTAATATTCTGGTTTTTCTTTCTGATACTATTCAGTAAATGGGTTCTACCCTACACTGTGAGTATGTAATCCTTTGGCTCACATAAAATTGGGAAGGAGATAAGAATCTTAGTGGGATAAGGTTTTTATAAAGTTATAAAATACCACACATTAAGTTAAAGCCTAGACCAGTAGTTTTTAAGCTTTTTGACCTCAGGAAACTTTTTCACACTTCAAAACTATTGAGAACCCTAAAGAGCTTGAGTTTTTGGTGGGTTGTACCATACATTTTCATCAAATTAGAAATTAAAATGTCAGTATTATTATGAAAATAGTTTTTACCTCATAGACCCCCTGAAAGGGTCTCACATTTGAAAAACATTGGCCTAAACCAAAGAAGACATGATGGAGCCTGGGCACTAACCAGACTGGGATTCAGGATTTTCATATGTACGAGAGGTGTGGAGACTAGAATACCTCAAACTCAAACTACCATGTGTTGGCTCTGAGCAGTTGTTATCCTAGTCCTGCCCACTTGTAGGGTCCATGGAAGAAAGGTGTCTCTAGCATGAGGAGCAATATTCATACCTTTACATGTGAGGTTTGGACCAGGTGACCTCTAATATCCCTTCCAGCTCTAACTCTGTGATCCTATATAGCATTTTATTTCCCCTGAAAGTATAACCCCAAGGCTCTTTCTTCTCCCAAAGACCCCTTTATCCTACTGCAAATTCTGAGAAACTTGGGAGGGATGGGAGGCAAGGGAAGAAACTAGGAAGTTAGGTGATAAAAGAGAGAACTCTTATTCAAGTACAAGTTGGGCTGGATGGCTTCCATTCTAAGATGCTTTGAAAGCCAAGAGAGGGGTCTTTGGGATCTGTGGCAGGAAGCATAAGGAAGGGACACAGGATTCAGACTATGACCAAATGAGTGATCTTTTTGCTGGAGGGCTTCACCTTACATTTGAAGGTTATAGATTATGGGGAATGAAGAAAAGAACACAGGGGGAGGTGGAGATTTACTTGGGACCAAGACTAGGGGAAGGGGAGTCTGTCCCAGCAGAAGGCCTGGGTCCTCAAGCAGAGAAACAAAGACCATTCCTCATACCTTTCTCTCCCCTCACTCTTCCCAAGAAACCCTGGACCAGGGACTGTTGCTTAGTCTCCCTCCCCCTCCTCCTAGCCTCTCAGGAGGTGCTTTGTCACCTTCCCTTTCTCTTTCCTCCCTGGGAACACAGGCACAAGGGCTTCTCCTCCCCTCCCTGCTCCAGAAGCATAGAGACAGAGACTTTCCTTTCCCCCTCTACCCCTAGGGAACATTTGGACAGGGGCAACTCCTTCCCTCCCCCGCTCCTAGGATGGGCTCTGTTTGTTATCCATAGCCATATCACCCCCATGTGCCCAGGCTATGACATTAACTCCCAACACACTGAGAAGGAACTGAAGCCTTGTATAAACTTTCATTTTTTTTCTTCTACAGGATCCAGGTAGGGCTGAGCAGCTGGTGCCTTTGGGCTCAAAGCCAGACAGGCCAGGAACCCTTCTGACATGGGTCTCTAGGTCCTCCAGCTATGGGCAGTTTGACTCTGGCTCTAGCCTGGGAACCCATCAGTCATTCACATGTTGCTTTCATTGCCTCCCCGAGCTCTATTGGCTCCCTTCTCCTGGGCGATGAGTTGATAAGATTTTCCAAGGCTTGGGAGGCTTAGCTCAGCATCCTGCAGCTCCAGCTCCTTCCGAGACAGATGCTCAATGATGGCAGCACCAACTGAGTCTCCCAGAACATTAGTGGTAGTTCGGAGGCGGTCTCTGGGGGAAGAGAGGAGAAGATCGATAGGAAAATCCATAGATTGGGAGAGGGCATGAGGTCTGAAGGGATAGCAAAAGTTGGGAGGGGGCAGGGAAACAAGCCTAGGTTGCCCCTCTCCTAGGAGCACTTACAGGGAGTATTCTGCTCCTAGGAACACGGGGAAAAAATCAATTATGTAGTCATTGAGCTAAAAATAGAAGCTGCATGTCCCAAATCACTCTGTAATCTTGAGCAAGTTGTTATCCCTCCTTTGGTCTTAATTTCCTTCCCTATTGTCCCTAATGCCAAGCTCTGACTTTTCATGTTGGCAGTTTTAAGGGCTCTTCCAATCCTGACATTCCATGAAACTGGTGAAATGGGAGCAGGAGACTCCTTAAGAGCAAAAGGCAACACATGAGGACAGCCATATGCCACCCCTGGCATGTACTTACAAGAACCAGTCCACAGCTATGATGAGTGTGATGTCCTCAGTTGGGAGCCCGACTGATGTAAGCACAATGACCATGGTAACAAGGCCAGCCTGGGGAATGCCTGCGGCCCCTATGCTGGCTGCTGTGGCTGTGATGCTGCCGGAGGCAGGTCCAAGGGTACATAGAAGGAGAGAAAGCAGGAAGAAAAAGGAAAGGATGAAGAGAGATGTCAGTTTTCTGGGAATGACATGTTCGTGAACAACAAATAACACAATGAGCCAAAAAAACATTCATTGGTCACCTGTTCTGTGCATTTGAGACCTCTTTTCCCTTGGTGGGAGCTGTTTATGGTTTCACAGAATCTCAGAGTTGGGTGGGACTCTGGAGGGTATCTAATCTAACTCATACCCAAGCAAGATCACTCTTGTGGCAGAAAGATAATTATCATGTGAAATATAATGGACTGGCTTGGTTTTGGCTTAGGTAGCAAAAAACAGTATAAGCAACAGATTTAAGTTGAAGGGGAGCCAGATTTGGATCAAGATATAGAATGGCTTTCTAAGAGTTAGAGCTGTCCAGCAAGTGGAAATTGGCTGTCTCCTGAGGCAGTGTGCCACTTGGTCCCTGGGGGTATTTAAGCAGATGCTAGATGGCCACTTGTCAAGGCTGTTGGAGAAGAGAATCCAGAATTGGGCCAAAGGTTGCCCTACATAGATGCCTTCTAATGGTCCCTCCAGTCCTGAGATCCTGGGATTTTGAACTGTGAAAGGAATTCTGAGCAGCTAATATGAACATTCTGCTCAGCCTCCCCAGGTTCCTTTATTTCTCAGTGTGAGTTAATCATATGGCATCTGGTTTATGAACCAGTCTCATTGGAGTAGAAAGCAGTCTCCCAGAACCCAAGAATTAATCAAATTGACTCCTGAAGTTGTAAAGAGCCTGGACAGTCAAAACCCTGGCAAGATACAAAGGAAGACTTTATGAGGCCTGCCCAGAAATGTGTGGTTACTACACATTTTCATGCCACCTCTCCTCTCTGGGCTCCCCATAATTCACTTCTTCCCTTCACCACCACAGCAAAACAATGAATCCTTTTATCTCTACCTCATCCCTTTTCCCTATACCCAATGAGTGAATCCTCTCAATCTTATCCCCTCAATATCCTATCACTCACTGAATCCTCTCTTCCTTTTCCCATCATTCAGCCCAACTTCATTTCTACCCCATGCCCTCCCATGATCAGTCAGTAAAGACATTCTCTCTTCTCACAGCCCCATCCATTTTCTATTCATTCCATACCCTCACCCCCACCACTGAATGAAGCCTCTCCTTCGTGCCAAGCACAGCACCAATGTTGGTACTCACCTGATGGTGGTGATCTGTCCAAGATTGAGTTCATAATTGTTGACCTGGGCTATGAAGATAGCTGCCAAGGCTTCATAGAGGGCAGTGCCATCCATGTTGATGGTTGCCCCCACAGGCAGCACAAACCTGGTGATGCGTCTATCCACACCAAGGTTCTCCTCCAAGCATCGGAAGGTGATGGGCAGAGTTGCTGAGCTGGGGAGATAGGACTCCAGGAGCATTTCATGGGCACCTCCCAGGAGGGGCCATAGAATGCCTTGGAGGGCTGTGGGCCAACAAAAGAATAAAAGCCCAGGCTCTCTGTCTTTGAGAAAGCACACTTTTAATCTTATAGGCTCAGTTTGAAAATGACGAAAATACTTTAAAGGCCAGCAGGGAGGCTGAGCTAGCCCTTTGTGCAGGTGAAGCATGAAGTCACCAGTATATTATGAATGAAGGGGAAACATCCCACACCCCAGAGAGATCTCCCTCATTGCTTTCTGAAGCCCCAGATCCCACAATTCTCTTTGGCTCTGAAAAGCCCCCAATCTAAAGGATGATGTATTACCTGGACAGGACAGCACAAATGATCTCATCACTTTAGCAAAATTATTTTAGCTCTTCTTTGGGGCAAGGTTCTGAGGAAAGTGGAGGTGAAGACTGTCTAGAAAGGATAGACTTGGGGGGCATGTGGAGGGATTTTGAGAGCTCAGGAGGGGTTGGGGAATGGAAAAAGGTGGTGAGAGAAAATCAAAGATAACTAACACTGTAGGATTCCAGGTACCCAAATCCATAAGTGATTGGCTCCTTAATGGGGCCATATAATTCTAAGAGCTCAAAATATTTGAGATGGAAAGAATCTTGGGGCGGCTAGGTGGCGCAGTGGATTGAGCACCGGCCCTGGATTCAGGAGGACCTGAGTTCAAATCCGGCCTCAGACACTTAACACTTACTAGCTGTGTGACCCTGGGCAAGTCACTTAACCCCAATTGCCTCACCCAAAAAAAAAAAAAAAGATATGGAAAGAATCTTAAACATCTTTGAGTCCACACTCATTCTGCAAGTAGGAAAACTGAGGCCTTGGCAGAGGAAGAGACTTTTCCAAGGTTACACAGCAGGTCAGCAGTTGAGACAAGATTTGAATCTAAGACTCTCCTAATAGTCCCATAGCTATGACCTAAATGGTATCTCCTATAAAGCCCAAGAGTCCATTGAGCCTAAGCTATTGCGCAAGTTCCCTAAGAGTGGGGGCCCTGGGAGTCTTTTCCTTTGACCCTAGGAAGAAATACAGGAGGGGCAGCTAGGTGGCGCAGTGGATAGAGCACTGGCCCTGAATTCAGGAGTACCTGAGTTCAAATCTGACCTCAGACACTTAACACTTACTAGCTGTGTGACCCTGGGCAAGTCACTTAACCCCAAAATTGCCTCACTAAAAAAAAAAAAGAAAGAAATACAGGACTCTTTCTGTGAACTTGGGGTTCTAAGGTGATATGAGCCCTATGGCTTCACCTATTTGTATGTATTTCTTCCTATCTCTGCTATACAGAACTCATTTGGCTATGGCCAAAAATACATGATCATAATTCATCCTCCCAGGGCCAACCTTCTGGCAATGGACTTTACCACCCTTTACTAGACTGGTTCTCTGCTATACAGACCTGCCAGAGTGGTGAGGATTTGGTCACCACCACACCACAGTGAGGCATAACAAGAGGACTTGAGGAGAGATTTTCCTTACAAATAAAACTTTTGAAAATATCTCATGTCCTCTGGAAGGTGCGTGAGAGGGTATTGGGAGGGAAGTGGGTGTTGGAGTCTGAGTGACCAGATAAAGAGCAGGAGAAGAAGAAGGGTATGAGAGCCAGGGCATATGGTGGAATTAGTCTTGGACTTGGAATCAGGAAACATGGGTTCCAATCCCTGCTCTGATATTTAGCAAGTCAATGAACTTTTCTGACTCTCAGTTTCCTCATCTGTAAAAATGAACATAGTAATACTCTTGCTGCCCAGCTGATATGGACATTGTCAAGAAAATGCTTTATAATCCTTAAAGCACTACACACATAGACACACATACATATACATACATACATACATACACACATACTTGTGAGGTAAGGCTATTTTTGTATAGACTGTTACTATTCTTGTGGTCTCCGATACTCTTGCCATCCTGGGCCTCCTCTTCTAGGCTAATTCCAATTTGTCAATGAATTCCCTAAATGTGGCACTCAAAATTTGGTATGAAATTCCACCTTTGGTTGGGGATAGAGGATCAAATCACTGGGGATTCTGGGGAGAGGTTTGAAGAGGGCTCCCAGATAACTAGAAGGGGCAGATGGAAAGGGGACTTGGGCTGAGCTGAAGGTGGAGGAGGGGCCCATGGCTGGGGAGTCAGTACCTGGAGGAAGTGCCCATGGCCGTGATGAGGGCCTGCAGCATACCAGCGATGAAGGGGAAGGGATTCTTGTGTGTGATGAGGAAGTAGAGGAGGGGGAGGACACCCCCAGCATGAATGAGCAGGCCCACGATGACAGTCAGTGTGTACATGCCCAGTTGTCCACCAACCACAGCTGTGTCCTCCATCTCTAGGATCTTCCCAGCAATGAGGAAGAGGATGCCCACAGGAGCATACCTGGGTCCCAGACCAAAGCATATTGTGTCAGAAAGCTCCTGGTATTCACCCCTACCCAAGGCCAAATCTTCTTCTTTGGGTTAGTCCAGCTCCCCAGGACCCAAAGCCAAGAGCACTGATTCCTATAGTGATTCACCTATACTATCTTCACCCAGGTCTGGACCTCTGCTATCTCAGGCATGCAGGTATCCATTACTCTTCTTCCTTCCCCCCCCCCCCCCCCGTTCTACAAGTGGAGGGAGAGCTTTACAATCTTTCAGCTAAAAGATTTGGGCTGAATCCTGGGGCAGTCAATGTTGATCCCATGGCATCAAAATGAATGGTCCTGCCTCCTTTAACATCTCTGCTCCTGCCGGGGCAGCTAAGTGGCGCAGTGGATAGAGCACCAACCCTGGATTCAGAAGGACCTGAGTTCAAATCCGACCTCAGACACTTAACACTTACTAGCTGTGTGACCCTGGGCAAGTCACTTAACCCCAATTGCCCTGCAAAAAAACAAACAAACAAAAAACCAAACATCTCTGCTCCTGCCAAGGCATCTTTACTGCCTTAGAGCCAGGGTCAGCCTTCAAAGGCACCCAACTCACACTGCCTATTATCTGCTACAGTAACAGAGTGAGAAACCTGGTTCCCTCTCCCTTCCCCCTTGACTTCCTCTCCCTTTCTTCTTTGCCCTGCCTAGCCAAGCCCATTCTCTCTGAGACTAGTAATGCTCCTACCATACTCCCTGTATAATCCCCTTCACCAGACTGCCAATGAGATCCATGGCATACAAAAATGGTGAAGAACCACTGAAATAGATGAAAGTGAAGGTCCCTTTCCAGTTGTAAATCTCATGAAAAGAGTGCATTTGTACAGAAGGAGACTGCTGAAACATTCGTCAATGTAAGCTGGGTTTGAAACAGCTTAGGTTCCCCTACCCCTGAACGTTCCCCTGCATCCATTAGGTACCATACAAGAATACGAACTTCATGAGTCTGGAAGCAAATTGTCAGGAACTATTAACATAAAACCTAATCAAATGGCCTTCTAGAGTGTCTGAAAAGTTATCTCCTGTTGCATGGAATAAAATAAAGGGAGGAGACTGCTCAATGGCCAAGTGGGCAAGTAGGGTAAGTGACCAAGAATGCCAGGTACTTTGGTCCTCAAGCTTGCAGTGGGGCAGATGGTGGTGGCTCAGCCTATTGATTAGGGCAGGGCAGTAGGAGCCAAGATGAGGGCACTCAGTGAGCCAGCTGGAGATGTCTCATGGACAGAGACTGACACTTGAGTTTGTGGAAGTTTTCTGGGAATTCCTGGGAGCAGAGGATGTTGACCTGGCAATCAGCTAAGAAGGATCAGGAGTTGGCTGGTAAAAGGATTCCCTCCTTTTCCCATTTGCTGTGAAAGTGGAGGGCAAGAATACAATCTCTTCAAATGAATTCTGGGAATACTTAGCAGAAGACTGTTGGGATCGTCTTTGGGGGCAAGGATTTCAGGTCTTTGCCAAAGTGAAAGATTTGGTCTGGAGTTTTAATTATGTCTCTTTTCTGTTTTTATTCCTTTCAGTAAATGTACTCTGCAACACAAATATGTGTTTCTTTAGGTCATATGAAGTTGGGGAAGAGATAAGAATCTTAATGGAAAATGGGAGTGTGAGCCAATTTTGAAAATTTTATGAAATATAGTTTGACAATTTTCTTTACATTTTAAATCCTGTATTCGATGAGCCATGATAGAACCTAGACAATCACTGGAAGGCTAAGGGTGCTCCGCAGTCCTTGTCCAGAGGTCCAAGTAAGGAAATCAAGCTGTACAAGTACATAAGCCGGAGGTTTGGACTTTAGAGCACCTCCCAGATAGTTACTTGGACTTAGATCACCCTCTAGTGGCCCATACAGAAATTGTGCTTCTAGAAGCTATTTCCAATCACAACCGCAGGAAGCATATGGTTTGTTTAATGGTTTTCTTTCTCATATTCAGATCTTGAAAAGATCATCTAATCAAATCCCCTCCTCTTACAGATAGAGAAACTGAAGCACAAAAAAGTAAGGGACTTGCCCAAAGTTACACAGGGAGTAAGTGACTAAGATAGGATTTGTACCCAGATCCCTGGACTTTAAATGATTTTTTTTTCTAATACATGGTGCTGCTTGCTTGTCTCCAATGTGCACACATGTGGTGGGGGCCTCAGCATAGGGAAAAACTGTCTAAATCAGCAAAACTCTTGGATCAAATTTTTTAAAGTACAATAATGATGGGTTTCATTTCTATAGAGTTTGATGGTTTTACTAAGTCCTGGCAACAATTCTGGAGGGCTGATGGGGCCTCATTATCCTCATTTCCTCCTCATTACAGTGGAGGAAAGTAATTTTTTGGGAGTTTAAGAGATTTGCTCAGAGTCACACAGCTCATAATTATGGAACAGAAGCAAGATCTGAATCCAGATCCCCTAATCCTAAAGCCAAGACTCTTTCTTCTGCCCACAAACTCCTATACCAAATCATGTCTCACATTTTGGGTTACATTTGGATCAGAGGAATATAGAAAGAGCAAGAAAGAACTTCAGTAACCACCTAGTTCAATCCCCTCATTTTACAGACAAGGAAACTGAAGCTCAGAGAGGTCACACAGGTAGTGGCAGAATGGAGGTCAGAATTTGAACCCAGATCCTTTGACTTAAAATGAAATGTTTCTACTATACTAAATTCCATTTTGTATTTTTTATCTTTTACATTTTTATTCCATTCTGTAAATATACTATTTAAAGAAAGTCTGTATTCCTTTGGGTCACATGAAGTTGGGAAGGATACAAGACTTAATGTGAGATGAAAGCATGAGCCAATTTTGATTATTTTGTCAACTATTAGAGGATCATTATATTCACATTTTAAACCCTGGATTCAAGATGGAACCTGGAGAAGCACTCTGTGACTGTCTTCTCAAGAACTCCTCGTGCTTTTATCATGGCTTTGGGAATTTCAAGAGCCTTTGCCTGATAATTTGCTGTACAATGTATAAGCTTCAAATCTATTCAACTCATTTATTCCCCAAAGCCCCCAGCTCCCATTGTCTTCACTACACCATGACAAATACTGGTGCCATATTTCCAGGGAATGGAGCTCACTAGTCCTTAACCAGTCTCTTCCCTCCCTTAACTACCATCCTACTGACTTTATCCTTCCTCCCCCTACAACCCTCTCCCAATCTGAATCATACATCTTCATGACTCTCCTCTTCTGACAGATGTCTAGCCTGTGGCTTTTCTCCATAACTAGCTTCCCTACACCCTACCTTAAGTCCCACCTCCAAGTCTCTCCCCTCCCCCAACTTGTGACTCTCTCCTCTCTGACTGGTCTCTTAATATGTTTAGTGTTCAGAGCCCTTCATAATTTAGCACCCCCCCCTCCCCCGCCTCCTACCTTTCCAGGCTTCTTACACCTTACTTACTCTTTAATCCAGTGACACTGGCCTCCTGGCTGTTTCACGGACAAGATATTCCATCTCTCATTTCCAAGCATTTTCTTTTGCCTTCCTCCATGCCTGGAATGTTCTCCCTCCTCAACTCCACCTAACTTCCGTAACTTCCTTTAAGTCTCAACTAAAATCCCATTTTCTATAGGAAACCTTTCCCAACTCCTCTTAATTCTAGTGCCTTCCCTGTGTTATTTCCTATTAATCTTGTCTTTGACTTGCTCTGTGTGTGTGTGTGTGTGTGAGAGAGAGAGAGAGAGAGAGAGAGAGAGAGAGAGAGAGAGAGAGAGAGAGAGAGAGAGAGAGAGAGAGAGAGAGAGAGAGAGAGAGAGAGAGAGAGAGAGAGAGAAACACGGATTTTCTCCCCCATTAGATTGTAACCTCTTTGAGGGCAGTGTCTTTTTTCTCTTTTTGTATCCCCAGCCTCAGCACACTGCCTGTATTAATTGATTGACCCCTTTTAGCAACTTCAGTCCTTCCCATCCAGCTCTGAGCCCTCACCCCTTCCATCTCAAACTCATAGGATCAACTCACCAGATAATGACACCAACAAGTCTCATGATGGCTTCATTGAGGCTGTTGAAGAATACCTTCAGGGCATGGCCCTTTTGCTTCATGCTGCCCGTGACCAGGCCAAAACTGACCGAGAATACCACTAAGCCCAGAGCATTGATGCCACTAGCTGAGCCAGGCACAGGTACGGTCTCCTCAAAACTCAGTACCTCCTGTAGGGTACCAAGGGCACGGGTAACATTGTCCAAGACACTAGTTCCGTTGTCCATCAGGGAAAGAGGCGAAGGGGAGATATCCAATCCTGTCCTGTTTTCCATCTTCATGACAGTCCTGGTCACCACCCTGGTGCTGTACTGTGTCTTGAACTGAAATCAGAAAGATCAAGCCTCACCCACCACCAAGAACAAGATGAACCAAATGTCTTCTGTGGTCTCTTCAAATTTTGAGCTTCTGTGTTTCAATATTCCCTCAACCCAGAGGCTTTATGTTACCCTCTGGGAGGTCCTTGCACAGGAGACCCTCTCTAGATCCTAGCTTGGACATTTGGTTAATAGAGGGGTCTGTTTACCTACACAGGTCCTTCCTAGGAACTGATGACCAATCCTTAGAAGGACCTCTTTCCTTCCCTCCCATCCCTGGACCCTCTGACCACCATCCTTCCACCCACCCCTTATACTCATGAACAAAACCCTCCTCCCTCACCTGTTTGAAGCAGGCTTCCACAAGATTGGGTGGGAACATATTCCTGCAAAGAACCAGGAGTGGGAAGACAGTAAGGCTAAAACATAAGGAGTAGTATGGCCACAAAACATAGAACCTTAAACGTGGACAGGACCTTAGCACAAAAAAAAAAAAGCACAAATGGAAGGAAGTGCAGAAAGGTAAGACACAGCTTAGAACAAAGCTTAGAACACAGAAGCTGGAGATCTTATTTATCACCCAATCCAACCCCATCATTTCATAGGTAAAAAAAAACCCTGAAACTCAGACAGAGAAAATGACTGCCCCCGGATCACCCAGCTGATAGAATAAGAATTCTAATCCACTGCTTCTTATTCCAATTCTAGTGCTCTTTCCACCATGTTTTCTGCCTTCAGTTGAAGTAGTAGGGATGGAAAGAGACCAAAGACAAATAAAATCTGATCTTTTCCCCTGCAATGACTTATTTACCAGTTCTACGGGAGACACCTTCTGCCTCTCTTTCCTCTTCATCTCCTATACTTATTCTCAGTTCCCCCCATGAACACTTGATAAACCATTAAAGATCTCAACTATATTATTCCTCAAGGTCATAGATTGTACCAACCTACCTCTTGACTCCATGTCAACCATTCACCTACTAGGACACAACTTGGCCCTTATCAAAAGACAATGCTCTGAACATTTATCCCTTCTCTCAATAGAAGCCTCAATTTCTCCTTCAAAACAGTCTCTTTTCCTTCTATTTTCAAATATACTCAGTCCTCCCATGTGTTGTATGGGGGTGGGGTGGGAGTGGGGCATAAATGGAAACCAAAATAAAAGCCTTCCTACCATATTGATCCTTTGTGGGTCAACAGAAAAATATCTTTTGTGCTGTTATCTTCTCTGAATCTGAAGCCTAACCCACTGTCTCTCATCTACCTCCCTTCTTAAAACTCTGTACTTTAGCTTCAGTCCCCCACTCTACTGAAAATATTCTTTCCAAGGTTACTAGTGGCATCCTTACTACCAAATCCAATGATCTCATCTAGGTCCTAAGTCTCCTTGACCTCATGAAGACCATGTTGGCACCACTGGTCAGCTATTTCAGTATTTATCCCCATATAAGGACCACTAAGATTCATGTGTCTCTACCCCACCATCCACAAATGTGCGCGCGCGCACGCACACACACACACACACACACACACACACATCCTTCCATGACCCCACAGGTTAACAACCAACCTTGAGTCATCTCCATTGTCTACATTCCTTGAGCTGTGGACAATGTCACAGGAAAGCCAAGAACCTAGCAGCCCTGATTTCACAGCTCTTACAACACTGAGGTGAGTGGGGCTTTAACCCCCAGAGCACCAAAATTTAGAGTATGCTGATAGCATCTGCATTTCATCAGCAGTGTAGAAACAACTGTGTTTAGTACATAGTTAGCAAGAATAAACAGGAAGCTACTATATGGGAAACATGGAAACCTAGGTGAGCTCTTTCATGGACTGGTCCATCCCTGCTCCCCACCTCCACTGGGTGGTGTCTCTGCATCTCTCTCTTCTCCCCTTCAACTGAATTTGTCTTTAATAGCTGATTTTAGGGCATTTCATGATCCTTGTCCCAATGCCAAAATTGCTCGCTGCAGCCATGTCTGACATGTGAGGGTCATAGTCTCCAACCACACAACGGGCCCTGAATAGCAGCATCCTGGCTGTTTAAATAGCTTTTCCATTCCCCAACTCCCTCCAGCAGGTTGCCCCAGGTATCCTTAACAGGATCTTCCCAGTCCATTACTTTCCCATCCTTCCTGTTTTCACAGCACAGCAATCCTTTGCAATCTGCCCTCACCTTCATCTCAATATACATCTGCCTCTGTATTAATTCAAAGAATATAATCAATAGGGAACTGGACTCAGATAGCCAGAAGACTTCGTTGTTCTGAAGGAGGGTTCTACGAGTTGGGGGACAGGGAAGGAATTGGTAAGTGATAGAAAGAGTTTTAAAGCATCAATAAAACACTTTTTAAAAATAAAATATTCACAATACTTGGATTTAAGGTTCAAGCTCCACCACCCTCTAGTTATGGGGCCATGGGCAAGTCATTTGACTACTCAGAGACTCAGTTGTAAACTCCTTGATGACAACATCTGCTTTTAGAGTCAGAAAATTTGGGTTCAAATCCTGCTTCTGCTACTTACAACCTGTGTAAGCTTGGGCCAAACAATTTCACTTCACAGTTTCCTCATATGTAAAATGAGAGGATTGAATTAGATGAAGCTAAGAAATCTTGTAATGCCAGTCTCCTAACCATTCACACAGGAAAACCAAGAGGATGAAGAATGACTGTTGTCCAGAGTATGATATACAACTGTATACACAACCCACAGATCTGGTGTATCAAAACATAGACCTTGGACAGTCACCATGAGTGGACAATGAGCCAAACATAGTATTGAAAAAAGGAAGAAGATTAGATGGATTGTTTTTGGGGAGATGTTTTTGACAACTACAAACTTCTTCAGAAAACAAAGCTCATTTTAAAAAATTCTTCTGGTGACATTGCATGGCTTTGATTCATTGAAAACTATAATATACAAAGAATTAAAGATGCAAGTCACCCAAAGGGTCTTTTTTCAATACATAGTAGTCAAAAATTAGGTACAAGGTATTACCCATGAGGAAATTCACAGGAAATGCATTGCAAAGAATGTCATAAGAAAGTGTGGTGGTCATGCCAGTCAGCCAGCCAGTCAACAAGTATTTATTAAATGTTTACTACGTGCCATGCAGTATTTTAAGTGCTAAGGATACAAACAAGGGCAAAAAATAAACTAGTCCTACTCTCAAGGTCATAGATTGCACCAACCTACCTCTTCAAGGAGCTCACAATCTCATGGACCCAGAGCAAGGGATATCTGATGGACACTCAACAAGCTTTGTTGATATACATGCAATGCCAAACAACCTGGAAGGAGCCCCGTAGCATGCTGGGTGGACCTGTGGTGGATTTATGGGAAAATAAACACAAGAATCACACAAGAGGAGAAAGTGTGGGTGGGTTATGATCTACAGCGATGGAGTACCCACACCAACAAGATCCCAGATCCATTGACACACTTTCTGTAAATGACTTGTGAGATCTGGGTTCTGGGCCTGAGATTGCCATTAACTACTTATGCAACATTGGGGAAATCGTATCACATTTTCCCCTGTAAAAACAAAAAACTGAGTTCTTGGACTAGTAGGTCTTTCTTTTTCCTTATTCTATTCTTTTAAAATTAGGTATGCCCTCCCATCACCATATTCTAGTCATGTGCTCCATCCCACAAAGTCTCTTACCTCGAGCTGCAAAGGGGTGGAGATGGACATGATAGCTTTCTTTAAGTATCTGAAAAACTGTTATATGGATATAGGGTTGAACTTGCTCTTGTCTTAAGGTTAGAATTAAGAGCCAGTTGAAAAGTGACAGATTTCAGCTCAATATGAGGGAAAACTTGATTAGAACCATGTGAACTGGTCTTCCAGAGACATATGTAGTGAACCTATTATTATCCTACCTTGGAAATGAGGCAATTTGAGACTCAGAAAGGTGAAGTCACTTGCCCAGAGTCACAAAGAGAGTAGAATCAAATCATCAGTTAAGCAGAAAGTATTCATGGAACACTACATGTGTTAAGCCTCACGCTTGCTGCTGAGAAACATCAGACTCAGTCATTGCCCTCAAGGTATTTACAGTAGGCTGGAGGAAATGACTCCCTCGTGAAATGAGGAAACCCAAGGGACAGCATGGAGACTAGTGTCCCAACGTATGAGGTCGACTGGCAATGAAGAAAGAAGGAAAGAGACACGTGCCTGCTGATGTTGCAGGATAGGGAGGGGAGTGTTTCTGCATCTGACAGGAATAAAGAAGAAGAGTAACCTGACAAGGTCCATGAAGGCATCAGCTGTAGGGATAGATTCAATGCGGCCCTCTCGGTGCAATCCTTCCTTGGATCCTTTCCCAGGGTGGATGATAGTGACCATGAGGATGCCAATGAAGACCGCAATGACTGTTGTCACCATGTAGTAAACAGCAGCCCGCATACCCATCCGCCCTGAAGCCTTGTTATCCAGAGATGCCATACCTGGGAGAAGCCACAAAGGTCAGCCCTTTGCCCCACCTTCTCCAACAGATCGATTCCTCTTTGTGTCACCTACTTAACTTCCCCCTAGTCCACCCACCATTAATACCATTCTTTCATTGACTCCCTTTCCCTCACCCATGCCTCCTTCCTATCCCAACAACTCTATTCCTACCCCTTATCCAAATCCCACTGGACTCCTCAAACCCCAGTCCATTCCTGCTTCATTGGCTCTCCTTACTCCTAACCAGTGCTCACCTGACCTACTAGCCTGCCCTCCAGCTATATTTCTTTTCCACTGGTTCTCTCACCTTCACCTATCCCTATCATTACTGCCTGACCTTCCACTTCTCCATCACTATTATCATTCACTCCTATCCCTAGACTTCCGCTCTCCTCTTCCAGCTCTCCTGTTGCCCAAAGTATGCCTTGGTATACTCCTTGATCTAGGAAGTAGGTATTTTCTTCTGGCACAAGAAGACTCTATTTTGACTTCTTGCCCCCATAACATGGCTGTATTTCCAAAGTCAAGCATTCTTTCATTGATCCCCTTTAAAAAATCTGGCCCATAAATGCTCTCATAACCTCACTAATGAGCATATGTGGGAAGAAACAAAGAAGTGACTTGTTAGAGCCATAGGAGCCTGGGGTTTGGCTCTTCCATCAAAGAGTCAGGGCTAGTTGGTCTGAGTAGTTGGTGTGGGTCAAGATTTGAACAGGAAAGCTTGAGTCCCTAAACAGAAAAATGGCTTTAGGCTCCATGGTCTTACTCTAGGTCAGCAATGACTCTGGACTCAAATGATCTGGATCAAGGTGGTGGGTATTTATATACAGTTATGAGCCAAGACAATATCTCAGGATGTGGGATAATGGAAAAGGAGTGATAGTTTTGGAGGTGGATCTAGGAACTTCTTACCTGTGATTAGACTGGAGACAATGAGGGGTAACACCAACATTTGCAACATCCTCATCAACAGCTCTCCCGGAAAAGAGAAGTACTTAATCTGTCGATAGGTCAGTTGATAAGGGCGCAGGGCAAAGGCAAGGCTGATGCCTAGGGGCCAAGAAGAAAGTGAGAAACAAAAGTAGTGAGGGCTCCTGGATCTCCTGGATAAGAAGCTGAGGGGCATCTGTAGGGGGCTCTGCTTAAAGGAAACTAACCAAGCCACAGTCTATCAATGGGATAGCCTTTGACAAGACCTCTTCAGGGGGCAGCTAGGTGGCATGGTGGATAGAGCACCAGCCCTGGAGTCAGGAGGACCTGAGTTCAAATCCGGCCTCAGACACTTGACACTTACTAGCTGTGTGACCTTGGGTAAGTCACTTAACCCCAATTGCCTCACTTTAAAAAAAAAACACAATAACAAAGGACAAGACCTCTTCTGAAACCCATATATATGTATTGAGGGCATGGAGATGGTCTGTTTTCTAGAATTCACAACCATGGCCCAGACTGAACCGCTTCCCAAACCCCATTAACAAACACTTTGCTCTAAAAGACCATTCATCCAATACACACCCACTACCCCATGCTTACCTATGACCACAGCACTGACTGTGAGAAGGATGAAGGCATTTCTCCGAAGGAAGCGAAATACTCGCTCCCGGTTCATAGTTTGAATTTGCAGACGGGTTCGGGCAGCACGCTGTTGCATGGAGTCCTGAAACCCTTGTAGCCAACTCTGCCTCCCAAGGCGTTGGGAAACACTTTCCCTCAGGAAGAGGCTATTGGCGTGGCTACTCATCCTTAGAACCAGTGTTCAGGCCTGTGGAGACTTTGGAGGGAAAGCACACAGGGAGCCCCAGCTCTGGGGAAAAAAAGAGCAAGGGGCTGAAAGGAGGGCAGAAAAGGTAAGGAGGTGGAGAGAGTGGGGAAAGAAATGAGAACAAGGGGGGACAACATGGAAAGAAGTTCATTAAGCTCCTCCACATATGGATGTTAGGTGCACATAACGGTGTATGCACCTATGAGAAACTCTAGGCTAAGACTCAATTTGCAAGGTTGAGGTGGGCGTGGCTAGTAGGGTGAGATGAACTACCTAGCTCTGCAGAATCCTGCATGAGCCTACTAACTTGAATCACAGGGAGTTCTTTTTCAAGTCGAGAAATATGTATGGAAATGGTGATATTATCACCTGCATCAGAAAAGTCTCTGGTGTTAGCAAAGAGAACTCTAGGACAGAGATTCATAACCTTTTTCTATCATGGACCCCTTTGTTAGTTTGTGGAAACCCAAGGATGCCTTCTCAGAATCACACTTTTAAATAAATAAAATAATATATATATAGGATTACAAGGAAAACCAATTACACTGAAATACAATTATTTGAACTCTGGTCCTTCTGAATCCAGGACTGGTGCTTTATCCACTGCGCCACCTAGCTGCCCCCTCCATAATGTTTTTTAAAAGTTGATATTCTTGGGGCAGCTAGGTGGCGCAGTGGATAAAGCACCAGTCCTGGATTCAGAAGGACCAGAGTTCATATTTGACCTCAGACACTTAACACTTACTAGCTGTGTGACCCTGGTCAAGTCACTTAACCCTCATTGCCCTGCAAAAAAAAAAATTTGATATTCTTAAATCTCTTTTGCTCATGGCTACCATGCCTGTGGGATTGCTAAATTGATGAAACATTTCTTGTCAGAGGCAGTTTTATGTTTCCTTTGGATTTCTCCTGGTGGTGACTGTTGTAACCTTTTTCTATCATAGGCCCCTTTGTTAATCTGTGGAAACCTTATGGACGCCTTCTCAGAATCATGTTTTTAAATAAGTAAAATAAGATACCTAGGATTACAAAGGATACCAATTACACTGGAATACAATTATCAAAATATTTTTTAAAATAAGTTTAAAAATAAGAGGAAGCCAGTTCTCTAAGAAATGGTAATAGAGGGGCAGCTAGGTGGTGCAGTGGATAGAGCACCGGCCCTGGATTCAGGAGGACCTGAGTTCAAATCCAGCCTCAGACACTTGACACTAGCTGTGTGACCCTGGGCAAGTCACTTAACCCCAATTGCCTCACCAAGAAAGAAAGAAAGAAAGAAAGAAAGAAAGAAAGAAGAAGAAGGAAGGAAGGAAGGAAGGAAGGAAGGAAGGAAGGAAGGAAGGAAGGAAGGAAGGAAGGAAGGAAGGAAGGAAGGAAGGAAGGAAGGAAGGAAGGAAGGAAGGAAGGAAAGAAGGAAAGAAAGAAAGAAAGAAAGAAAGAAAGAAAGAAAGAAAGAAAGAAAGAAAGAAAGAAAGAAAGAAAGAAAGAAAGAAAGAAGAAATGGTAATAGAGTCAGTGTCTTTACTTATGACCATTTTCTATTTCAGGGACTCAACCACTTGCTTAAAGTGGGGCTATTAAAGCTACTAGAATTAAAAGTAGTATCTTCTCATCTTTATCCTTTATTCTAATTAATATTAATTCTGACTTTTGCTCTAATTAGTCTTTGAGCTGGCTTTACAGAGAGTTGATTCTCAAATTACTCCCACATAAGGAGCCAGTTATTTTCTCTCTGTTAAAGTATTTTATCAACTTGTCCTGTTGGGTGGCATGGCATAGCAAAACGCTAGATTTATAATCTGAGAGATTGGAGTTTCTGTCACTCGCCTCTGACGTTTGCTAGCTGTGTAGCTGTGGGCAAATTGCTTTACCTTTCTGAGTCTCAAGCAATTCTCTAATACCCACTTAATTTTTGTCTGCTAAATTATAGGCAGTTTCCAATCTGCCTTAGTAAAAGCATTTCCCATTTCTATGAAATTGCAGATCTTTGACTTTAAAGGACCAGTGAAGGTGAGAAACTTAAGGTGCATGAGTTGGGAGAAGTTCAAGGAAATTGGAGAAAGAGGAGGAAAAGTTACAACCTACAGGACTCATGGGATGGAGGAAGACCCTGAAACAGCAAACCTATTAGGCCCATACACCTCCAGGATGAGTCAGAATTTCCTCACATGCACCAAAACTTTCCCAAAGGCTCCTTTCCTCAATGTCCGCTTTCCTCTGGGGGAGGGGCTTTCTCTTGGTCAGCTAGGTTGAGAAAACAGAAAGTCCATTATGATAAAATTATGATATGGATATGGGTTTCACTTCCAGCTCTGCTACTTACACCTATGTGACCTTGGGCAATTCACTTTCCCTCTCCAAGCTTCTGTTTCTTTATCTGTAAATTGAGAGGATTGGATTGAAGGATTTCTAAATTCAGGTCTAAATGCCCAGAATAAAGTCTCTCGGGATTGGAATATACAGATCTGGTCAGTCCTTGGGGCCCCTAAGGCATTCTGAATTCACTCTCTCCCCCAGACATATACTTTCAGGCACATCCCCTCCCCCCAGCCCTCAGGCATCCAACCCCTTTAGCCACTAGCAATATCAACTATTTAAGACTGCTGCCCTCTATGGGCCCCAAGAATTTCCTTCAAATAGAGAGCCCCAGGCACAGGCAAATGTACGAGGAGAAGAGAAACAGAGGCAGAGATGGGCAGGGACACCAGGACAAGGGCATGGACACGGAGACAGGTACATGAAGGCAGAGATAAGAAGAATGGACTTTGGGATGGAAAAACCAAGGAGGAATACAGATATGGAGAAAGGATGGGGACAAAGATAGACACCAAAATGGCAAAAGAATCATAGAGACATGGATATGTCTGGAGAGATAGACATAGACATGAAGATAAGGATATATAGAATGGGTTGGAGACAAGACGGAAAGACAAACACACAGAATGAGATAGAGACAGGCTCACAGAGCTAGGATTCCATACACAGGGGCATTGTTTAGAGAGATGGAAATGACATATAAATGGGTAAAAGGCTGAAAAAGATGGGCACATGAACATGGGAATAAGGAAATAGAGCTGTAGTTGTAGGGACATGGACAGAGAGAGAAGGACCCAGGGAATGAAATGGGGGACATTGACACAACTGAAAATAGGGACATGGAGATAAGGACAGAGATGGGGATGGAGACATAGAGAGAGAGGGGATTGATTAGATAGGGAGGGAGGGAGAGAGAGAGAGAGAGAGAGGGGGGGGGGGAACATACACCCACATAGAGCTGGGGCTATGGACATAGAAATGGAGACACAGAAAAAGAGGTGTGCATACAGACATAGACATGGAGATGAGGACTTGGCCATGAGGGAGGGAGACATAGGCACAGTGATGAGGACACAGACACCAAGCCAGGGAGAGAGGGATAATAACATGAAGCATGTGGATGGAGACACAGTACAGAGACACAAAGAGGGAACACAGATCTAGAGATGGACTCACAGATGGGGATGCAAAGATAGGAACACAGCCATGACATAAGGACAAAGGAATGGATATGTGAGCACAGAAATGGGGGAGGTGTCCCTGTAGGATGGACTTAGAAAAGGGGATATGAACATGAAGATGAAGATGCAGGCACAGGAATGGGAACCAAGATACAAGGACATATACACAGAGATGAGAACACAGACGCGGACATGGGAAAACAGGCACAGAGACCGGACCACCAATATGGGAGTGAGGACACAGACAGACCCAGACTGAGGAACAGACCGAGAGTCGGGAGCAGGGAGGTGGGAAGTCGGTGTGCCCATGTGCATACCCGGGTCCTTCCCCATCCTCCCATCTCCCAAAGCCTGAGAGCCCAGGGTGGGATTTCACAGAACCCAGGATGGATCAGACTCACCCGGTGCCCTGGGAGCAGCCTCAGCCCAGATGTAGCTGTGCTGCAGCTTCCCAGATAGGCTGTTCACAGCCTCAGGGAGTTGGCGGGAATGGACCAGATGGGAAAGACTGAGCAGTGGCAGAGCTGAGGACTTACTGCCCTGGAGATGGCTGAGCTGCGAGGAGGAGGGCAGCTCCGAGGAAGAAGATGAGAATGGGAAGCCACGGAGTGATCCGGGCTGTCCCTGCACTCACGTGTAAGCAGAGGGGGAGGGAGGAAAGGAGGGGGACTGACTCTGGGGGACCAGGATTCCCCCGCCCACCCCTGATCCTTGGCCTCTCTCCTGTAAGCAGGCAGGAAGCCTCGCTGGTGAGAAAGGGGTGGGGAGGGAGATGTCTTTCTGTTGTCATGCTCTGGCTAAGCCTTAGCAGCTACTATTCTTCTCTCCTCTCCTCTCTTCCTTTTCCCCTCCTAACTGCTGTATCAGCCATACACAAGATGCTCGGGGAGGGGGAGGAAATAACAGACACATTGAATGTCCCTCCAGTTTCTGGAAGGGCACAGAGATAGTCATTAGACTCTAAGAATGTTAGACCTGGCAGAGATCTTTGAACACAGAAGACAGAATATCAGAGATAAAAGGCACCCACAGTGATCATCTAGTATCCCCCCTAAAAATTTTCAGATAAGGAAACTGAGGACCAAACAGGGAAAATAACTTACCTTAGGTCACCAACAAGTTATCAGTAGGGCCAAGACTAACTCATATCTCTTCACTTCCAAACTTGGGATGTTTCTCCTACATCATGAATTGGTAATGGCTTGAATTGAGTTTGAACCCTGCAAAACCTCTGTCCCAAAGGAGATGGGTTGCTGTTCTACTCTTTGGTTGCCTACCTGCTTTGGGAGGTGGGGAGGCTTGAGAGGAAGAAAGATGGGAAGAGAGAGGACCAAAAAAGCTAATACAGCCTTAGACTGCATTAAGAGAACCAGAGTGTCCAGTATGAGGGATGAGGTAGCCCTACTCTTCTCTGGAGTTTTGCTCTAAGCATCATTTTAGGAAGACATAAATAAGCTGAATGATGTCCAGAGGAAGGTGCCAGACCTCAAATTCCTGCATTAGGAGGATCTGTTGAAGGAAGTGGGAGTGGAGAAGTGAACGCTTAGGGTCATAGATTTGGAACTGCAAGGGGCTTTGGGAGTCATCTTCTCCAAACCCTTCCTTTTAGAGTTAAGATAAACACCCTGAGAGAGGTGAAATGACTTGGCCAGCCTCACACAAGTAGGAGAGACATGGTACCCAATGAACTGAGGAGGGATCAGACATGTCTTACTTCACCCCAAAGAGCAAAACAATGAGGGGGAGTTGGAGGGAGGCCAATTGGAGCTCAACCAGAGCTACCCAAAAGAAGAATGAGATTCCTCATAAAGTCACGAGTTCCCACGCAATAGACATCTTTAAACAAATCAATTCCTGGGTATGCTGTAGAGGGGATTCTTATTCAGGTATAGATTGGATTAGATGATGACCTTTGAGTCCCCTGCAGCTGGTGGAGCAGCAGATGGAGTCAGGAAGACTTAAATTCAAATCCAGCCTCAGACACTAGCCAGGTGACCCTGGACAACTTAACCTCTGGGCAAGCAGAGAGGAGAAATAACCTACCTGCCTCAGTTTCCTATCTGTAAAATGAGGGGGGAAATAGCATCTATCTCCCAAGGTTGTAAGGATCAAGTGAGATAATGTTTACAAAACTCTTTGTAAACCTTAAAGTACCATTACTGTGATTCTGAGACACATATTCCTGAATATCTAACAGCCAAGATCACTAGGAATGACCGCTCTAGGTAGTGGGCCAGGTTGGCTTAGGAAGACTGTTACAACTCAGACCAAGCTACATAATGGGCACTTGAGGGATATCAAAGTCCCTGGTGCATTTGATTCTGAGATAGAAATGCCCCTAGAAATGTCCCCTGGTAAGCCAGGGGGTAATTTCACTGTCCCAGAGGCCAGAACAGCCCAGCTCAGCCCACCGCTGACCCATCAGGGTTTACCACCTGTATTTGCAAGCGTGGACATAGGTCATTTTGCATAAGTAAGGCTTAGAGAATGGAACTAAGGAAAACTCCCATTTCTAGAATGCTTTAGAGTTCTTACCATTCACAGCAGCCTTGTGAAAGTAGACAGTGAAAGTCCCTTTTACACAGAAGGAAATATAGTCTGAAAGAGGTGAAAAAACTTGCCCCAGTTCAGAGTTAATTAGTAGTGGAGCCACTTGTCTCCAATCCTTATAATAACCCAGGCCTCTTGTCTCCAATCCTTATAATAAACTCCAATTCTCAGTGCTGTTTTTGCTTATTTTGAAGTTGTGGATTTGCTTTTGTTTTGTTTGTTTTGTTTTGTTTTTTACAAGACCTCTGATTTTATTGATGTAGCGAATACCTGGCAAGGAATTTCTTCCACCAATAGAAATAGACATTTCTTATGCAACCAGAGTTTTATAGAGTTACATGGAGCAAGGAGACTAAGTGACTTGCACTTCTCACAACCGCCCTATGAGGGAGGTAACACCAAAATTACTTCAGAGACGAGGACAGTGGCATCCAAAGAAGTGGAGTCACTTGTCAAAGGTCATAGGGCTAATAAGTGAATGAGCCAGGACTTGAACCCAGGCCTTCTGACTCCCAACCCAGACATCTGTCCCTTACTCTAAGGGAAAAAAAATGAGGCTAATCCCTCAGCGGGAAAAGGCACGGGACTAATTATGGTAGACTCCATCTGGGCCCTCCCTAAGGCCCCCAGAGCTCATTAAGGGAAAGAAAGAAACTCATTATTAGATGTTGGATTGGTTTTTCAGTGTCCCCACCAGGGACCCAAAACCCAGAGGCTAAAGCAAGGCTCAGCAACTGCAAGGGTAGCAAGGACTCCTTCCCTCCTAGAACCCATTCCTTCTCAGCTGTGCTGCTAGAAATGACCATCTAGGTTTGGGGAAAAGGCTCAGTTGAACCTCAATTGAAGGCAAAAGCACAGGAATGAAGGACATTCAGGAGATCTGAGAAAGTCTTAATTGAAAATATTTGTAAATAGTTTCCACACTCCTAGAGGCTTTTCCCTTTCTCTTATTTCTGTCTGCTCCTTTTCTGTGTCCTTTGCTGGACCCTCTTTGTCTTCATGACCCCAGATTGTGGGTATTCCTGAAGTCTATCTTTAGCCCTCTACCATTCACTCTCCCTTGATGAGCTTGTCCACTCCCATTGCTTCAATGTGGGTAACTTCCAAATCAGCCCTGACCTGTGACCCAAATCTGGTCCTGAATTTTCCAGTTATTGACACTGTAAGACCTCTCCTTGATACACTGAACCGCAGAATTTCAGAATTTAAATTCTACAAGAAAGGGCTAGACCTGAGCCCAAGTCCTTGCTTATCCAAGTCAGCTTCCCAGGAAATACAGCTCCCTCTCAGAACTAACACAAGGGCACTTTGCCTTTGGCCCCAGAGCTTTCTCCTTTCCTATTTTTTTTTAATCTTCGCTGATCATGGTACCTTGACTCATTTCATGAAGCTTTAATGCAAGGCACTGAGCTTGCTGATGTAGCTCCCTACAATCCAACATCTTACACTCTATCCCTAGTCCATGCCACACAAGGAAAAGTTAAAGGAGCTAGGGGTGTTTATCCTAAAGAGAAGCCTGTTTGGAGTGGGAGATAAGATATATCCTTTCAAACACCTGAAGGGCTTTCATGTGAAAGAGGGCACATAGTAGGTACCTAAAAAATATTTGTTGATTGGTTTATTGATTCTTGACCCCAGTGGAGCAGAACTAGGAACAATGGAAGGGGATGGACTACGAGGATGCATATTTAAGAATAATATGGGGGGGGGGGCGGAATCCTAACAAGATGCCTTGGAAGATAATGAGTTCCCTATCAATAAGTAGATCTTTAAGCACTGGCTAGTTGTATCTGTCAGGTGTTGTAGAGAATATTTCTCTTCAGGTGCAGCTTGGACTAAACAGCCTCTGAGATCTCTCCCAGCTCTGGGATTTTGTGAGTTTTACAG
This sequence comes from Dromiciops gliroides, assembly GCF_019393635.1. Taxonomy (NCBI): domain Eukaryota; kingdom Metazoa; phylum Chordata; class Mammalia; order Microbiotheria; family Microbiotheriidae; genus Dromiciops; species Dromiciops gliroides. The sequence continues at coordinate 60,983,229 of NC_057861.1, read as the reverse complement.
GGAATACTCGCCTGCCTTAGCGTTAAGATAGGTATAGTCTCCGTAACTTCCAAACAGCACCAGTTACTTTGGTGGGTTCAGCAGCAGTGTGCAGACACACATTCAGGAACATGATTAACAACAAATTACTTTGTTACTATTAACAGGTTTAGGGATGAAGAATTCACATGAAGCAAGCAGGGCAAGGGGACCAAGATAATCCCACTGCCTCTAGGTAGGGGCAGAAAGAAAATCACATTGGAAGGTACCTCACAGGGTAGGTATCTCATGCAACCCAAACTTGAGGAAGAATCTTAGGGTTTTTAATTCTGAACTTAACCCATAGACAAACAGAAAATGTTTCTATTATATACAATTTGGTTTTTTAATATATAATAAATTCAATGAATTAATTTCAAAGATGTCTTGCTTATCTCAGTCTCCCTCTGAACTTCCTTGTGTTCTCTGCCTTTCAAAAATGTTTCATTGGTATGCTTTCTTTTTCTTTTTCGGTATCATCACCAGCCCTCAAATCTACTACCCCCTCCATTAGAGAGAGAGGAGAGGAGAGGAGAGGAGAGGAGAGGAGAGGAGAGGAGAGGAGAGGAGAGGAGAGGAGAGGAGAGGAGAGGAGAGGAGAGGAGAGGAGAGGAGAGGAGAGGAGAGGAGAGGAGAGGAGAGGAGAGGAGAGGAGAGGAGAGGAGAGGAGAGGGGAGGGGAGGGGAGGGGAGGGGAGGAGAGGAGAGGAGAGGAGAGGAGAGGAGAGGAGAGGAGAGGAGAGGAGAGGAGAGGAGAGGAGAGGAGAGGAGAGGAGAGGAGAGGAGAGGAGAGGAGAGGAGAGGAGAGGAGAGGAGAGGAGAGGAGAGGAGAGGAGAGGAGAGGGGAGGGGAGGGGAGGGGAGGGGAGGGGAGGGGAGGAGAGGAGAGGGGAGGGGAGGAGAGGAGAGGAGAGGAGAGGGGAGGAGAGGAGAGGAGAGGAGAGGGGAGGGGAGGGGAGGAGAGGGGAGGGGAGGGGAGGGGAGGGGAGGGGAGAGAGACAGAGAGACAGAGAACAAGTGCACATTCCCTTTTGACAAATAAGCAGGGGAAGCTAGGTGGTGCAATGGATAGAGCACTGGCCCTGGAGTCAGGAGGACCTGAGTTCAAATCTGACCTCAGACACTTAACACTTACTAGCTATGTGACCCTGGGCAAGTCACTTAACCCCAATTGCCTCACCAAAAAAAAAAAAAAAAGACAAATAAGCAGAGTCAAGGAATACAAATTGCTTCCTGAATGTTTTTAAAATTGTGTCTCTTTCAGCAGATTTTCTTTCTGTATATATTTGACTTCTAGTCATTCTTCCTAAATTCATTTACTTAAATGTGATTGCTGCTTACTCACCTAATACAAGGGATCTAAGGCAAGCAAGGAAGGAGAAAATTTGTGTGTGTGTGTGTGTTTTTAAAAAAGACCTAGTCTTAATCTGGGACTTAATCCTATAATCCTGTGACCCTATGAAGATTAAATTGTGGAAATAAGCAAGTGAAACCTCAAGTAGATTATAAACTTTCTAAGGACATCCCTAGAAAGCGTGAATAGATAGATTGAGATATGGATATGGATATAGATATAGATATAGATAGGTACACACACATATATATGGATTGTGTATGTGTATGTGTACATGTACATGTACGTGTACATGTATGTGTATACACATGTACATTATCTATACATATAGTTAATGTGGACCACCACTTCATATTTCTCACAGACTTGATTCTCAAAACATCTCCATAAGGATATCCCTCTTTTAGGCTTTAGCAAAATTGAAACGCATAAGGAGCATAGACAATGAAATGTAAAGGAAAGGCCCTTTCGGGAGCAAATGAATCATTCTGTACCTTGAAAGGGACCCTTGATTTGACTAATTCAATTGTATATAAAAAGGTCAGCAGAGACACTGAACTTGCCTTCTGCCTAACTGCTTCAGTACTTTGTCTCCAGCCACTAATTTGCATAAGACTACAGAAATCTAGAAAAAATCGGTACTGAGCAGTCACCATAAATTAAGTGAGGTCCCTGCATGAAGGAACCTATCTCTAAACCAGAAAGAATTGTGGAATAAGAGAGGCTATACCTGTCCTATCCTCTTCCTTGTAGATGACAAACTTCAGAGCCCAGACCCTAAGGGAGCTCAACTGGAAAGGATTCTGACAATCCTAAACTGTCTCCCCCCTTTCTAAAATTGCACAGTAGCCTTGCAAAAGGAGCAGTAACAGCAGCACCAAAAGAGCACCCAATCGAATCTAAGGCTGGAATTGACAGAGATCGTGATAGCAATAATAACATATTTATATTTAGTCATGATTATAGCCTACATTCATATAGTACTATGTACAGCCACCCATGGAAGAGCAAACCCAGAGAGTCCAGCCAATCTACCCATCCAGCACAGATGCCACAACCTGCGAATAACTCTTCCAACAGCAAAGCAACCTACCTGGCCGAAGACATTCACAAAATGTGTCATGACTTGTGAGAAGCCAACCCAGAAGCCAAGTTACTTAACCCATTACACCTGAAAGCAGATCAACCCATCTAGTGGAGATGTTAGACCTATGAGAAGCAAGCCCTGCTGAGCCATCCATCCACGTGCAACGCAGTGTTCTGTGGGGAGCCAGCACTACCTATCAGTAAAACAATTAGGTGTGACTCTGGGCAAATCACTTAACCCCCAATGCCCTGCAATAAATAAATAAATATAAATAAGTTTTTAAAAATTTTAAAAATAAAAAGGAATGAGGAAATAAAACCATCACTTTTTAAGGGGGCAGCTAGGTGGCGCAGTGGATAAAGCACCGGCCCTGGATTCAGGAGGACCTGAGTTCAAATGTGACCTCAGACACTTGACACTTAGTAGCTGTGTGCCTGGGCAAGTCACTTAAAACTCACTGCCTCGCCAAAAAAAAAAAAAAAAATAGTCCATTGCTGATATTGACACCACATCCCTTAGTGAACTTCAAGAAATCTAGAGGGAGAGAACATCAGGTTCTGCTCTTCTGGAATTGAATTGCCTTGGCCAAATGTTTTCCTTACATAAATGTCTCACTACTGTTGTACTTTATTTTCACTCTCCTCCCAAAACCCTTATGTATTTATGGGAAAGTATGCCAAAGGATTTTTAGGGGACCTCTTTGTTATACCACTTGAGTAAACATATATATATATATATATAATTATATAATATATTATAATAATTATTAATAATATAATAATATATTAATAATTAATAATTAAAATAATATAATAATATAATAATAATTAATAATATAATTAATAATTAATAATGTAATTATTAATAATATATATAATTTTATTACTACAATGAGTAGTCACCCATGAAGTCACCCAAAGGAACAGTTGGCCCTTTGTGGACCCAACCAGTTAGCACCTGTGAGTGTTGGAGGAGTGAGCCCAGAGGGGAGATTACATTTGCAATTTGATTCAATTCAACACCTATTAGCTGAATACCTCCTTCGTGCAAAGCACAGCCAAATGCGGAAGCTACAAAGCTTAGTTAGTACGTGGTCCTTGTCCTCATTATGCACATAGTTTGCTCCGTGGCTATTTTGCATATACATGTTACGGTAACACATAATAGGTCTTATGTGTATTACAGAGATGCAAAAGAAAGCACTATCCAAGATATAAAGGAGAAAGGCTGTTATCAGCTTCGGGGATCAGGGAAGGTTTCCTGAAGGGAAAGGCATTTGATTTGGACTTTAAAATGAGTAGGAATTCAACAAATGGAAAGTTGGAGGGGAAAGATCCCAAACACAGGAAACAGCATCAGCAAATTCGAAGAGACATGAGAATGTTTGGAGGGCAGAAAGTAGTCAAGTTTAGCTGGAACCCAGAGTGCATGCTGGGGGAATGGAACACAAGGGAATAATATGACAAGAGGCTAAAATTGGGACATAGAACCAGACTATGCAGCAACTTGAACACCAGGAGAGAAATTCAAAATTTTTTCATAAGCAATAATAGAAAGCAATTGAGGAACCACGAGCAGAGAGAATCACATGACCAAATCAATGTGTAAGGAAGATATTTTGGCAGCAGTGTGAAGAATGGATCTGAAAGGGGCAGAAAGTGGAGGCAGAAATACCTGTTAGGAAGCTACAGAAATCATTTAAGTGGTTGATAATATGGATCTTCATTTTGGATAGTAGCTATGGAAATAGAAAGCTGGGGGGGGGTGCAATTAGATGGGACAGCAGTTGTGGAGGTGGAATTGATAGGACTTGGTGTCAGATTAGTGATGAGAAAGGAGGGAGAAGGAAGAGACAAAGACAAAGCCCATGTTGTGAATTTGGCAAACTACATGTTTGTCTCACTCTGGATGCAAAGTGGTGCTGGCTTTATGCTATGTCCACAGAGTGCACAACACGGGAAATGCTGATAGGACAGAAATATCTGCAAGTTCTGTTAGTTTTTCCCATAGTGGTCTCTTGCACTGCTTCAAGAGGGAGACTACAGGCCTACTTTCCACCCACAGATCTTACATCTCCATACTGCACTCACAGGGTCCCCCACTAGCTCTTGACTCTTTTCCAAGGGAAGTGACCTTGTTTCTCGAAGATAGAACTGATTCTAGGTCACATCCCTATGGAATGCATGAGCTACCAAAATGCTTAACTCAAGGAGAAAGGGAAGCATTTCCTAAAAGTAGATGCTTGTGCCCCAGAAGAGAAGCCACCAGGGGCCCTGGAAAGGGGTCTTTGATAATTAACTGCAGAGGGACAATGCAGAAATTAACTCCATACTTTACTGAGAGAAAAGGGAAAGGGAAAAATCGCTAGAATGTGGTCAAGAGATGGAAATCTGAATTAACTCTGACACCAACCAACTGTATGACCTTGATTAGGTCACCTAATCCCTGTCTCCTTTCTCCTTGTCTGCAGTATGGGGAAATAAACTAAATTACATTTTAAGGATCCCTTCCGGCACTGACAGCCTATAATTCTTTTTTCTTTTCTTTTCTTTTGGGGGTGGTGGGCAATGAGGGTTAAGTGACTTGACCAAGGTCACACAGTTAGTGTGTGTCACGTGTCTGAGACCATATTTGAACTCAGGTCCTCCTTACTCCAGGGCCAGTTGGTGCTTTATCCACTGTGCCACCTAACTGCCCCCAATTTATAATTCTTTAAAATCCTCCCCTTAAATCCTCATCCCTAGAAAACACCACTGAAGATCATAAAATCTTGGGAGATAAACTAAAGATTTTAGGGGTTTGAGTGGTGTTTTCATCACTCCCACTATCTAACAGTAAAGGATACAAAAGACATGAGAATGTTTGGGATTTTGGGAAGTAAAGAGCTAACTCTGCCCCAGGAAGCTCTCAAGAGTGAAATTCTGACAATATAAACAGAAACAACTTTAATGAGGAAGAAGGGGAAGATATCTAAAGAGAGTGATGAAAAAGGCACATGTTGAAACAGAGTGGTGGGCAACTAACAAGTACAGACCATTGCATACATGATAGCTGCATCAATTGGCCTCTCTTTCTTAAAAAGAAGAATTCCTTTAAACAGGAATACTAAGGGACAGCTAGGTGGCACAGTGGATAGAGCACTGGCCTTGGATTCAGGAGGACCTGAGTTCAAATCCAGACTCAGACACTTGACACTTATTAGCTGTGTGACCCTGGGCAAGTCACTTAACCCTCATTGCCCCGCAAAAAAAACCAAAAAAACACAGGAATACTAAGAAATGAATGTATTAAAAAAAACCCAACAACCTCATGCATCCTAAAAACTTTTTAAAAAACTAATGGAGATAAAAAATTTTAAAATAATAATAATAAATTTTTAAATTAAAAAAAAACTAATGGAGAGACCAATGTGACTGTACAATATGGAAGTAAGGACTGAATATATATGTGTGTGTGACACATATATACTTACTTCCATATATATATATATACATACACATATACATGTATACATATACATATATATATATATACTCACAATAGATTTTAGTCTCCTACTTAGTGCATATCAGTCTTTCCATTTCCATGACCACCACCCCGGTTTAAGTCCTTTTAAATCATCCACCTGAACTGTTCTTTGCCCCACTACCCCTTCCCAGCCTTTATCTTTCTCTTCTGGAGTGCCTAGTCTGCATCTCTCTGAGCCGCAAACCCCAGGATGCTAAGACTATCCTCAAAGCCCTACTCCGCTGTTATTAATAAATGTCTCCTTATCCTACTTTTTCCCCATCTTCTTGCACTCATGAAAACCAGATACTGCATGTTCCTTCTTTCATTCCCCACTCTTTGTTCCTCACCGATTTTTCCAGACCTTGCCCCTGCTCCCCCCACCCAGTGTCCTCTCTTTGTTTAAGGCTCATTCCATTCACCTATATGACTCAGACCAGACTCTTCAGAAGACCTTTCTTGCTCTAGTTCCCTTCCCATTGTGTCCCTTCCCAACTTTCCCTGGGTCTTACATGCTCACCTGCTCCAACCACCTTCCCACACTCAAGGCCTTCCCTGGAGCATAGCGCATCCCTAGTCATTGCCCTACTGTCCCTTTGGTACTAGATACTGATCCAGAAAGAAGAGAAAGAAACAAATGTCTTTCTCTTCACTGCCACTTACAGACTTTCCCTCTACTGCCATTATTCTTCAGCTTCTCTTTTGAGGATAGATACTTTCTAGATTAAGGAATATCCGAGTTCAAAGCCAGCCTCAGACCAGCTGTGTGACTCTAGGCAAAAGTCATTTAACCCTTGTTTGCCTCAGTTTCCCATTCTGCAAAATGAGGATAATAATAGCACCTACCTCTCACAATTATTGTGAGGATCAAATGAGATAAAAATTATAAAGCACTCAGCATGATGTCTGACACATAGTATGTACTATGTAAATGTTAGTTATTATTATTACTATTACATAACAATACTAATAATACTTTAAGGTTTACAAAGCACTCTTCACATGTTTTCATTTATTCTTCACAACACCCCTGTGAAACAAGTGGTACACGGACTTTTTAAAAAAATTATCCTCACTTTACAAATGAAGATACTCAGGTGGAGGGAGATCAAATAATTTGCCCATGATTACTAGGTAAATGTCTGATGGGAATTTGAATCCAGGCCTGAATCTACCTCTATTCCTTTCTCAAGGAGTTTACTACCTGGCTCACCAACCTCCTCTCCATCTCAACCACTGCCTTCTTACTCAGGGACTTCAAGAGACAAGTTGATCTCTCAAATACAATGGACTCACTCTGAAATACCAACTTGTCACTTACCAGGGGCCTCTCTAACCCACACTTTCAACCACATCCTCTTCTTTACCCCAGGCTTTGGCATACAGGAAAATTTGGGAAGCCTGGCAGGGAAAGAAAGAGTCCTCTGGATGGGAGACAGGGAGGGTTGTCATTCCCTAGCCCGCTTGTGATTGCCAGGCTGTAACTCTCCCCAGGTCAGATTCCAGGGAAGCAAAGAAGGAACCCTTGACAGGAACATGACAACTCTGACCTGGGCCACCTTTTCTTCTTGGCACTTTTTCCCCCTTTGTTATTTCATTTATCCCCCGAGTTTCAAGTATCCTCTCTATGCAGATTTCTCCCAAATCTGTCTCTAGAGCTCTAATGTCTCCTGAATTCAAGTCCCTTATCACCAATTGTCCACTGGGCACCTCCTTCTGGATGTTTCCATGGCCATCTTAAACTCAATATGTCCAAAGTAGAATTCATTACCTTTTCTCCTAAACCTTCCTCTACCCAATGTTTCGGTTTCCGTTGAAGGATTCATTATCTTTTTATTCACCTAGGTTTGTGATCTCAGTGTCATTCTTTTATTTTCCCTCTCCCTCACCACTCCATGTACAATCAGTTGCCAGGTCTTATTGATTCCAACTTCATAATATCTCTCATCTCCATCTCCTCACTCCATTCCATTCTCTCCACCCTCCTTGGCTCCTCTTGACCTCTGACCTAGACTGTTACAACAACCTCCAAACTGGCCTCCCTGCTTCTAATCTCTCCCCTCTTCAATCCATTTTCCTCACAGTTGCCTAAATATACTTCCTAAGGTACAGGTCTGACTAAGTTGCTCTTCTGCTCAAAAATCTTCAGTGGCTCTCCATTGCCACTATACATGCAATGCCACCAGGCTCATACTCAGAGCCTTTCCAATGTGACAGGATGTCCCAGAGACTGGGCTCCACCAACATAGAGTAGCCTTCAAGAACCCAAGCTAACCCCCATGCCATGACAGGGCATCAGAGAAGGACATTAAAGGAGGAGTTTATGCAGAACCAAGCTTACTTGGCTTCCTCCCAAGCTTCTCCTCCTACAGATTTTATTATTGTTATTGGCTCCACCATTCACCCAATCTTCCATATTCATAACCATGGAGTTCTTGACATATTACCTCTCATTCACCTATAAAAGAAATAGTAGGCTTAGGATCGACTACTGATTGGATGTGAGGATTGAAGGAAAGAAGAGCTTAAAGGTTAACCCTAGATTGTATGAGGGGTGTGTGGCTTAAGGGGTTAGTGGGTGGTGAGGAAAGGAGGCAGATGATTAGAAGTTTGGCAATGAAGGAAAAAGAAAGAAATAAGATGACAGTCTGAAGGTGTGGCTAGGACTACAGAAGGAGTTTTTAGGATAGGGAAGATCTGAGCATATTTGCCGAACGCGAGGGGGGAGAGAGAGAGAGAGAGAGAGAGAGAGAGAGAGAGAGAGAGAGAGAGAGAGAGAGAGAGAGAGAGAGAGAGAGAGAGAGATACAGAGAGATGCAGAGAGAAAGACAGAGACAGAGAGAAAGACAGAGACAGAGAGACAGAGAGATCAGATCCCAGGGGAGACAGGCAGGAATGGAATCAAGGGCACAGTTGGTTCTCCTTGGCAAGAAGGGCTACCTTCTCCTCTAAGACCAGAACAAAGGATGAGTAAATGGAAGTAGATGCAAGGATGAGGAAAGAGGTGTCTGTCTTGTACAGAGAAGAACAGGAAGAGATGGAAGTCTGGGGTGGGAATGGGAGGGGTAAGAGGGCAGAGGAAGTGTCCCCTCCCCCACTTCTGGAACCTCTTCCATGAGTTGTAGCCCCAGTCTCCATGGTGATGAGAGGACTGAACTGAACTCACTTTATCTGAAGGAGAAGAAAGGAGTCTCTTGCCGTCCCCCTACTGTGGGGCCCCAGGTAGGGGGCGGCAGCTAGGGCCATGCCAGTGTTCCTGCATCCCCTAGAGCCAGCCTCTGACGATAGGGTGGGCGCGCCAGAATGGCGCCAGCGTACTCGGGATACAGTGAATGCTGCCCAGCAGCTGACCGAGCGATGCAGCACCAACGCGGTGTCTGTGTGGCAGCCCTGCGAAAGCGTCTCAGACCCCAACGTTAACCTCCAAATGCGCCGACGAAATCGCAAGGCCCCCTGGCGTTTTCGCGTAGAAATGCTCAAGGGAGGCGGCACAGTGGAACAGCCGCCCCCAGGGGATGGGGTCACCCTCTGGAAGGAGAAGCTCAAGCCCCCTGCCTGGCAAGCAACCATACCCCTACCACTGCACAGGGAAGCCCGGGCCATGCAGACTAATGAGCATATCCAGAACTATGTTCGAGGTGTAAGGCTCCTGGCCGCTCGCCTGCGCCAGGCGGAGCAGGAGATCAATGGGCAGCTCCGGGCGGTCATGCGACAGAGAGAAATCACAGACTACAGGCTCAGTGAGATACGAAAGGGTCTGCTCATCAACGAGCAGAGCAGGAAAATCCGGCTCTACCGGCCTGCCTCAGAGAAGGTGAGACCCTCTTCCTCCGAAGCAGAGAGGTCAGACACCCAGAGCTTCCAGGAGGTCAAATAGTCCCTAACTCCAAACTCCTCGGATAGCCGACAACTAACGCCTCTGAACACCCAGGAGTCCAGGAGTTCCAATAGTCCCTACCCTCGTCAAACTTTTAAGGTCAAACACCCTCCATTCGAACTTCCTCCTAACTCTTTCTCCTCACCCCCACCCAAACCATCCCAGGAGGACAGACAAGCTTCCAGTCACCCACAGTCTCCAGGAAGTAAAAGAGTCCTTCCCCCCAAAAAACTCCCAGGACAATCAATCACACAACCCTGCCAGTCACCCACAACCCCTTCGGGATCAAACACTTTTCCCTAAGTCTCAAATTAATAAATCCTTATCCCCCATTCCCCAAATAAGATACTCCATCCCACAAGAGACCAGCCGCCTCCTTCCTCCTAAACCCTCAGGTTGCGCACGCCTTCCTGGGACAGAGCCTGAGAGATCATAACTCTGGTCCTTCCTCTCTCCATATAGGGCAGACATCTATCTCTTCCCTCCCTTTTTCTCTAGATCCCAGACAAAGCTGACACTCTGCTCTTGTGGGAGAAAGAGGAGCTGCGGGGCCTAAAAAGGAAAATGGAAAAAGACATGGAAACGTCAGAGACCTTGCTCAAGGTAGGAGAATTGGAGGGCCTCTTCTTCTCTCCTCTCTTTTCCACCTGCCCCTTTGGGATGAGATTCCTTTTGACATCACACAAGGGAAATCTGGGGAGAGCAGTGAATTGGTTATTGATTCTCAATAGTATCGAGGTTTGCTATAAAGATCTTTCGCCCTGGAATCAAAAACCGAAACGAAACAACAAAAAACCCAACAACGACTGGACCTTGAGCAAATGACTTCCTCTTTCCATGCCTCAGTTTCCCCAGTCATTGCCTTGCCTTATTCATGCGCTGCTCCCGTAGTCTCTGCCCACCCTCTCAGCTGAGGATCTCACAGCATACTTCACTGAAAAAAAAAAAACTGAGGCCATTCGATGAGAGTTCCTCCTTCTTTTCTGATATCACTCAGACTCTTCTCACACTTTCTCCTCCTTCCCTTGATCCATCTGTCCCACTGGCTATCATTCTGTGCATTTCCTGCCCTTCTAGGCTAAACTCCTCGAGAAAGGTGCTTCCACTTTCTCTCCTTTCACTCGGCTAAATTCTCTGCTATTTGGTTTACAGCCTCATTGTTGAAAGGCAACTGCCCTTTTCAAAGTTAACAATGATCTCTTAATTAACGCTCTTAACGGTCTTTGCTCTATCCTCATCCTTCTAGACCTGCCCACCCTTTGAAACAATAGATCACCTCTGCTGCTGAATATTCTCTCCTCTCTAGGTTTTTGGGACATTGCTCTCTTGATGCTCTTTTTCGGCTTGTCTGCTCACTCCTCATTCCATTTTGATGGTCATGGTCATTAACCTATATTCCTGTGACAGCCGCAGGACAGCATTGCAGACTCCCATCCCATATGACCCACCACCTGTGGTCCTGAGGTATTTCCAAGTGGAGACACTAGAAAGTAGAGGGACAGTGGGCATCCAAGAAGGGTCTAGCCTAGGTTTTCTTCTCTTCTACCCCTTTGCTATTTCACTCGGTGATCCCATCAGCTCCAATGGTTTCAAGCATCATCTTTATGCTGATGATTCCCAGATCGATATACCTAGACCTAATTTCTGTCCCGAGTTCCAGTCCCAGATCAGCAGCTATCTTTTGGACTCATTCTGTAGGCATCTCAGCACCACCATCCTCTAAGACACCCAAGCTTACAAGCTCAGTGTCATCCTCAACTCCACACTCTCACCAACCCCATAGAAGCCAATCTGTTGTAAAATATTGTCATTTCTACCTTTACAACATCCCTTGTATGCACACACACACACACACACACACACACACACACACACACAGAGCTTTTTCTCCCCTAATACTGTCACCACCCTGGTACCTTTTGGCTTTATAATTGAACAAGTCTCTCCCCACTTCAATCCATCCTCCACTTAACTATGAGTTATTTTCCTTAAAAAGGTCTGACCACATCACCTCCTTTCTCAATAAGCTCTAGGAGCTCCTTATTACCTCTAGGGTCAAATATAAAATCCTCTGTTGGGCATTGAAAGTTCTCCAAAACCTGGCCCCTTCCCAATATTTGCACACTTTACTCCCCTCCAGGTAGGTTTTCAAATACAGCTGCAACTGGCCTATTTACTCTCATCTCCTGTCTCTTTGTATTTGCACTTCCATAACTGGATGGCACTGTCCCTTCACCTCTGCCTCTTAGCTTTTGTATTCCCCTTTTTGTACTTCAATTCAAATCTCCCCTTCTGCAGAAGGCTTTTCTAGCCCCCACCCCAAAGATGGGAGAGTCTTCTCTCAGAGGTGGTCTTCTGTTTACATTGTATATATCTTGTAAGTGCATAGTTATTTACACGTGATCCTTTCCCTCCCCCCTCCATTAGATTGAACTCACCGAGAGCAGTGACCATGTTTTTGCCTTTCTCCATATCCTCAGTTCTTAGTAGAGTGTTTGGCATACAGTACAGTAACTATTTCCCAAGTATTTGTTGACTGACTTACTTTTGTGAGAATCAGATGAGATATTACATGTAAAGCCTTTTACAAACCAGGAAGTGCCCTAGGAGTAGGAAGTGTCATTAGTAACAGTTATTGTGTCCTGATGCCAAGTGCTGCGGAGCACAGGAAAAGCAAGCAACGCATCATTCCTGCTCTTTTGTTGGGCTGACCCAATAGTTATTTATTAAGCGCTTGCTGTGTATAGAGCCTTGCACTCAGCACAGGACAGGCAAGAACAGTTATTAGGAAGATCTTCTCAAAGAGGGTTTTTTTGTTTTGGGGGGTTTTGGGGTTTGGGTTGTTTTTGGTTTTGTTTGTTTTTTTGGCGAGGCAATTGGGGTTAAGTGACTTGCCCAGGGTCACACAGCTAGTAAGTGTCAAGTGTCTGAGGCCGGATTTGAACTCAGGCCCTCCTGAATCCAGGGCCAGTGCTTTATCCACTTCGCCACCTAGCTGTCCCCATCAAAGAGTTTTAAAATCTAATGTGGGAAAGCAATCACAGACCCTTTGAAGTGGAAGGGGCCCCAGAAGAAATCAGATCTAACTTGGACCTGTACAAGAATCCACCGTTAATAAATAACCTCAACACATGGACATCCAGACTCCACTTGACAGGCTCTAGCGATACAGAAGCCCCCACCGCCAGAAACAGCCCATTACACTTTGGGATAGCTCTAATCATTGGAAAGTTTTTCCTTACATCAAATTTAAATCTGGCTGTGTCGCTTCCACCTGCAGCCACTAGGTCTATCCCTTGTGACCAAGTTCAGAACAAGGCTAATCCTTTTTCTCCATGACAGTTCTTCAGATTATTTTATGAGGCAGCTAGGTGGCATGGTACCATGTCCCAGAGTTCTGGACCTGGAGTCAAGAAGACCTGAATTCTAATGCGGCATCAGATACTTACTAGCCAAGTCACTTAACCTCTTCCTCAGTTTCCTCATCTGTAAAACGGGGATGATAATAACACTTCCCTCCAAGGGTGGTTGTGAGCATCAAATGAAATACTTGTAGTGTTAGCACAGTGTACAGAGTAAGTACCATGTAAATATTTTATATGACTATTGTTATTCTTCAGACATTTGAGGATAGCTAAAATGTTCCCCTGGAGTCTTCTCTTTTCTAGGCTAAGCATCCACGAATCCTCATACAGCACGATCCATAATACTCTCTAACCCCCGGTTGCCCTCCTCTGGACAAGGGCCTCCAATTCAATAGTTAACAGCATAGAAGCAGAAATCATTAAGATTAAAAGGACCTGGAGGTAACTAGGTGGTGCAGTGGATAGAGCACCGGCCCTGGATTCAGGAGGACCTGAGTTCAAATCCGGCCTCAGACACTTGACACCTACTAGCTGTGAGACCCTGGGCAAGTCACTTAACCCCAATTGCCTCACCAAAAAAAAAAAAAAAAAAAAAAGATTGAAAGGACCTTAGAGATCGTGTAGTACAGTTGTGTCAAATTCAAATAGAGGGGGCAGCTAGGTGGCGCAGTGGATAAAGCACCCGCCCTGGATTCAGGAGGACCTCAGTTCAAATCCGACCTCGTACACTTGATGTTTACTAGCTGTGTGACCCTGGGAAAGTCACTTAACCCTCACTGCCCTGCAAAAAAAAAAAAAAAGAAAGGAAAAAAGAAAAAAAAGAAAGAAAGAAAAGAAAAGAAAACCCACATTCAAATAGAAACAGATGGTCAGGGGTTGAAAACACCACAAGTCTGACCCCTCTGATTCTAGTCCAACCGACCACTTAAGCCAGTAAACTACAGGTTCCTAATTGGCTGCGATACAGAATATGTTCACATTCCCATTGCCATGACTTTAGGGATTATGAAACACTTTCTCCCCAACAGTCCTGTGAAGTAGGTATCTATATGCCCATTGTATGGGTAAGAAAAATTGAGGCGAAGTGTCTTAACAGTCACAAAGCCAGTGACAAGGCAGGTACCCAGTTTGGGTCTTAGTATTCCATGTCCATCCCATTTTGCCCTACAAAGATGTCTCTTTAGCTGTTGTCCACTAGTCTCTCAGCATCCATTTTTCTAGCCTTCTCTGGGGTCCTGGTAGCAACAAAAGGAGCTTCCCACACACACACATAAAACCAGGGTCTTTTTGGTCAGGGATGAGAGGGGGAGGGAATCCAGACCTGTGATTTTATCTATTTAGGGAACTCTCTTGCTGAAAGAGTTCCCTCTGCTAATGCAGATCTTGGGACTTGTTACTAATGTTTATTCTTGGAAAATTGCCTGGGGATACCTAAAGTTTAAATAATTTGCTCAAGGTCACACAGCCAGTGGATATGAGACAGGACTTGAACCCAGGTGTCACCAACTCCAAAGCTAGCTCTATTATCCGCCCCTCCCTACCCCTTCTTGGTGGTTTCTTATACTAGACCTATCTCACTCCAGTGTGAGTTGGGTCCAGTGTGAGGTGGTCTTCTCATCCTCACAAAGAGTGGGACCAAGGAGGAAGGGCAGGGAAGTGTAGGGAGAGATTCTCATCTTCTCCTGGTCTTCTTCTCTCCAGAACCCCCTTCCCCACCCCCATCATTTCCCTCTCTGCCCACTGAAGACCCCTATCACTTCTCCCCACTTGCTTTCATCCTTGCCCCAAAGACCTTTTTGACCTGCCCTCCTCTTTGCCCTCCTCCAGGCCCTGAACAAATGTCGTGATGATCTGACATTTTGCTGTGAAGAGCGGCTCCGGGTGGTGGATCTCATGAACCACTGCTTGGATTCAGTGCTGGTGGAGGCTGGGCGTCAGTCCTGGATCAATATCAGCCGCATCCACACTCCCAAGGTGCAGGGTACCGCCAGCCCACCAGTCAACCCTGTGGGGGTCAACCCCCCAGGTGCGTCTTGCCCCAGTATGGGGACACCCTTCCCTCACCTGCCTGAGACACAATTCCCATGGAACTGGACAGACGTATAGCCCTGTATCCCACACCACATCCAGTAACCCTAAACATCTAATAACATGGTCAGTGGCCCTTCATCATTAGAGAAGCAACATGGCAGAGTGAAGAGTGCTTACTTTGGAACTGGGGAAATATAGTTTCAAATATTACTTGACACTTACTGGTGGTGTGATCCTGAGACTCAGTTTCTTCATCGTCAAAATGAAGGGCCTCTAAGGTCTCTTGTAGTTCTCTTCCAGTAGGTGTGATCCTATTCCTAATAAGCTTGTGGGCACCCACCCTCCCACTAATACCCAGTGACCCTCTCCAGTAACATATACCCTGGGGAAGCCATTAGCCTCTCAGTACCCAGACAACTCAACAGTGATGGTTTATGGAGCTGTGTCTGTGGCTGGAGTTTCCCTATCAGACATTTTCCAGGGATAAATGTAAAAGTCTTAGACCTGAGTTCAAGAAATGTACTTCAAAAGTCAAAGATGGAGGGGGGGCAGCTAGGTGGCGCAGTGGATAAAGGACCGGCCCTGAATTCAGGAGGACCCGAGTTCAAAGCCGGCCTCAGACACTTAACACTTACTAGCTGTGTGACCCTGGGCAAGTCACTTAACCCCCATTGCCTCTCAAACAAACAAAAAAAAAAGTCAAAGATGGGGGACCCATTACTAGAGAGGAACATTGTACCATGGGAAGTATGCCAAGTTGTAGTTACAGGGCCTCAGTTTAAATCTTGGATCTTTTACTTGCTACCTGTGGGACCTTGGGCCAACTGCTTCCTGTTTCTGGGCCTCAGTTTCTTCATCTGTAACATGAAGAGGTTGGACTAGATGGCCTCGGGGGTCCCTTCCAGTTCTCGATCTATGGATTCTATGATGCTGGGGAGATGTGACTAGAGAGCATTGAGAAATATTTGAGAGGGCAGCTATGTGGCACAATGGATAGAGCACCGGCCCTGGATTCAGGAGGACCTGAGTTCAAATTCGGCCTCAGACACTTAACACTTACTAGCTGTGTGACCCTGGGCAAGTCACTTAACCCTCATTGCCTCACAAAAAAAAAAAAAAAGAAAAGAAAGAAAGAAAGAAAAATATCTGAGAGCTTCATCGACCTCAAGCTCAGTGGGAATCAGCAGTGTGATATGTCAGCCAAGAAAGACAGCCCAATCTCTTGCTGTTTTAAGAGACATACAACTTCCTAGGATAAGGAAGCAATGGATAATCCCAATCTCCCTGGTAAAATCATAGCTGAAGTGTCGCATTCTGTTCAAGTCATCACATTTTAGGAAGGATCTTGATAAGCTGGGGAGTGTCCAGAGGAGGACCACCAGAATGGGAAAGGGTTTCAAGTCCAGCTCCAGGCATCTTTTCTGGCTGTCCACCATGCCTAGTGTCCTCTCCCTCCTCAACTTTGCCTACTGATTTCCTTGACTTCTTTTAAGTTCCAACTAAAATCCCATATTTTACAGGAAGTTTTTCCCAACCCCTCTTAATTCTATTGCCTTCTTTCTGTTAATTACTTCCTACTTATCATCTATATATCTTGCTTTGCATATATTTATTTGCATGATATTTCCCCCATTAGATTGTCAATTCCTTGAAGGCAGGGATGCGTTTTGTCTCTCTTTGTATCACCAGGATTTAGCACAGTGCCTGACAAATAATAGATGCTTAATAAAAGTTACTCTATTGGTAATTGAAGGAACTTGGTATGCTTAGCCAAGAGAAGAGAAGCCTGGGATTGGGGAAGTGGGGGGAGGGGGGAAGATGATAACTGCCTTCAAGTATTTAAAATGCTGCCATGTGAAAGTGAGATTCGACTTGAATTTGAGGTGGCACATGGGATGAGTGCTGGAGTTAGAATCAGGATGGCCTGAATTAGAATCCTGCCTTAGATGTTTACTAACCATGTGACCCTGGACAAGTCACTTATCTTCTGTTTGTTTCAGCTTCCTCAACTGTAAAATGGTTATAATGATAGCACCTATTTCCCAGGGTGGCTGTAAGGATAAAAATAAGAGAATATTTATAAAGCATTGAGTATAGTGCCTAACATATAATATGTGCTATTTAAGTGCTATCTATTATTATTAGCTATTATTATTTCATCTCTCTTGCCTCAGTTTCCTCATCCATAAAATGAGAGTAACAATAGCATCTACCTCCCAGGATTGTTGTAAGGATCATATGAGAAAGCATATGCAAACCGCTTTGCAACCCTTAAAATCACTATATAAAATTAGCTATTACTATTATTATCACTGTTGTTGTTAATATGCCTCAAAAGGTAGAACTAGACTAGTAAAAGTGTCTGAGGCAGGATTGTAATTCAGTTCCACCTCAGATAAGTGTCAACTCACACTTCGACATGGCAACATTTAAAGTACTTGAAGGCAGCATCTTCCCCCTTCTTCTTCCACACCAGCCTTCTCTTCTTTAGGCTAAACATCTTAAGGTTCTTCAATTATCAATAGATCGATTTTTATTAAGCATCTGCTATTTGCTAGACACTATGCTAAGTCCTGGGGATACAAAAAGAGTACGGGTGAAAGTCACAAAGAGACAAACCAAGGTGTGAAATAAGAAGTTTTCTAAAAATTAGAACTATACAAGCGTGTAATGGATTCAGGAGATAGTGGACTCTCCCTCAGTGGAGGTCTTCAGGTAAAGACTGAGTGACCACCAGGAGATAGTTTTTCAGGGATGGGTTGGTCTAGAGAGCCACTCAAGTCTCTTCCAACTCAGAAAGTCTGATTCAGAAACTACCTCATTGACCTTGTGAGCCTCCCTTTCTCCCCTCAATGCTCCAAGTAATCCTGTGAGCATGGAATCATATACTAATACTCCTAATGACTCTATGAGCACCTCCTCTCTCCAGTTAATGCCTTCAGTGAGCTCGTGAGTATTTCCTCTTCAATGATCTCTCCCCTAGCACTACTGAACTCTTCTGGTATCATTTCTAGCAGCAATAACAATAACTTATAAAAACCCTCATTTCTGTAGCACAGAAAATTTACCCATACTTTCCTGAACACAACCCTGTGGACTAAGTAGAAAGTATTATTTCCCACCCCCTTTAAATATAAGGAAAGCAAGGGCTCAGGTGACCTGTCTGAGGTCATATACCCTATACATAGCAGAGCGGAGATTTGGGGGAAGCCAAGTCTGGTTGTTAAGAGAGACCTACAGAAAAATAGAGTGACAGAGATACCAGAGAGAGACAGAGATACAGAGGGAGGTGGGGAAAAAGATGGTGGAAACTCAGTTGTCTTGGAGAGCTCTTCCAACAGGTACTTCCTCTGTCCCCTCAGAGTGTAACTTGGCTCTGAATGATGCCAAACGACTGCTGGCAGAGGGGAAAATAATATTGGAGAAGATGATAAAGAGCGAACATCATGCCCACACCTGGCAACTACACATCAACAAGTCTGTGAGGAATTCTCTGTCCCGAAAGATGGAGGAAACTTTGCAACTCAAGGTGAGCTGGCTGAGTGTGTGGGGCCATGCTCAGGTCTGGCTCTGGGGCTATTTGGGGGAATTAGAATTGGATGGGAATTAAGAAGAAAGGGAATATTTATCAAGCACTTACTCTATTCCAGGCACTGTACTAAGAAGCAGGGATACAGATACAAGCAAAAAAGATAGCACTGGGGGCAGCTAGGTGGTGCAGTGGATAGAGCACCGGCCCTGGAGTCAGGAGGACCTGAGTTCAAATCCAGCCTCAGACACTTAACACTTACTAGTTGTGTGACCCTGGGCAAGTCACTTAACCCCAATTGCCTCACTAAAAAAAAAAAAAAAAGATAGCACTGCACTAAAGAGGCTTACCATGATGAAGAAAATGTGCAAAAGGGAGCTGAAAAGTGGGAGGCAGGACAGGGGAGGGGAAATGAAGGTGCCAAGCCCTGGGCTTGTTTTCCCAGTCGGGAAGCCAGGAACAAGGACAGGAGGAAAATGAAAGCTAGCCTATGTCTCTCCACAGAAATGGAGGCTCAATGGACTACCATGTGAAGAGCTGATTGGGTGGGGGAGGGGGAATAGTTGGGGATTAGTAGCGAATAGATGTAGAGTTGTTTGGATGGTTGGTTGAAAGCCACAGAGAAGGTTCAGTGAGAACTATATTTGGAATTGATTTGAGGGAAGAGACCATTTGAAGGCTGATTGGGGGTCACATGGAGTTAGTTCGGGGTACTTGGAGGTCTAATAGAAGAGGTCATGTATTTGGATGGTTAGTGGAGAGCTACACACGAAATTCATGTGTGAAGTTGATTGGGGGGGCTTTGGCTACTAATTGGGGGCACAGTGGAATCAGTGGTCTTCTGTAGAATTGGTTTGAAGAATAGTTAAGGGTTGTGTTTGAAATAGATGTGAGGATAATTGGGAGTAAGTGGAGCTAGATGGTATCATACATGTAACATGGGAGGGATAGTGCCTATTTATGCATATTTTTTTTAGTGAGGCAGTTGGAGTTAAGTGACTTGCCCAGGGTCACACAGCTAGTAAGTGTTAAGTGTCTGAGGCTGGATTTGAACTCAGGTCCTCCTGACTCCAGGGCCAGTGCTGTATCCACTGCGCCACCTAGCTGCCCCGCCTATATATGCATATTAAACTGGTTTTGATGGCCTGAGTAACAATACAATCATAGGATCATAGGTTTAGAGCTGTAAGGGACCTTAGAGGTCAACCCCTCTCCCTCCCCACCCTCATTTTGTAGTCGAGAAAATAGGTACAAAGGGGTTAAGTGACTTGCCTAGAGTAACACAGTTGGTGGGAGGCAGTATTTGAATCCAAGGATCAGCACCCTACCCTCTGCACCACACTGTCTTCTCTCAGGAAAGACTGAGCATGATGAATGGGCTCATGAGAGGGACCATCCACAGATGCAAGAAATTCAAGGAAGAGATGCTTATCACACAGGCACTCAACAAGGTAGGGAGGGGCCTTCTTTGAGGGCAGGCATGGAGGAAGGTGGAAGCTGGGAGGTATGTGTGATGGAGGAGGAAGGTGCGGTAGGGGGGCGGGGCGGGGGGGGGCTGTCTCAATATTCAATAACCTTATACCCCATTACCAGGGTCCTGTGTGTGAAGCTCACCTGGAAACCCGAGAAAAGCTGGAGAGGCCCATAGTCCGTGTGTTCCAGAGACATGTTGGCACCCAGCTTCCAGAAGCCAGCCACCTTACTCTGGTACAACCTCACCCTCCCATCCAGAGAACCTGCCCTTCTTTCCTCTCCCCTCCAACTCCTTTCTCTCCCATTCATCTTTCCTTTCCCCATACAGCCCCTTCCTTCCCTCTCCTCCCCAAACTCTTCCCTCAATCAACAAACATTTATCAAACACTTACTATATGGAGGGTCCTATATCAGGCGCTAAGAGTGGTGCTTAGTGTAGATGAGAAATGATCCTTGCCTTTACAGATAATTCCAATATATATCCTGAGGTAAGTGCATTAGACAGGTGAAAACACTGGTGAAGTGTAAGGAGGGAAATTCTTAACAACAAGGGGGAGGAAATCTGGGAGACTTTCTGGAGAAGAAAATGGCATTTGAGTGAGCTTTGAAAGACAGGTAAAGGGAGGAAAGGTATGGGGAAGCATCTCAGTAACATCATGGAGGCCCGAGGGCACAGGTGAGTGTGTTCACGGAGCAAAGAGATGTCTAGTCTGGGTAGAGCATAGACTATGTGGGAAATAGTTAAGTTTGGAACAATAGGATGATGCAATAGGCTGTAGAGGGGTTTTTTTTTTGTTGTTGTTTTTTGTTGTTTGTTTTTTTTGCGGGGCAATGGGGGTTAAGTGACTTGCCCAGGGTCACACAGCTAGTAAGTGTCAAGTGTCTGAGGCCAGCTTTGAACTCAGGTACTCCTGAATCCAGGGCCAGTGCTTTAACCACTGCGCCATCTAGCTGCCCCTGTAGAGGGTTTTTAATGGTGCTAGTAGAGGAGTAAAACTTTACTCAAACTTTACTCAGTAGGCAGTAGGGAGCCACTGAAGATTTTTGAGCAAAGGAGTAACACGTCTAGTGGGAAGACCTAGTGAGAAGAAAGGTTACTTCTTTTTCTTTTCTTTTCTTTCTTTTTTTGGTGTGAGGCAATTGGGGTTAAGTGACTTGCCTAGGGTCACACAGCTAGTAAGTGTCAAGTGTCTGAGGCTGGATTTGAACTCAGATCCTCCTGAATCCAGGGCCGGTGCTCTATCCACTGTGCCACCTAGCTGCCCCAAAAGGTTACTTCTAACAACAGTGTGAAGGATGAATTTTTTGTTGTTCAGTTGTGTTCAACTGTACATGACCCCTTGGACAAAGTCCATGGTGTTTTCTGAACAAATATACTGAACAAATATATGGTTGGCCATATTCTTTCTCTAGTATGTCCCCATTTTACAAATGAGGAACCGAGGCAAATAGGGGTTAAGTCATCTGCCCAGGGTTACACAGCTAGTTTCTGAAGTCAGATTTGAACTCAAATCCTCCTGACTCTAGACCCAGTCCTCTATCCACTGCACCACCTAGCTGCCCCTAGGATAAATAGGATGAAAGATGGATAGAAAGGGAAAATACAGTATAGATCTATTTCCTAATTTTTCTCTCCTTACCAATGAGTAATCATTTATAACAAAGAGATGGGAAAGCCTGTAAGAAGGGCATTGCAAAAGTCCAGGCAGGTAGAAATGAAGACCTGTATGAGAATAATGGAAGTGCAACTAGAGAGAGAATCATCATTGGAGAGATGTGATGGAGATGGAATTGACAAAACTTAGTCATTGCCTAAGTATGAGAAGAAGTAGAAGGTGAAGAGTTGAAGGTGTAGGATCATAGATCTTAGATTTAGAAGTGGAAGGGATCTAGTTCAGCTGCCTTATTGAATGGTTGACATTAAGTGACTTGGCCAAAGTCACTTTGGTAATAGGAAGCAGAGCTGGGATCCATAAGTAAATAAGTCATGATGGACTAACTCAGCCTGGATAATTTCCTGTTGTAATCTAGGCCATAATGCATTCTTCAGTCTCTTAGGTGTCCTTGCATAGATTGTTAGGGCAATTTCTTTGGAATGGCCATGGATCTCATCAAGGAAGCCCTGTAAAGCTCTAGAGTTTTATTCTATTGCTACATCACCTAAAAATAGGAACACCTAGGAGACCTCAGCATCTCCAAGGAAGCCTTCTTCCATTTGGAGTTGACGTAGGACATCCTTAGATGCAAACGCATCTCTCTTTTATGTTGCATTTAATATTGATAATAGCAATATTAATGGCTAGCTTTTCTGGAATGCTCCCAAAAAACTTTCTTCTCTTCCAGACTTCCCTATTACTACTGATGGTACTGCCATCCTCCAGGTTACTTAGGCTTACCATCCTTGACTCTTCATTCTCACCCGCCATATCCAATTTATTGCCAAGTCTCACCAATTCTAACTTCATCTCTTGTTTATGATTCCTTCTCTCTTCTGACATGGCCACCACTTTGGTTCTCATTACCTTACCCCTGGACAACTTGAAAAAGCCTGTTAAGTGGTCTCCCTACCTCAAGTCTCTTCCCATTTCAGTTCATCCTCCACTAAGCTGTCAAAATACTCTTCTTCAGTCTTAGGTTTGGCCATGTCTGTCTGTCTGTCTGTCTCTCTCTCTCTCTCTCTCACACACACACACACACACACCCCTTGTCAATCAACTCTAGTGGCTCCCTATTGCCTCCAAAATCAAATATAAAATCCTCTGTTTGGCTTTCAAAGACTTTCATAATTTGGCTCCTTTCTACCTTCTTCTTACACCTTATACCCCCTATTACCACATACCTCTGTCATCCAGTGACACTGGCCTCCTCACTGTTCCTTGCACAAAACTCTACATTTCTATGCATATTTCCTGGCTATCTCCCATACCTAGAATTCCTCCTTATCTCCACCTCCTGGCTTTCTTCAAGTCCCAGCTAAAATGCTACCTTCTACAAAAAGCCTTAACCAGTCTCCTTCAATGTTAAAGACTTCTCTCTTTTTATTATCTCCAATTTATCCTTCACATATCTTTTACGTAAACAAGAGATGTAGTTAGAATTGGTGAGACTTGGCAACAAATTGGATAGGGGGTTGAGAATGAAGAGTCAAGGATGGTAAGTTGTTTTCATATTGTATCTCCCATTAGGCTGTGAACCGCTTGGGAGGAGGGATTATCTTTTGCCTTTCTATCTCCAACACTTAGCACAGTGCTTGCCACAATAAGTTGGCACTTATTAACTGCTTTTTCAACTGACTGATAGAAATTGTTTCATATCAATTCCACTTCTCCGTGAAGTGATGATAAGCAGAATCAATCTCATTACTTTTATCTATTTCCTGGTTTTCATTCAACAACTTCTCTGATCTCCATTGTGTTGGGGATGTCGTAATGGGTATTAGCACTCTGTCACCTCCAGGATCAAATGCAAAATACTTTGTTTGGTATTCAAAGCCCTCCCTACCCCCTCCACCTTCTCTCTCTATCACACACACACACACACACACACACACACACACACACACACACAATTTCCAGTCTTTTTGCACCTTATTGCCCCTCTCCACATACTCTTCAACCTAGTAACACTGGCCTCCATCTCTCAACTCTGGGAATTTTCTCTGCCTGTCCCCCATGCCTGGAAGGCTCCCCCTCCTCATCTATATTTTCTGGCTTCCCTCAAGTCCCAACTTCAATTTCACCTTCTACAGGAAGTCTTATCTAAGTCCCCTTAATTCTAATGCCTCCCCTCTGTTAATTATTTCCTATTTATCCTGTATATATCTTGTTTGTACAGTTTTATTTCCTTGATGTCTCCCCCAAGATCATGAAATCTTTAAGGGTAGAGACTGTTTTTTACCCCAGTGCTTATCACAGTACCTGACACATGGTAGGTTTCTTGACTGACTGACTAATGGGGATCTGGCACAGTCATACACCCCATCAGTTTGTTCAGATGACATCCTTCCTCATGGATAACACTAGAGAGCAGTGATATCCTACCACACAAAGAGTGCACTAGAGAACTGCTTCTTGAACATATGATGGCATGTAAAGAGAGTACCTTGGAGAAGAGACTACACCATGTGTGAACATTTCATAACCAGTTCTGGTTGGCTGACCACATGGTTGGGAGGAGCCTTTTTTGATTGACAGTGAAGTCAGAACCATCAAGAGCTTCAAAAGGGCCTGAGTCAGCTTGGGTCCTCTCTCTTTGATTCCTTGTCTTCATTTGTACCCTTGTTGGTGTGATAGCCTGCAGTGGAGAGACCATACTATAAGGGGAAGGACCTTCAGATGACATATGACCCTCAAGAAATGGGGCATCCTTGCCCTTTTCATTTGTTCTTTTCCAGTCTAGGAGAAGGGATTGGAGATTCCAACTTTGGATAACAATAAGAGCCACAGAAACCCAGGAGTCAGAGTCCAGGCTGAGTCTAGCAACCAGCACACCATCAATGCCCTGAGAAGCAAGGAACAATGCTTAACTTTTGGGAATGACCTTTGGGACTCTGTTTTCAATAAAAGGATTCATCCAGCAGTCATACCATCAAGATCTGGAATTGGTGGCACCAGTGCTATGTAGGAACCGAGCTAAATTAGGAGGCTCATCCCCAACAAAAACCGAGATTATGTAGAGGATGGAGATTATGTTCCTAAAATGATGGGGAAAATATTTGTATAGTTGTTCTTGCTTTATCTTTAAAGTAAATATCCCTTTGAAAAAAATCTAACTGACATTAAGTGGTTCAATGGAACTGAGGTGTTAGTCAATTGCCTAACAAATGGGAGAATACAGATGGTGAGGGCTTGAATCAATGGCAGATAGAAGAGTCACTCCACAATCCTCTAGGTATCCTGGAATCCTGACCAGTGATGTAGCAGGCCTGGATATCGAGAGAGAGAAAATCAGAACATCCACATTACATATGCATTTGGCATCAGTTTTGACCTTTGGTATAATCAGTCAATGATTGGACTGCACACAACTGATTCTGAAATGACTCTCATCTTGGTAATTCTGTCAAGATATAGTCAATTTTCTTTTTTGTGATGTTTAGTGCTCACCATCACCATTGTCTTCTGACTTTTTTTTGGTCCACCCAAAAGTCACACAGCTAGTAAGTGTTAAGTGTCTGAGATCATATTCGAGCGCAGGTCCTCCTGAATCCAGAGCCAGTGCTTTATCCACTGCACCATCTAGCTGCCCCAAGACTTTTTTTTGTGACTTTTTTCATGAAAGTATCCATGTTATTACAGACAAGTGCTTCTAAATAGTACTTAAACTCTTTTCACTTAAGTTCTTTTCCCAAACCATGTTTCCCTACAAATTGTTTATGTTCTTTCCCTGTGCATTAAAGTCTTGACATGTTAAAGAATCAAGATGATAGAGATAGAGATAGAAATAGAAATAGAGATAGAGATAGAAATAGATATGCTTACTCTACTTGAAGATTCTTTCCAAGATCTTTGTGGAATTTTTCTTCTTCTCCATTTTCTACTATGTCAATTCAATTTGACATCCTGTGTCCTGACACTGTGTACTCATCTAAAATGTCTCCTATGAATGAAATGCAATCTCTCCTCATTTTAGCCTCTCAAAATTCTCATTTTCCTTAAAGCTCCATCTCAGGGTCCACTTCCTTTATGAAACATTCCCTAACCTCTAAGCAGGACAGCTCCCTTCTCAGTTTCTCATACTACACTTATCTATATACATGTTGCACCTCTCTCTCTGTCTCTGTCTCTGTCTCTGTCTCTCTCTGTCTCTCTGTCTCTCTGTCTCTGTCTCTCTCTCTCTCTCTCATGCACGCGCGCGCGCGCGCACACACACACACACACACACACACACACACAAATGTAAGCTTTTTGAGGACAGGAATTGTTTCATGTTTTGTTTGTATTCTCAGCACTGTGCCTTGCACACAGTACGTGGTTCTTTTCATGTTGGTCCTCTTTTTTTCTCAGCATGAGCACTGCTAATTTGAAATAGCCACATCTCCCATGAAAATCATTTCTCATGCCTTCAAGTACACAATGAAACCAACTCCTCAAGTTCCTCTATTTGCCTCTTTGAGGAGACCCTAGAAATGGCTTTCCATTTAGAGGCACCTTCCTTTTTGTCTTCTAGTTTCATTTATAATGTCAATATTCACAAAGTTTGGATCCTCCAGTAAAATATTAACTCTGGTGTTGGACAAGACTGTCACATTTTTAAATTGCCAGCAGTTAAATCAATGTGTGTAAGTAACCTAAATTATTGGTTGCATCTACAACTAATACTCCAAAATCATCATTCTCAAAGTGGAATGGGGCTGTACAGGACTCAGGACCATTTTATATTTGTATGCTCAAGACAGACAGGTTAAGTGACTTGTCTGGGTCATAGAGCTTGTCTAAGGCAGGATTTGAACTGAGGTCTTCCAGACTCCCAGTCTATCAATAGATTTCAGGGGTCCATGTTGGCAAAAGAATTACATCTTCATTTTCATTCATTTTGTGCTTCTTTTGTAATCTCATATATTTTATTTTATGCATTTAAAGATATCCTGCGAAGGGGTCCATAGGCTTCCCCAGCCCACCAAAGTGTTCCATGACACAAAAAAGTCAATAACTCCTGAGATAAGAGGTGAAAAAGGGTAAAAGAGGATCATTAAGCAGCATCAAGGGCTCACCTGAGGATAAGTACAAGAAATTATTTTTACTCCATCTAGGTTCAGCAGCCCTGAATCAGGAGTGAAGAAACTGGATGGTGGGGGTTATCCAGTGATGAGGATTCATAGGCTAGAAAAAGCAGGAAGAAGTGAGCCCTTCTAGAGGGGTAGCTTTGAATGACTAATGTGCTAAAAATGTGGGGTCTGGGCTAGTTACTAAAGAAAGTGGGACCAGGAAAAAAGAGACCAATGAAGGGATTGATGGTCATAATATAGATGAAGAGGAAGGTTAGTATGCACAGGCACTCTAGTGAATGCCTCTGCATCTTAAAAGTCCTTCAATGCATCAACATTTATTAAGTGCCTCTTCAAGGCTCAGAACAGGTGTTATTTCCAAAGGAAACTCTTCCTGCTCCTAGCCTCCCCCCAATCATTAGTCTTCCACAAATGAGCTTGTATTTGTAAGCAATATGTTCGTGTCTGGGTGTGACCGAAATAAGATGAAGGCTCTCTTTGGAGTTGAGAAGGCTGAAGAACTGAAAGATGACATAGGTAGAAGGATCATCAACACAAATACCAAAGTCCTTAAGATTGTTGAGAAGAGATCAGGTGTAAGCCAGTGTTTATACTCATTTAAATGACCTAGAATGTCAATAGGTATAATATATATGTATATAGTATATATTAATTAATAAGAAATTATTACTGCCATTAATATAGAAGTAGCAAATAATTTAGAAAACGCAGCCTAGCCCCCCAAAAAATTGAAACACAGACACACATACATATTTCTGTATTTCCTATATATATAAAAATATATAGGATATATATACACCCTGTATAATCACATATATATAGTATATATTAAGTGCTTGTTACATGCAAACCATTGTGCTAAACACTGAACATAAAAATATAAAGGCAAGACTATGAAGGCGCTCACATTCTAATAGGGAAAGATAGCCCATATAGGAGGATTCATGCGTGTTAGATTAAAATGCCCCATAGTCCTTAGAGTTCACTGTCAATATTGATGCTGATGCTTCTTCTTTAATCACTTCCTCTGAGACAATCTGATCAATTTCTGATATCAAACCATTTGACAGCAGCAAGAACTTTCTTTACTGGGTCTTCAGTAACTGTGGCTTCTGAGGAGGCAAAGGCGGAAGAAGTAGTTGCCAGGTGACATCTCCACAGGGTTTGTTTCTTTGGATTTGGCTTTGAGGATCGAGCTGTAAACGGAGCTGGTGACCCAGTGGGAAGGAGGGGCATTCTATCCCCAAGGCTCTTGGTCTCAGGGTCCTGGTTTTCTCCATTGGGATCTGTAGGGATGCGGGGGTAGTTAAGGTGATGGGAGCGATTTGACTCACTTAGCATATACTGCCTCTAGTTTCTCCTTTGGGATGCCTGGTTGCTTCAGGGAGGTTAGCTTGCTTGCCCTATGGGTAGCATCTGGTAAGGATAGCTAGTCCCTTCTCCAAAGGGATTGTTCTCTATATATAATGGCTGTTGGGGTTGGCTAGAAGCAGGGCCAGTGGTCTGAGAGGTACTACTGTTACAGAGGTCCTGGGGAATTATCTCCTCATCAATGGCAATTGGTCAAACATTTCCACAGGGGTTGAAGTAGTAGGGTAATGCACATGGACTGAAATAATCTCAAAAGAGATTAATGCCATGGAAGAAAGATCTGGAAACTACAATGAGAAATGGGCTATACACATGCCTCCCGGCCCTATGAGTTAGAGATAATAGGAGCAATGGCCATCCTTAAAGTGATCCTTGAGGAGTGTGGTGTCCTCAGAAGAGAGTTAAGGGGCAGCTAGGTGTTGCAGTAGATAAAGCACCTGCCCTGGATTCAGGAGGACCTGAGTTCAAATCCTACCTTAGACACTTGACACTTACTAGCTGTGTGACCCTGGGCAAGTCACTTAACCCTCACTGCCCCGCAAAAAAAAAGAAGAAGAAGAAGAAGAAGAAGAGAGTTGAATTTCTCTCCAAGTGAAATCAGAAAGACTTTGCTGAAAAGTGTGAGGAGACAAGGGAGTTTCTGAAGAATAAAACAGGGAATTCAAAGAGCATAGTGAAATTAGATAACTGACAAAGGAACTAGGTCAAAGCTGAACTGGGAGTGGGAGAGGGATGGATGATAAGAAAGAAGGAGAGGGGCACACAGGTGGCGCAGTGGATAAAGCACCGGCCTTGAATTCAGGAGGACCTGAGTTCAAATCTGACCTCAGACACTTGACACTTACTAGCTATGTAACCCTGGGCAAGTCACTTAACCCCAACTGCTTCACCCAAAAAAAAGAAGAAGAAGAAAAAGGAAGGAGATAGTATAGGCAGCCCCTTGCACCTAAAGCCTCGAGGCTGGAGCACTGAGCCTGGAGCACTGAGCCTGGGTCACCAGCACAACAGGCATTAGACTGATATGACACACCCCCTTAGTATAGCTAAACTAAGCCAATCAAGGATTTGTACAGTTAACCCTCCCTAGAACTTGAGACATCATTTAGGACCTTAGTGTGTCCATACCAGTATCCTCCACAAGAGAAAAAAACTGGTTCTCTGGCATCTTATAAGGAACCAGGTGGCAGAGTGGATAAATTGCTGAACTTAGAATCAGGAAGACTTCAGCTCAAAATCGGGCCTCAGACATTTACAAGTTATATGACCCAGGGAAATCACTCAACCTGTTTGTCTCCATTTCCTTGTGTGAAAAATGGGGATAATAACAGTACCTACCTCTGCCCCCATCCCCCCAGACTATATATTTGTGTGGGAGGAGAGAGAGGAGAGAGACAGAGACAGGAGAGGAGAGGAGAGGAGAGGAGACAGAGCACTTTAAGGTCTGCAAAGGGTCTTATGTGTTTTCTAATTTAATCTTTACAACAACCCTGTAAGGTACATACTATTATCCCATTTTACAGATAAGGAAACCAATGCTGGGGAAAGTTGAATGGCTTGCCCAGCGTCATACAACCAATTAATGTTTAAGACAGGATTTGAACGCAGTTTTTCCAGATTCCAAGTCCTTCCTCTGATATTGAGGGAACACAGGCATAAAGAGAGCTGGACATACTGCTTGCTTCCCAATGTTGTTTCCAGGCCAATCTGTCCTGTGGTCATTCCCAATGAAGAAATTCCCTCCATCAGTGTAGATAGGTCCCCATTCTGCAATGCTGAGAATAGCAAAGGGCACTAAGAGGTTGTGACTTCTCCCAGGTCACACAGTGGGACTTGAACCCAGATCTTCCTGGCACCCAATCCAGCTCTCTAGCCACAAGGACATGTGGCCTCTCTGCTAGAGATCACTCCCTTCCCTTTTTCCATGAGTCTCACACCTGGCTAGTTGAAGGTCATCCTTCATGTACAGGGGGTCTCCTGCCTCCTTCCCTGCTGCTCACATCATGTTTCCCACCACCACCACCCCACTCCTCCCCACAGGGCACCGAGAAGCTGAAGCGCTGTATCATCAGTATGGAGAAGGACCTGGAAAAGCTGAATAGCAGCAGGAAGCACCTGAATGTGTGTCTGCGCCAGAAGAATATTGGTCGCAAAGTGGATTATGATGTGGCACGCCTGCGTGTTCGCCAGAGCCATCCGCATGTGTCCTACGAGCAAGTCCAGCGTATGTGTCACGACTGACCCTTATCCCACCCACACCTCTGTTCCCCTCCCTACCCCCACTCTCCAATAAAAGTCAGGCTAAAGATGGAAAGAGCTGTCCAGCATCTCTAAGTCTGCTACGTAGAACGGAGCAGGAATGGCTCCCTTGTTGTACAGATGGGGAAATCGAGGCCCATAGAGGGCAAAGGTTGACAGGGACATTATTGGAAACCTGGTTCTCCGCATCCACCTCCAAAGGTCTTTGATCTAAGGCACACTGTGAGAGGAAGGAAGGAGCCTGTTGGTAGGTAGAGGCTGAAAGACGCGCGTGCGCGCGCGCGCGCGCGCGCACACACACACACACACACACTCTTACGGGAAAGTTAGATTTAAAACCGCTGTGAAAACAGGAGCTGACCTTAGAACGCAGAATGAGCTGGAAAGGCCTGCAGAGACCTTTTGGTAGAGCATCCTCCTTTTTTCAGATGGAGAAACTGAGGATCAGATTCATGAAGGTCACAGTGTTAAATGGGAGTGGGACTATAACACAGGTCTCAGATTTCTTGTTTAAGGCTCAGGGACACTGAATTTTTAGAACTTCAAGGGACTTTAAAGATGATCAAAGCCAAGTTCTGGATCCTTTGGCATTGAGTCTGGGGAAGCCTATGGATTCCTTTTCAGAATCAAGTTTTTAAATGCATCAAATGAAATACAGAGGATTAAAAAGGAAACCGCACTGAAATATAGTGATTGAGGCATTAGTCAGGGAGAGAGAAAGAGAGAGAGAGAGACAATTGGGGTTAAGTGACTTACCCAGGATCACACAGCTAATAGGTATCGAAGGTCAGATTTGAACTCAAGTCCTTCTGACTTCAAGGCTGGTGCTCTCTCTACTACACCACCTATCTACTTCAATCAAGATTTTTTTTTTTTTTAGAAAATGAGTTCACAGACCCCAAGAACCTCAGTCTAGCCAAACCATTGATTTTTACTCATAGGAAAATCAGGCCAGAAAGGAGGAAGGAGATTTCGCAAAGTCAGATAGAACAGAGTAGGAGGAAGAAGGGTCCAGATAGAACTCAGGCTTGGTGCATCTTCCTTTCCCCTGTCAAAGTATGAGAAAAACTCAATGGAATGAATGAAGCATAGATTGAATAATGGGAATATTGGTGAGGGAGGTGAGAAATGATCAAAATGAAATGGCGGGGGCAGCTAGGTGGCGCAGTGGATAAAGCACTGGCCCTGGATTCAGGAGTACCTGAGTTCAAATCCGGCCTCAGACACTTGACACTTACTAGCTGTGTGACCCTGGGCAAGTCACTTAACCTCCATTGCCCCGCAAAAAAAAAAAAAAAAGAAATGGCAACGAGGGCAGCTAGGTGGTGCAGTGGATAAAGCACTGGCCTTGGATTCAGGAGTACCTGAGTTCAAATCCAGCCTCAGACACTTGACAGTTACTAGCTGTGTGACCCTGGGCAAGTCACTTAACCCTCATTGCCCTCCAGAAAAAAAAAAGAAAGAAACAAAGAAAAAACGAAATGACATCACTGAGGGAAAGCTTCCCGACAGTTGGAATTTCTAGGGTTTTTTCTTAAGAAGGTTGTGAAGGTATAGTATAAACAGGCCTGAACCAAGTCAGGAGAATGGGTTTCAAATCCAAGGTCTGTTACTTCTAAGTTAAGTTCATTTCTCCTCTACTGGCCTCAGTTTCCTCCTGGATATGATGAAAGGGACTTTAATGATCTCTTGCACACATATCCCCACCCCTAGCTCTGACTTTCTACTTTCCTACCATTTTGGCTTTGACATTCTATGCTTTAGGGTCCCTTCCAGTTCTGACATTCTACAGGGCAAGAAGCAGTGACTTCTTATCACTGATTGGACTTGGGGACTGGAAGAGAGGATAGGATTCAAGAAAATGGGAGTTTTGAGCTTCATTGACTTGAAGGATGGGAAATAGAGAAATTCAATTCAATAAAAATTAATTCAGGAGCAGCTAGGTAGCACAGTGGATACAGCACCAGCCCTGGAGTCAGGAGGACCTGAGTTCAAATCCAGCCTCAGACACTTGACACTTACTAGCTGTGTGACCCTGGGCAAGTCATTTAACCCCAACTGCCTCACCCCCCAAAAATGAATTCAATCTCAGCTATGTGAAAGATAACATATGCTTGGTGATGAAAATACAAAGACAGAAATGAAACAGCTCCTGCCCTCGAGGAGCTTAAATTTTACTGAGAGAGCTAATGTACTCAGATAAGTAGATACAAGTTTGTGGGAATACAAAGAAATTAAATACTGAGTTCAGGGGCAGCTAGGTGGCGCAGTAGATAAAGCACCAGCCCTGGATTCAGGAGGACCTGAGTTCAAATCTGGTCTGTGTGACCCTGGGCAAGTCACTTAACCCTCATTGCCCCACCCCACCCCCAAAAAAATACTGAGTTCAGAGAATAGCTAATCCAATTTGACTGGTACATAGAGTGTAGGAAGCAAGATGTGAAATAAGTAGTTTGAGACCATATTGTGCAGGACCTTAACTGACAAGCTGAGGAGTTTGTATTTTATTCTAGAGCCCAGAGGAAGCCACCAGGTGGAGATAACATATTGAGACCTGTACCTTAAGAAAGTTATTTTGGTAACTGGCAAGAGCCTTGGCTCCTAAGCTGTGTGTCATGGGGTACCACAATAAACTCACAAGGACATGACAGGATATTAAATTTTTTTCAACCTAACTACTGAACAAATGGAATGATTAGGTAGTTCTTTTGGCCTAGGGGTGTGTTAGAAAAATTATAGACACTAAGGGCACCCTAAGGCAAGAAAGTTGGGGGTCCTTTGCCCTAAAAGATAAAATTGAAGATGAAAGGACTAAAATCAGGGAAACCAATTAAGAAATAAATACTTTAAAAAAAAGAAAGAAATACTTTGGGGGCAGCTAGGTGGCATAGTGGATAAAGCACTGGCCCTGGATTCAGGAGGACCTGAGTTCAAATCCATCCTCAGACACTTGACACTTACTAGCTGTGTGACCCTGGGCAAGTCACTTAACCCCCAATGCCCCACAAAAGAAAAAGAAAAAGAAACAAAGAAATACTTCCAGGAGAGAGTTGAGGAGAGCTTAAACTAGAGGTGGTTTTATGAGGAAGAGAAGGGGACAGATGCAAGAGATCTTAGAGAGGTAAAAATCAATGAAATATGGCAATGAATGTGG
This sequence comes from Dromiciops gliroides, assembly GCF_019393635.1. NCBI lineage: Eukaryota > Metazoa > Chordata > Mammalia > Microbiotheria > Microbiotheriidae > Dromiciops > Dromiciops gliroides. The sequence goes on along the minus strand of NC_057861.1, from coordinate 60,949,482 downwards.
AGTGGGAAGGGGAGGGAAAGAATCAAGAATAACTGAGGTCACAAACTTGGGTAATAAGGAGGATGTGAAAGGAGGAGAAAGTGACTTCTGTTTTGAATTTGTTGAGTTTGAGATGCCAAGGGGACACCCAGATGATGAGATGCCAACATCCATGTAGTGAGATGCCAGGGGAAGCCCAAGTAGTGAGATACCAATAGGATACCCAAGTGGTAAGATGCTAATGGGACATCCAAGCAGTTGGTGATATGGTACAGGAATTCAAGGGAATGCAGGATATTCCTATATTACTATCTTTGATGTAAGATATTAATTTAATCTTCCTCCTCCTTCTCCTCATTTCCTTCTGGTTCATTTTTCCTAGATCTCATTGACCTGCCAAGGGTCCTTCTTTCATGCACCTTCCTTGACCTTGACCTAATCTTTTAATTTGACTGCTCTCTGTTTATCAGGTTGTGTATCTTTGTACTCCTAGTCACACTATAGTCTCCCCAGTTTCTTAGCCATATGTTCAATAGAAAGGCCTAGACATTCACTTTTGACATTGGACAATGTTCACCAAAGAAGAGGCAACTGACTGATGCAGTAGATTGAGCACTGGGCCTGGAGTCAGGAAGACCTGAGTTCAAATCCTCCTTTATATATTTCCTAGCTTGTGTGACCTTGAGCAAGTCTATAAAATGGGGAGGACAGTGCCTAACCCCTGGTCTTGTTGTGAGGATAAACTGAGACCGTACTTGTAAAGTATTTGTGGTATTTGTAAAGCACTTTGCAAAGCTTAAAGCACTATATAGCCATCACTGGGCTAGCTATTAAGTAGATTTAGGAGTCCTTGGCATAGAGATGATCATTGAACCTATGGAGGCTGATAAATTCACCAAGCAGTGAACTCCTTGGTGCAGTGTAGAGTATATGCAGAATACAATGAGAAGAGAAGAGGACCCAAGATGAAGCCTTAAGGGATACCCAGATTTAGGGAATGAGACGTGGATGATTAAGAGCAAAAAAATATTGAAAAGGAGCCATAAAATGAATAGGAGACACTGAAAGGAAGAACTTGAAGATGTTTGATTGGATGTGCTGAGTTTGAGATTACACGGGAGCATCCAGGAAAAACCAATAGGTTCTTAGCCTTGTAAAGGACCTGAAAAGGCATGTAGTTGTTAAGGGCTAAAATTCTAGCTAAACTGTCTAAAATATCTAATGAGTGGTCACCAATAAATTATAAGCTTTAGCAAGAGTTAGACTTTTAAGCATTTATTAAGGAGAATAAGAATTTGGTAAAGAGAGAGAAAGGCCTAGATTCCTATCTATTAAAGGGAGAGCACATTTCTAGCTCCACTCTCCACCAGAGTCCAGAGGAAAGACCCTGAGACCGAGCGCCAGTCTCTTCCTTCCTCCTCCCACTAGCCCGCGTCACTTCCTGATGCCAAAGAAAAGACTCCTGGTCTTGCCCTCAAAGACCTTCGCTTCATGGGTGGAACTCTTCTACAGTAAGTCTCCAGCTGGTGGCGTCATTCCAATCGTTACATAGTTCACAGATGGCAATAGGAACCAGAGAGAAATCAGAGGTGTCAATCATCATTATCATCATAGCTTGGCTCCATACCATATTAGAGCATAAAAAGCTCTGATATCCCAAGAACCCTCTGAGGTAACAAGTACTAAATAGCAACATCCCTCTTGATAAGGGCCCAAAACTTGAAGTGACATCCCCAGAGTAATACAGAAAATAAGTATTAGAGCCAGTACTCCCAGGCCAGTCTTCTCTCCAGCCATACTGGCTGTCTTCCAAATATAGCACTGTATTGTTTCATAGTGCTTTTGTATTCATAAACATATGCAGCAAACATACAAAAAATAAAATAAAAAATAAACATACACAATGAGCTCTAATAATAAGTCAGCTTCACAAAGATGTGAAAGGTTATATAGTGTGAGCATTATTATTCCCCTTTTACAGATGAGAAGACTGAGGCAAAGCAGATAAGTGAATCTAGCCAGGCCATACAGCAATTAAGTGGCAGAGCCAGGGCTTCTGGGACAGTACTCTTTCCACAGTCACAGTGAAAAGTGGGAGTCATTCAATTCAATTAGGTAAATTGTTAAGTATCCATTATGTGCAGAACATGGAGCTGAGAACTGGCAGAGACACAAAACTTGGGTTCAGTTCTGGTTCCTACCCTCAGAGGAACTGACAGTGTAAGAGATGGATTTGACAGGAAAACAATTATCTGTATTATGCTTCAAAATGAGCTCCCGCTCATTAAACTAGGCATTTCCTCTAATGGTGCAGAACATAAGCTATGCAAAAACAGCTGCAAATCTCAACATGCTGTACAAATGCCAGCTGCTATTATTTATTGTGGTAGTGGTTGTTTGCCCATTCTAGAAGAGGACCATGACATTGGGAGTGATGTAATGACTTGCAGTAAATTGGATTTAAATGAGGGAGGGTCACCAATTTCATTTCTCCAGAGCCATCTGGGTCCAGTGACAAGATATACATCAGGATGACTGGAGATGACCCCGGATGTTTAAGGCAATTGGGGTTAAGTGACTTGCCCAGGGTCACACAGCTAGTGACTAAGATGCAATTTGAACTCAGGCCCTGCTGACTCCAAAGCCAGTGCTTTATCCACTGTCCGATTAGATGTCATTATTTGTTATTAGCCTACAGTCACCAGGCCTATAGGTCAGTGATGATTTCATTGACTGAACCTTCTATTGGTTTTCCGGCTGGGCTCCAGCAAAGTAGGTAGAGCAATATAGGGGTGTAGTGGTAAATGTTTAACAACTAGGGGGAGGCAGGGGGGAGGCATATGAACATAGATTTTTTTTACCCCAGAGTTGGTTTTTTAATTTATTTTCAATAATAAACATTTTATTTAAAGTTTTGAGTTCCAAATTCTATTTCTTCGAACCTAATTCCCTGAGGCAGCAAATAATCAGATATAGGTTATACATGTGCAATTATGTAAAACATTACTATATCAGTCATTTTGTACAAGAAAACTTGAATAAAAGAAAAAAATGAAAGTCAAAACTAGCATGCTTCAGTATATGTTCCATCAATATCAATTCTTTCTTTGGGGGTGGATAGTATGCTTCATCAGTCCTTTGGGATTGTCTTGGATCATTGTATTGCTAAGAAGACCTAAGTCCTTGACAATTCTTCATCAAACAATACTGCTGTCACTGTGCACAACTTTCTCTGGGTTCTGTTCACTTCACTATACATCAATTCAGTTCATACAAGTCTTTCCAGGCCTTTCTGAAATCATCCTGCTTGTCATTTCTTATATAGCACAGTAAAATTCCATCACCATTATATAGCATGGCTTGTTTAGCCATTCCCCAATAGATTTCCAATTATTAATCACCACAAAAGAGCTGCTATAGGGAGCAGCTAGGTGGCACAGTGGATTAAGCACTGGCCCTGGATTCAGGAGGACCTGAGTTCAAATCTGGCCTCAGGCACTTGACACTTACTAGCTGTGTGACCCTGGGCAAGTCACTTAACCCCATTGCTCTGCAAAAAAAAAAAAAAAAAAAAAAAAAAAAAAAAAGAGCTGCTATAAGTATTTTTGTACAAATAGGTTTTTTTCCATTTTGGGGGACGCCTTTCAGATATAAACCTAGGGTATTGCTGGATCAAAGAGTATGCACAAGGGCAGAGCCAAGATGGCAGAAGAAAGGCTGTGACTTTCAGAGCTCCTGACATGATCTATACACATACCTTCAAAAAATTCCATAAGACAATTCTTGGAGCATCAGAACCCACGACAGAACAGAGTGAGATCATTTTCCAGACAAAGGTGTATTAAAAGGGTGGCAGGGAAGGTAGGCTGTACTGAGCTGAGAGGGGAGTGTAGCATGCAGCACAGATCCAGCCCCGGAGAGACCATGCCTCTGGAGCCTTGGAATCAGTAGCAGCAGCAGCTACTTCTGAAACTTGGCTCACGGACTAGTGAGGGGGTCCAGTTGTTAGCCAGGGGAATATAGTAGGGGGTCTCTGTGGGAACAGAGATGGGAGTGCTGTGGTGTTACTCATGAAGCAGACTTGAGTGGCAATGGCCCAGTTGGGGAGGAGCACAGGCACACCAAGCTTGTAACCATAGAGAATCAGATTTCGGCTTCTGGGTTAAAGAGCAAGCAGGCCCATAGTTACTTACAGGCCAGGTGGGCTGAGAATAAGCCTCTCCTTAAATCATACCACCTGGGACCCTCTGAAGCTTGGGACAGTGGATCCTGGAAGCAGTTCCCCACTTTAAAAAGGAGTTAAAAGCAAAGAAATAAACAGGCAAGATGAGCAGGCAGAAAAAGCAGCAGACATCAAAAGTTTCTTTGGTGAAAAGGTAGATCAAAATACACCCTCAGAAGAAGATAACAAAATCAAAGTTCCTACATCCAAAGCTTCCAAGAAAAATATGAATTGGTCTCAGGCTACAGAAGCCCTTCAAAAGGACTTTAAAGATAAAGTAAGAGAGGTCGAGGGAAAAATGGAAAGAGAAATGAGAGTGATACCGGAGGGTCATGAAAAAAAGTTAACAGCTTGAAAAGTCAAATTGGCCAAATGGAAAAGAAGAATTTCCCAGGTGAGATAGCCACTGAGGCATGGTGACAAAGTCCAGGAAGTCTAGGAAGGTAGGGGGCTCTTTAGTCTGAAGAACAGAACCTTAGCAGGGACATGGTGTTTAAGTATGTGAAGGGCTGTGATGTAATGAACAATCCTTGTTCTTCTTGGCCTTCAAGGGCTGAACCAGGAACAGTGGGTTGAACCTAGAAGGAGGCAGGTTTCTTCCTAACAAAGCATTCCACATAAGTGGAGGCCATGGACTCCCGATTACTGGAGGTCCTCAGGACAATGAGGGATGTTATGGAGGGGATTCTCATTCAGGTACCTGTGCTCTGAGGTCCTTCCAAACTGAGACTCTGCACTACTGTGGCAACAGGTGTGAAAGGCAGGGCACTGTGCTCAAGTGAGGCTATTAGCATTTATTATTAATGATACCATGATCTGCTGATAATTTGCTGAGGGAGTTGACATGGAGATAATAATGGAAGGTACCATCTTGGTCCTGTGAACATTCCAGCAGACGGAGTCCCCACCTCATTGTGGAAACTTTTTCTAGCCCAGGCTCTGTTCTCCCTCCAACCTGTTGACATTTAAGGCCTCCAGCAGTCTCCCTCCCTTCTGTCAAGCAGGTGTTTTTCAACAGGTTGTCAAGTAGTAATTCTCCCTCTCTCCCTCTTGCCCCCTCCCTCCACCTACCACTGATTCTGACTGTAAGTTTGTCAATTTCTGCTTACCACAAGAAACCTGGCAAGATGATGCAAACTCTGAATGAGGGTTTGGTCACCATTGTCTTCTCATACTCATACACTTCAGCTGCCTCAACTCCTCCATCCTTGCTGATAACATCAGATTGCTCTTGGAAACTGAGCTAATCTTTTAATTAACTCCCATCTTTTGTGCACTTCCCAACTTACATCCCTTGCCCAGCAGCCCTGTGAGAGAGGCAGGCAAGGCAAAGATCAATTTCTTCATTTTACAAGTGAGGAAACTGAGGTTCAGATGAAGTGATTCACCCAAGGTACACAACCAGCTATTACTAATCATCAAGCATTGCCAAGTAGAGAGAGGGGTGGTTGTCAAAACAACTCCCATTTAGAATACAGTATACTAAACTAACTTGTAAAATCTTATGAAGAAGGGTAGATCAATCAGCAAGCATTTATTTAGTGCCTACTATGTGCCTGGAAATACAGAGACACAAATTAAACAATCCATGCCCTTGAGGAGCTTAGAGTCTATGAGGGGAGACTATATTTATATATGTTTATACAGATCAATCAGATGTTTACTATGGACTGTGGCTAAGATTCTAGCTATACTGTCTAAAAATCTAATGAGTGGTCGCCAATAAATTAGAAGCTTTAGCAAGAGCTTAGACTTTTAAGCATTTATTAAGGAGCATAAGAATTTGGTGAAGAGAGAGAGAGAAAGAGGCCTAGATTCAGCTATCTATCTCAGGGAGCCAGCGTCTCCTGCTCCATTCCCCTCTGAGGTCCTCATGAAAGAGACAGAGAGAGCGAGCCTCACCCCTTCTTTGTCCCACAAGCCTTCTGTGCAAACCTGAAACATCCCATCCACATGGGCACACACAGCTCCAAGCTAATTGGCTGGTAGCTTTGATCGACAGTACCCACGGGCAAACGTCACTTCCTGACACCAAGGAACTGAACTTCCAAGCCACATGGCATGCCCTCAGACACCTTCTCCTCATGGCGGAGCTTTCCTACAGTAACTCTCCAGTAGGTGGCATCACTCCAATTGTCACAGGACCAACCTCTGTATTAAGCACTGAGGATTCAGAAGCAAAAGTGCTACATGATCTGCCCTCAAGGAGCACAATAATAAGGGAGCCAACACATATATACATAGATAAACAAAAGGAATGTGGGTAACCTTTGGAGGGAGAGCATCAGCAGCTGGGAATATCAGGAAAGGCTTCAGCCAGAAGAAGGTGGTTCTTGATCCAAGTCTTGGAAGAATCCAAGGAGTCCAAGTGGTGGTGGTGAGGAGGAAGAGCATTCTAGAAATGGGGAACAGACAGTGCAAAGAAAAGGAAATAGGAGATGGAGAATCACAGAATACAAAAGAGAGAGTAGGTCATTATGGCTAGGTAACAAAATGTGGGGAAAGAATTAATGTGTGACCAAGTTACGAAGAACCTTAAATGCTAAGCAGAGGGCTGTAAATGTGATTTTAGAAATAATAGGGAGCCACTGGAGTTTATTGAATAGGGAATTACATGGTTAGACTTCTACTTTTATTTTTTTGTTGTTTTTGTTTTTGTTTTTGTTTTGGCAGGGCAATGGGGTTTAAGTGACTTACCCAGGGTCACACAGCTAGTAAGTGTCAAGTGTCTGAGACTGGATTTGAACTCAGGTACTCCTGAATCCAGGGCCAGTGCTTTATCCACTGAGCCACCTAGCTGCCCCCAGACTTCTACTTTTAGAAAACCATTTGGGCAACTATGTGTGAAATGGATTAGAAGGGAGAGAGACAGAGAGTCAGAGAGAGAAACAGAGACAGGCAGAGAGACAGAGACAAAGAAAGAGAGAGAGAGTGACAGAGACAGAGAGACAGAAAGACAGAGACATACAGAGACAGAGAGAAACAGACAAAGACAGAGAGAGTCAAGACTGGGAGGCCAACCAACAAGGAGGCTATCGAAATAATCCAGGTGAGAAAGGATGAAAGTGTAAAGCAGGGGCAGCTCGGTGGCGCAGTGGATAGAGCACCGGCCCTGGAGTCAGGAGGACCTGAGTTCAAATCCGGCCTCAGACACTTAACACTTACCAGCTGTGTGACCCTGGGCAAGTCACTTAACCCCAATTGCCTCACTAAAAAAAGAAAAAGAAAGTGTAAAGCAATAGGATGTCTGTGTGAGGAGAGAGGAAAGGATGAATGCAAGAAATGTTGTGAAGATAGAAATGAAAAGATTTGGCAAGAGATTGTACATGTGAGGTAAGGAAATGGGGGCTCAAGCATGACCCTGAGGTTCCAAACCTAGGTGAAGTGGATTGTGGTACCCTAGACAGTAACAGAGAAAATCAGAAGTTGGTTTGAGGGAAAATGTAATGAGCTCTACTTAGTATTGATCGAGATTGAGATGCCTCTGGGGCTTCCATTTTGAATAGACAGTAGGTAATGTAGACTGGAGCTCAGGAGAGAGGCTAAGGCTGGATATATAGATGAAGAAATCATTTACATAGAAATGATAGCTGGACTCATGAGAGCTGATGAGGTCACCAAGTGAAAAAGTAGAGAGAGAAAAAAAAAGCCTTGAGTGATACACACAGGTATAAGGAAATGACATGGATGGGGATCCAGCAAAGGAGACTGAGGAGGAGCAGTAAGCTAGGTGGGAAGAGAAGCAGGATTAACCATGTCACAGAAACCCAGAGGAGGAAGAATACCCAAAAGGAGAGGGTAGTCAACAGTGCCAAAGCCTGCAGAGAAGTCAAGAAGCATGAAGATAGAGCAGAAGTCACTAACCTTAGCAAGGAAAGCTCACTAGTCATTTTCAAGAGAGCTGTTTCAATTGACTGATGAGATCAGAAGCCAGAACACAGGTAGTGAAGAGGAGAATGAGGAGACGAAGTGGAAGTAACTATGTGTAGATGGCTTTCTTCAGGAGTTTGTGAAAACACAGTCATTTTTAGACAAAAGAATGCTGGCAAAACTAAAAGTGGATCATTCAGTTTTTTTCAGTCATAATCCCTCTGCTTCTCAACAACTAACACATTGTCACTGCTAAGGCTAAAAGGACATGGACATGTGTTTCTTTTTTTAACACTGATCATGTCCAACACCTTGGATTGGGGCCTAGCAGAGACCCATCTACCAATTTATGGTTGAAACTTGTCCTCTCAGTTCCTGCCAGGCACATCTAATCTTTGGATGACTTCCTTTGCCTAATTCTCTAGTCCTACCTCTTCATCTCTTCTCTGAGCCTACCCATAAACCCTGTTCCATGTGCCATCCCTTTCAAGAACTCAAGTTGATGCCAGATGTCACTCATCGACCCAAGGGCTTTCTGTCACCACATTTCCTAAGTGACCTAACGGGCAGCAATTATGCTGTATTTCTATGACTGGAATAATGCTGTTTGTAGATTATAGAATTGCAGAGCTGGAAGGAATCTCAAAGAGTATTTAGTTCAACCCCTCAGAAGAAATTCCCTCTACAACATCCCCTACAAACAGCCAACCAGCCTCTCCTTGAATACTTCCAGAGACAGGGAATTCACTGCTTCTTGAGACAGTGTATTCCACTGTGGGAAAGTCTCACCTGTAGATAAGATTTTCCTTATATTGAACTCATCAGCCTGTTTGTAATTTCCACATATTGCTCCTAGCTCTGCTCTCAGGATGAAGGGGGACAAATCTGATTCTGCATGATGGCTCTTCAGATATTCAAGTTGATAAATATATTCTCTTTGTCTCCTCTTTTTCTGAGCTGAGCATTCGAAGTTTCTTCAGCTATTATTCCTCTCCACCTAATTCCCCTTTAGACTCACCGCTCTACTTTAATTGTTCTCTCCAAATTCACTAGTGACTTCCTGTGTGGTGTAATGGTAAAAATAGAAGATTTGGAGTCAGAAGACCTGATTTTGAATATCAGCCTTAAGGCAATTACTAGTATCTGTGTAACCTTCAGTGAACTGCAACCTCTCTGGGCTTTAGTTTACTTGTCTGTAAAATAAGGAAATTAGATTCAGTCAATCAATCAGCTAGCATTTATCAGGTGCCTACTTCATAACCCTATTATTAAGAAATCGTTCCTTCCTTTCTCCCTCTCTCCCACTCTTCCTCCTCCTTCTCCTCTTCTCCTTCCTCTTCCTCTTCTTCCTCCTCCTCCTCTTCTTCGTCTTTATTTTTCTTTCTCTCTTCAATTTCCTCATCTGTAAAATGAAACTCCCAGGGTTGTTGTTGTGGGAGGGGACAACAAGCAAACATCTATGTACAAACAATAAGTGGAGGCCAAGTAAATTGGGGATAGTTTCAGAAAGAAAGCACTAAGATTAAGGAGGACAGGGAAAAGCTTTTTGTAGAAGGACCTCAGACTCAGTAAGTGAAGGAAGATGAGACAGCAAGACCATAAAATCTAGAGCTGTTCCGGATCTTAAAGGCCACCTGGTCCCACCCTGTTTTACAAATGAGAAAACTAAAGCTCAAAGTTGTTGGGCTACTTGTCCAACAGTCACAGAGACAAGTTACAAAGGCAAGATTTGAACTCAGGTCCTTTGAATCTAATGTGGGAGCATGCTACTTCCTCTAAACTCTAAGCATAGACAACTTTCTATCCTTCAGCTCTGCCTCTGTCTATGGGTCAGTGCCAAATGATTATCTGGTTCAATGGTGTCAAACTCAAATAGAAATGGGAGCCACTAAACCATACATAAGGATCCCTGTAGGGCTCATGAAGACTTAGAAGTACACATGCACATACACACACAGATATGTGTATAGGTATATACATATACACATATATTTTTATTAATACTTCAACACATTAAAATCAGATAGGAGGGGACAGTTAGATGGAGCAGTGGATAAAGCACCAGCCCTGGATTCAGGAGATCCTGAGTTCAAATCCGGCCTCAGACACTTGACACTTACTAGCTGTGTGACCCTGGACAAGTCACTTAGCCCTCATTGACCCACTCAAAAAAAAAAAAAAGAAAAAGAAAAAAAATCAGATAGGAACTACATTTTAATCTGGCTCAGGTGTCACTCAGGAGTGTTGTGGAATGTAAATAGCTCATGTCTGACACCCCTGATCTAGTGGGCATGAATGATTTATGCAATTAGAACAGTTCTTGGCTGCCACCTAATGGCAACCCTCACTTCTTCTTTGACTAGATATATTTCCATAAGACCCAGTTGTATGATCTTGGTATACCAGAGCTAACTTGCCCCCAAAAGACAGCAGTGCTTGTGGCATCAGGATAGGAAAGATAAAGTCAATAAACAATACATAATAAATCCCATAGACTCTCCAAAATCCCCAACAGTACCAAATGGCAACAGTCTTATCCAAACCAAGGAGTTATTACCATCATCATACCACCACCATCATCAGTGTTCCACTCATATATCCAACAGGACCAATCATCAGAAGAAGACACAAAGACTCTTAAGGAATTATGGTCCCAGGAATCATGGCAAGGGAGTTATATTTGGGATCCAGGTGGCAGAAGAAAACAGAAGCTCCCATGGCCAGTATTTTCAGTCTCAACCAGACCCATCACTGGCAAGGACTTCTGACCTCATCTTACCATCCTAGCTCACCATTCCTAGAGTAGCTTTTTGTTTTGTTTGTTGTTTGTTTGTTGTTTTTGTGAGGGGCAATGAGGGTTAAGTGACTTGCCCAGGGTCACACAGCTAGTAAGTGTCAAGTGTCTGAGGCCGGATTTGAACTCAGGTCCTCCTGAATCCAGGGCAGGTGCTTTATCCACTGTGCCACCCAGCTGCCCCTCCTAGAGTAGTTTGAATGGACCTAGTGGTCTACCCTGATAAGGAGAAACCTGTTGCCATCATATCACCCTGATGTCTCTCTCCATCTTTCTCTCTTTCCCAGCCTTTCTCTGCCACAGTTGGGTCATGGTATTTCCTAATACCTCTAAGCCTCAGTTTCCCCATCTGTAAAATGATATATTTATATTCAATGCTCTCTAAGGTTCTTTCTATCTCTAAATCTAAATCTAAATCACATTACTTCTTTCACTGCCTAATAAACAGTCAAATTTGGTTGTTCCTGCAACCTTTCCCAACACTGAAGTGAAATAGGAAGGGTGGGTGGAGTAAGTTCATTCTATCATATAGCCATTTGTGTATGTGATTCATCTTCCAGCTAGATCGCAAACTCCTTGATGGCAGGGACTATGGACTACTTAATCTTTGTATTTCAAATTTTCCAGTTAGAAGTCTTTCATTATTAGTAGTAATAACAATATATTGTCATGGTTTGCTATTTCCTTCTCCAGCTCATTTTACACATAAGGAAACTGAGGCAAACAGGGTTAAGTGACTTGTCCAGGGTCACACAGCTAATAAGTGTCTGAGGACAGAATTGAACTCAGGAAGATGAGTCTTCCTGACTTCAGGTCCTGTGTCCTATCTACTGCACTACCCAAATCCCCCATTCAACTCCTTAAGGTTTGAAATTGTTTTTTAATACTTTATCTTGGAGGAAGCTAGGTGGTGCAGTGGATAAAGCGCCGGCCCTGGATTCAGGAAGACCTGAGTTCAAATCCGGACTCAGATACTTGACACTTACTGGCTGTGTGACCCTAGGCAAGTCACTTAACCTTCATTGCCCCGGCCAAAAAAAAAAATACTTTACCTCACTAAAGTCCTTGTTGAACTGCACTGAGACAGTTCATTCCCTTTCACCCCTTTACTCTCTTCATTCTCCTACCACTTCAACCTTATTCCTTGACCCAAACTATGGCCACTCCCCAAGGCTCAGGCCTCCATCCCTAGGATCTTCCTTCTGCTTCTTCTCTCTCCATACTCATCCATTCTCATGACTTCAACCATCAATGAATATTTCACAGCTAGATGAAGGATAGCTCCCCCCACTCTATGACTTCCGTGTTATTGGTGTTAGAGCCATAAAGAGATCTCAGAGAATGTCTAGTCCAATAATGCTTCATTTTATAGATGAGGAAACTGAGGTAATAGACTGGCCCAAAGTCAGCTAGGTATGAAGTAGAAGAAGGATTTTATCCAGTTCTGAAACCAAATCCTGGCTTCTTTTCACAGTATCACTCTACTTCTCTGTCTCTATACCCAAACTTGAACCCCTTATCTCTAATATGTACCAGAACACTTCAATTCTCTTACATTTTCCAGGTGCAAATAAGAAATCTAGACCAGTGCCAGGTGATTTGACATTAAAGACAATGTGAGACAGCAGAAAGAGCTTTGGGAACCTGCATATGAATTCTGTCCCTGCTACTCATTAGCTATGTGGCTTTAAGCAAGTTACTCAACTCCTTTGAGTTTCCTCTTCTGCAAAATGAGGGGATTCTATTAGATGACCTCTAAGGTTCTTTCCACCCCCAAATCTAAAGCTACGGTCCTATGAATACCAACATTACCTCACACTCCAACCTCCAAGACCAAAGAAGATTTAAGGATGGGTGATTTAAGGCACAATTTGAATTATTTGGAATGTTCCTAGAAGGTGGCCCCCTGAAGAAGGGACACATGATGAAATTCCCCATATCTGGAGAAAGTCCCTGTGCAGATGGATTTTACTTGCTGTATATGTAGATGGATTTTATTTCTGAGGTTGTCTAAGAGCTGAAGGCAGGGGAAGAAAGAGAGAAAGAAAGAAAGAAATGGAGGGAGGAGAAAGAAAGGAAGGAAGGAAGAGAGGGAGGAAGGAGGGAAGGATGGAAGGAAGAAAGAGGGAGAGAAGTAAAGAGAAAGGAAAGAAGAGAAAAGCAAAGAGAGGAAGGATTAAGAGAGAGGGAGTGGGGGCAGCTAGGTGGCGTAATGGATAGAGCACCGGCCCTAGATTCAGGAGGACCTGAGTTCAAATCCAGACTCAGGCCCTTGACACTTACTAGCTGTGTGACCCTGGGCAAGTCACTTAACCCGGATTGCCTCACCAAAAAAAAAAAAAAAGATTCTGAAGAGAGAGGGAGTAGGGGGAAGAGAGAGGAAAAAGAAAAAGAAGGAGGAGGAGAGAGGGAGAGGGAGAGGGAGAGGGAGAGGGAGAGGGAGAGAGAGAGAGAGAGAGAGAGAGAGAGAGAGAGAGAGAGAGAGAGAGAGAGAGAGAGAGCTGATAAGATCATGTAAAAGCTGTAAGAATCCAAGGACCCAGGGATGAGGTCCAGATGAGAGGTTGGGAGAGGATGGTCCAAATGGTAGTGGCAAGAATTGAAATGGGCCAGGAAATAAGGTGAAGGTAAGTTCCCAGGATGAAGGGAAGAAGGAGACAATTCCATGAAGGATTGCTGGGGTCTGTGCTCCACATCGATCCCTAGAGGCACCAAAGGACTTTTGGGAGCTGAAGTCAAAGAGGAGATCTTTAGTCTAATGAGAGCCCTAAGTCCTATATCAAGAGAAGCAAAAGTGTATTGAAAAGCCTCAGGGACAGAGAAGGATGGACTGTCAGTGGAAGAGCCTGAGTCAGAATGGAAAGTGAGCTCCCAGGTCCTAACAATCTCTGGCCAGGGGTTGGATGCTCACTTGTCTTCCCCCGTGATGGAAGGGACTTCCTGGCTCTGAGATTCTGTGATACCCCCAGGACAGGTAACATTTGGAGCTAGTGGCATCCTGAACTATGGCTCTGCGAGGCAGACTTGGCATGGTAACAGAGCTCCCTCACTCCCATTCTCCCAGCCCTCAACTCTTCCTGTCTTTCTCAGAGGGCACGAGAGTGGGGGAGCTCTGGAAACTAAGAAAATCTCCGAAGTCATCCTCCCAAAGCTCAGCAATGGTCATGTTCCTCCTCTCCTCCAACATATTGAATACATCACTAGCACGTTTTTACAAGAGGTAGGTAAATGGTCAGTGCCAGAAACTACCTTAGACATCATCTACTACAGCCCCTTCATTTTGTATATGGGGAAACTGAGACCCAGAGAGGGAAAATGATTTGCTAGCCAGTAACAGAGCACATCCAAGGCATCCTGACTCCAAGTCTGGTGTTTTTAGGTTTGAATGATTTCCCCCTAATAATACAAATTAAAATATCTATGCCTGACTTCCCAGGCCCTTCAAAAACCTACTCCACCCCACCTACCTGACCTCATTTCCCAACATCCGCTTGTCTACTCCAGTCGGGCGAGTTGATTTTGTTGTCCCAAGAACACACCTTGCTCATCCTTGCTTCTGTGTCACCGCATATGTTACCATGTTGTTGCCTTACTAGAAGTGCCCTACCCATGATTCTCAACCTGTAAAAATCCTTTCTACTCTCTGAGGTCAGGCATTCTAGACAACCCTGCATTCCCTCCTTTCCAGAGCTCCCAGAAATATGGAATCTCAGAGCAAGAAGGGACGTCAGGGGTCAGCGGCTCTAAGCTAGAGCTGAACTCGACTCCCTTCTCTAACCTGCTTCCTGTGGGGGCAGCCCCGTCCACTGTGGTATGGCTCTAATTTGGGCAAAATTTTTCCTGATATCAAACAATTGTTTCTAGTTCGAGCCTCTGGAGTCAAGCAGAACAAGCCTGATTCCTTTTCTGCAATGCAGTCTTTTGAATACTAGAAGGAAGGAAGGAAGGAAGGAGGGAAGGAAGGAAGGAAGGAAGGAAGGAAGGAAGGAAGGAAGGAAGGAAGGAAGGAAGGAAGGAAGGAAGGAAGGAAGGAAGGAAGGAAGGAAGGAAGGAAGGAAGGAAGGAAGGAAGGAAGGAAGGAAGGAAGGAAGGAAGGAAGGAAGGAAGCATTTATTAATGCCTACCATGTGTCAGGCACTATGCTAAGAGTTTTACAGCATTGCAACCCTGCAATATGAATACTCTTATTATCCCTATTTTACAGAGGAGGAAACCAAGGTAGACAGCAGTTAAGTGACTTGTCCACGGTCACACAGCTAGTAAGGATCTGAGGCTGTATTTGAACTAGCTTTCTTCACTCTGGTCCCAATGCTCTATCCACTTTGGACAGTTATCCTGTGCCTCCCCTTCACAAGTTTTCTCTCCGTGGAAAACATTGCCAGCTCCTTCACCTGAGTCTCATCATCCAAATTGACTTCCCCCAGATGTGATCCAATTTTTTAAACAAATATTTATTTTTACAATAATTTCTCTCTCCCTCCCACTCCCCCCACCCCCCCAAAAAGAAAAGAACCCTTATAAGAAATATGAATAGTTCAGCAAATCAAATCCCCACATTGGCCATGACTGAAAATATATGTCTCATTTTGCATTTTCAGTTCATCACCTTTTCTATTGGTTACATCACACTACTGACTCAAATCAAGCTTGCAGTCCACTGAAATACCCAGATCATTTTCACCTGAAATGTAGCCTCCTGTATTTAAAGAGTTTATTTTGGGCAGCTAAGTGGCACAGTGGATAAAGCACTGGCCCTGGATTCAGGAGAACCTGAGTTCAAATCCAGCCTCAGACACTTGACACTTACTAGCTGTGTGATCCTGGGCAAGTCACTTAACCTTCATGGCCCCACAAAAAAAAATAACAACATATACAACATCTGGCCAAATATTTGGTCAAAAAGATAAAGAGTTGATTTTTTTGAGCCTAAAATGTTTTGTTGTTCAGTCATTTCAGTCATGTCTAACTCTTCATGACTTCTTTTGGGGTTTTCTTGGCAAAGATACTGGAATGATTTGCCATTTCTTTCTCCAGATCATTTTACGGATGAGGAAGCCAAAGAAAACAGGGTTAAGTACCTTGCCCAGGGTCACACAGCTAGTAAGTGTCTGAGGCCAGATTTGAACTCACAAAGAGGAGTCTTCCTGACTCTAGGCCTGGCATTCTATCCACCTAGCTTCCCCAGCCCAACACATAGGGCTTTACATTTATCCTTATTAAAGTTCAACTTATTCTATTAAGTCAATCGTATCTGTAAAGCACTTAATAACTGGTTTAAATTTTTTTCAGATCCTGACTCTCTCTTCCAATACAAAAGCCATCCATCCCATAGTTGTATCATCTACAAATTCAATAAATATACCTTCTATAATTTTATCCAAGTCTTTGATAAAAAAATAGAAATTCAGGTACTGTGAATAATCAATTTCCTTCCTCAGTGGACCATTCCTAATAGCACAATCAAAACTGCACAATCTGGGGCAGCTAGGTGGCACAGCGGATAGAGCACCGGCCCTGGAGTCAGAAGTACCTGAGTTCAAATCCGGCCTCAGACACTTAACACTTACTAGCTATGTGACCCTGGGCAAGTCACTTAACCCCAATTGCCTCACCAAAAAACCCCCAAAAAACAAAAAAAAAACCCTGCACAATCAAGCCCAGACTATATGTTCATATTTAAGGGGATTCTGGAGGACCCCACTCTAAATAGGTGTAAACAAACTGGGAAAGAGAAAAGGGCATGGATTTATGGGAGAGATACTTGAATAGTTCTCATAGTTGTCTCATAGGAAAATAGTCGTTGTCCTTGCCTCTCTTTCCTCCAATTCTACTGTCCCATTGCCTCTTGGCCTTTCATTTCCTTGGGATCTGTTATTTTGATGAGAAAGGAAGGGCAATCGAACTACAGAACATGAATTTGAACACAGAACATTGTTGCTAATAACCCTAAGAAGAGCCCTAGCCTCTCTCTCTTCCTCTGTAGCCAGGGTATAAAAATAGAGCTAGGGAAGAGGGGGGGGGGCAGAATAAGTAGTTATATAGCTCCTACTGTGAGCTAAGCCCTTGACAAATATCTCATCCAATTCTCACAACATTCTTACAAGTTAAGTGCTGTTACCATCCCCATTTTATAGTTGAGGAAATTGAATCAAACCAAAGTTAAGTGATTTGCCCAAGATCACACAGCTAGGAAGTATTCGAAGCCAGATTTGAACTCTGATCTTCCTGATTCCAGGCTCAGTGCTCTATCTACTGAGCCACCTTGATACCTCTAGTGGATAGCCCAGGCTACTAGTCTGGTATTTCTAACCTAGTCCTCATATTTAATGGTTATCAGGAAAGAGAGTTATAGAAAGCCAGAGATTAAAGAAAGAGCTCAGTGGGCTCTGTAGAGTCTATCTACCTAGGGGAATTTTCCTGTATTTATGTTTCCTTATAATTTCCTTTTCCTGGGGAGAGGCATGTGCAGTGGAGTGTACTAGAAGTACCTGGTGGTCTTTGGAAACACATATCCTTCGGTTGAGCCCTACCTATTCTCTTGAACATGCTTGTGACAAAAGTCATGGGATGCTAATAGTCAGGGAGCATGGGACCCTGACACTCATCCTCTGCAGGAATTATCTCACAATTCACAGCTCAGCTCTCCAGAGTGACACAGGACTAGCCTCTGAATTTCAGTGGTTCTACAGGAGACATCTGCTCTGAAAGAGCCATCTCTGGACCTGGCTACCACTAATCACCTTCTCTGAGCATCATTGCTTCTATTTGGAACTATTATCTTTGGCCCCAGGACTTCTAACTTTTGCTATTTTCTAAATTTTCCTAATCCTTGGCCCCTTGGATCCCTTGGCCCCCTGGGTTCTGAGATCAACTCTTCCTGATCCCTAATTCACTGAACCATCTCCTCAGCTTCTGCCACCTCCTCCAGGTCCCTTTGTCTTCCTTCTTTCCCTTCTCCATTCTCCCACACCCTCCATATACACAAACTCCACACCACAAGCATGCATTTTCTAGAAGCACAAGTTCTGGCAGGTCCTATGAAGCTAGAAAGACTTCAAGTTCAATATCGGTTTGTGTGTCTGTCATTCAAGGACCACCCTAGCTAGGTTCATAGAAAGCTGGCTACCATGTCATGAGGGAATTTTTTAGCCATAAGATCTCACAAGGGCTGTACACTAAGGAGCATATGACCTTGGGACCATTGAGTTCATCTAAGCCAACTCTCTCATTTTACAAATGAGGAAAGTGAGGCCCAGTGAGGTTAGATAATTTGCCCAAATTCACAGATAGTAAATAGCTGAGCCAGGATGCAAACTCAGGTCCTCCCACTCCAAATCCAGCAGCTTTTCTAGAGCTATTGTATGGTCATGAGTGGAAGGAACACATGGAAGAAACTGTGGAGCCTTGAAGTAAGTACTCATAAAAAAGACAAGGGCCAGGGCTAGAGATAGGATAGGAACTGGATCTGAGTCCATTGGTATAGATTGGGAAACTCCCTTTACGATTAGGTCAGTGCAGCTAAGTGGCATAGATAAGTCAGGAGAACTCATCTTTCTGAGTTCAAATCTAGCTTCAGATACTTACTAGCTATATGATCCTAGGCAAGTCACTTCACCCTATTTGCCTCAGTTTCCTCTTCTGTAAAGTAACCTGAAGAAAGAAATGGGAAATTATGAAATGTGAAATGGGTGATTTTGATTACATTAAGTTAAAAAGGGTTTTACAAACAGAAGCAATGCAGCCAAAATTATAAGGGAAGCAGAAAGCTAGGAAACAATTTTTACAGCCAGTGTTTCTAATAAAGGCCTCATTTCTAAAATATATTGGGAACTAAATAAAATTTATAAGAATCCAAGTCATTCCCCAATTGAGAAATGGCCAAAGGATATGAACAGGCAATTTTCTGATGAAGAAATCAAAGCTATCTATTGCCATATGAAAAAATGCTCTAAATCACTATTGATTAGAGATATACAAATTAAAACAACTCTGAGAAACCACTTTACACCTATCAGATTGGCTAATGTGACAAAAAAGGAAAATAATAAATGTTGGAGAAGCTGTGGAAAAATTAGAACACTAATGCATTGTTGGTGGAGCTGTGAACTGCTCCAACCATTCTGGAGAGCAATTTGGAATTATGCCCAAAGGGTTATAAAGCTGTGTATACCCTTTGACCCAGCAATACTACTATTATGTCTTTTTCCCAAAGAGATCATAAAAAAGGGAAAAGGACCCACATTACAAAAATATTTATAACTCCTTTTTTTGTGTGGGGCAGTGGGGGTTAAGTGACTTGCCCAGGGTCACACAGATAGTAAGCGTCAAGTGTCTGAGGCCAGATTTGAATTCAAGTACTCCTGAATCCAGGGCCAGTGCTTAATCCACTGCACCATCTAGCCGCCCCCATAACTCCTTTTTTTTGTGGTGGCAAGGAATTGGAAATTAAGGGGCTGCCCATCAATTGGGGAATAGTTGAACAAGTTGTGGTATATGAACATAATGAAATACTATTGTGCTATAAGAAACGATGAGCAGGTGGGATTCAGAGAAACCTGGAAGGACTTTCATGAACTGATGATGAGTGAGATGAGAGAACCAGGAGAACATTGTACACAGTATCAACAACATTGTGTGTTGATCAACTGTGATAAACTTGATTCTTCTGAGCAATACAATGGTCCAAGATAGTTCCAAAGAACTCATCATGGAAAATGCTCTCCAAATCCAGGAAAAAAAGAACTGTGGAATATAGATGCAGATTGAACCACACTATTTCTTTTGTTTTTGGTGCTGCTCTTTTTTGTTTTTGAGGTTTTTCCTTTTTTGCTCTGGTTCTTCTTTCACTAATGCAGAAATTTGTTTAATGTGATTCTACATATATAACCTATATCATATTACTTGCTGTATTAGGGAGGGGGTTGAAACTAGAAATCTTATAAAAACAAATGTTGAGGGGGCAGCTAGGTGGCACAGTGGATAAAGTACTGGCCCTGGATTCAGGAGGACCTGAGTTCAAATCTGCCCTCAGATACTTGGCACTTACTAGCTATGTGACCCTGGACAAGTCACTTAACCCGCATTGCCCCACCAAAAAACAAAAAACAAAAAACAAATGTTGAAAACTATGTCTACATGTAACTGGAAAATAATAAAATACTTTTATAATTTAAAGAAAAGAAATGATGAGCAGGCAGATTTCAAAAAAACCTGGCAAGACTTAAGTGGACTGATGCTGAGTGAAGTGAGCAGAAACAGAAGAAAATTGTACACTGTAACAGCAACATCGTGTGATGATCAACTGTGATAGACTTGGCTGTTTTCAGCAATACAATGATCCAAGACAATCCCAAAGGATTCATGATCTAAAATGCTCTCCACATCCAGAAAAAAGAACTGTGGATTCTGAATGCAGATTGAACCATACTGTTTCTACTTTTTTTTCTTTTTTGATGTTTTTCCCTTTTGTTCTGATTCTTCTTTCACAACATGACTAATGCAGAAATATGTTTAATGTGATTGTACATATATATAACCTCTATCAGTTTGCTTTCTGTCTTGGGGAGGGGGTAGGGAAAGGAGGGAGGGAGAAAATTTTGGAACTAAAAATCTTATGAAAAAAATGTTGAAAACTATCTTTACATGTAAGTGAAAAATAATAAAAACACTTTTATGATAAAAAAAAGAAATGGGGGGGCAGCTAGGTGGCGCAGTGGATAAAGCACCGGCCCTGGATTCAGGAGGACCTGAGTTCAAATTCGGCCTCAGACACTTGACACTTACTAGCTGTGTGACCTTGGGCAAATCACTTAACCCTCATTGCCCCACAAAAAAAGAAAGAAAGAAAAGAAAAGAAATAGGAAACCACTCCAGTAGCTTTACCAAGAAAACCTTAAATGGGGCCACAAAGAGCCAGACACAACTGAAAAACAACTGAACCTCAATAGCAGGACCTTCTCTACCATTTATTATCTTAAGAAATTGCCCAGGGGCGGCTAGGTGACGCAGTGGATAAAGCACCGGCCCTGGATTCAGGAGGACCTGAGTTCAAATCCGGCCTCAGACACTTGACACTTACTAGCTGTGTGACCTTGGGCAAGTCACTTAATCCCCATTGCCCCGCAAAAAAAAAAAAAAAAAAGAAGAAGAAGAAGAAGAAAAGAAAAAAGAAATTGCCCAGAGCATGGAAAGGTTAAATGCCTTGCTCAGTGTCACACAATAATATGTTCTAGAGAGAAGACTTAGTGCCCCCCGGATCCAAAGCCAGCTCTCTGTCCACACTGCCACTCAGAAAGAAGAGAAAAAGAAAATTCTAAAGTAATAATTCAAGGGAAGGTCACTTTGCAGGCCAGGAAAGGACCTTGGGACCTAAATTCCTTAAGCTAATCATTAATGAAAGTTCCCCAAACTAAAATGGGGTTGAGGGAATACTTGATTTAGAGCTAGGCAGAATCTTAATCTAATGCCTTCATTTTAAAGATGAGGAAACTGAGGCCAAGAGAGCATAAATGACAGAGCCAAGATCTGGACTGAGATTCTCAGACTGGATAGGCAGTGCTCTCCTCACTGCACCATGGCCCCAAGCAAGAATGGAATGTTCTTTCCAGAATATACCCAAACTAATTGGGAAATTTTCTCACCTTGGTTCTTTGCCTCAAGCTTATTGATTCATTGTATTTATCCCTCTTCCTTATGGGAAAGAAAACTAAGGAGGAACCTGGATGATAGAGTGGGAGAGTATTTGGTTTGGAGCCAGAAAACCTGGGGTCCGTCCCAATTCAACCATTTACTATCTTAGACCTTAGACAGGACTTAACCTCAATTTCTTTACCTGTAAAATTGTAGGGAGGGGTTTGGCCTAGATATTGTTTTAGATCCAGCTCTGAATCTAAGAAACACTGAAAAGAGTTAGAGTTCTTACCACCTTAGAAAGATTAGAATTCATCCCAACATAGGTCCTCCCTCAAATTCCTGAAAGGTAACCCCATTTTTACATTGACTCTTCATGTCCCCATTAGAATCTCTTAGAGACAATGGGTGCAGCTGTTTGTCATTGTTCACAAGTTACATAATTAAAGATCCTCTGACTTACACCAGGCAGGGACCCCAACTATTCTACAAGGAATAATATTATAACATTGGAGTTGGAAGGAGTGTCACAAATCACCTAACCTCCCACCCAAAAGAGGCATCCCTTCTACAAGATCCCTGAAAAGTAGTCATTTAATCACCCCTTGAAGACTTCCAATAATGGGAAGCTGGCTACCATTCCAATCAGACCATCTAACTTTTAGTCAGCTGTGATTATTAGAATGCTTTCCTTATAATGAACTGAAATCTGCCTCTTTGCTCCTACTTTTGCCCTTTTGGGCTAAACAGAATGAATCTAAACCCTTAAAATATTTGAGGGTAATTCTATCTTCCACAAAGTTTTGACTTCTCCAGGCTTTATTATATTGAATCATTTCATCATCTCGGTTGCCCTACCTTGGATGTGTGCTGGCTTATCAACGGCCCTACTAAAAATAGTACCCCCAAATCTTAAAGGTTGAGAAGGATTTCATTAAGTGGAATGGGGTTGGAGACAGTGTTGTTAGGGTATGAAAGATAAAGTAATGGAAAGAAGAAGTTGGGGAGAGAGGAAGATCAAAAAGGGGTGAGTTTGGTTCAAGAATAGATATGATGATAATACTAAATGATAGAGGAAAGACACAACTATTCAACTTCTATGATTCTGGATAAGGTCAATGAGAAGAGTGAGAACAAGATGAAGATTATTTTGAGAATAAATATACACAGGATCAGGATGTGAGGGAGAGAGATGTTAGGAGTGAAGCTGGGGATGGGGATGCTGATGAGGATGAGGATGGGAAAGGTAAAGAGAAGAAGGATGGGGGAGGCTGAGCAGATGGTAGAAAAAGTTCTGCATACCAGAGACACTTAATAAATGTTTGTTAAATTTAAATTTTGAAGTTGCTGTTGGTCCTTCCTTCTCAAAGAGGACCATGATATCAGGAGGCAATGTCATGACTTGCAGTGAATTGAATTGAAGTGAGGGAGGGCTACAAAGTCACCAACCTTACTCTCTCCCAGCTGGATCCAGTGGCAAGATATGTATCAGGATGACTGGAGATGGCCCCAGATGTTTTTTAAGGCAATAGGGGTCATGTAACCTGTCAGGGTCACACAGCTAGTAAGTGTCTAAGGTCAGATTTGAACTCAGAGCCTCCCAACTTCAGAGCCAGTGCTCTATCCACTGCACTGCCTATCTGCTCCTTCAATTTCTAAGACCAGACTGCTAAAAAGCACCTGGCTGAGCAGGCTCTTGAGAAGGTTGTCTGTGAACTATTGAAGTTCAAAATTCTTGGCCTCGGTGCCCCTGGCATTGCCAATCTCCCTTCAGGCAGTAGGTCCTAGATGAGCCCTGTTTGGGTGGTGTCCAGGGCCTGCTTGCCTTGGCATGTGGCAGAGTTTCCTCACTCAGGCCTGCATGAAGGGAGTTTCCTTTTCTCTCCATTACTACAAAAGGATGTCAGGGAGAGCATTCAAGTCACAGGCAGTCCAGGTGGCAGCCAGCCTGACACATTCGGAGCTCTCTCCTCCCCAGCATGGTCAAAAGAGAGACACAGAAACGTCCAGGAATTTGATGACGGTGACCTGCACCGTCCCCAACACTGAATACCTGCGTTCAGGACCAGGACTGAACCCCCCTTCCTCCTTGTCCAAGATCAAGTCATCCTGCTGAGCCTTCTGCTGTGGGGCTGCTGCCCTCAGACTAGGTAAGTGCTGCCCTCCACACTGGGACTTCCTCAAGCCCTGGCTCCCAGAGATGGGTCCCAGTGACCTCTCACCAACACTTTGTCCTTCTCTCCCAGCCCATACTCCCCCTTCTATCTCTCTTCTCTCTCTTCTTCCCTCTTCCCCTTCTTCCTCTCCATCCCATCCTTCTGTCTCCTTCTCCCTCTTTCCCTGTTGCTCCCCTTCACCATTTACCTCATCCTCTTTCTGCCCCTCCCCTCCCCTTCTCACCCTACTCATCCTGTCCTCTGTCTCCCTCCCTTCCTTCACTTTCTTCTCTTCTACCTCTTTATCACCTTTACCGCCTATCTCTCACTTCATCCTCTCCTCTTTTCCCCTTTCCCCTCCTAATTCCCTCTTCTTTCATCTTCACCCTCTCCTTGACTCTATCTCTTCATACTCTACTTCCTTCCTTTCTCCCTCTCTTAATCCTCTACCCCTCCCCTCCAACCCCTCTTCATCCTCCCTCCTTTCCCTTTTTCCCTCCTCTCCCCTTCCTCTGTCTCCCCCCTTTTCCCACTTTTAATACTCTCCCCCTTTGTTATTTCTTCTCTGCTCCTTCTCTCTCCCTCCCTCCCTTTGTCCCCATGGGAACAGCTTCATTGTCTGATAGGACCAAAGCCAGGTCAGAGCAAGTCATTTATTCACTCATTCATTCAAGAACTATGTGCTCACTGATGGCCTCCCCTGGGCAGGGCCCTGTGCTGGCTCCTATGGGAAATTCAGAGAAATAAGGTGCACAGCCTCTCCCCTGCACAGAGACCTAAGATAAATCTACAAATAACTACAGTACAAAATTGCCTGAGAGAGACAATGGGTCCTTGGGCATTCAGAGAGGGCTTGGGGGTGGGGGGTAGGGTTCAAATGGTTCATGGGTCTGAACCAGAAGAGTCTGGGAAGCTTCCTGTGGTAGGGAGTATTTGAGCCAGGACTCCAAGATTTCAATGGGGAAGATATGACAATGGATTGAGAATGAAATGATGGCATGAGCCAAAGCTACAGTTGGGCATTTGAAAGACCAAGTGTGTCCCCTGAGGCGGAGGAAGCTGAGGCTGTGCTGGTGACCTGGAGGATGAGGGAGAAGAGAGTGGACATGGCTCTGAGCCCCATCCTTCACTGACCGTCCTATCCTCTCCTTGCCCCTATGTTGGGGGTGGGGTTCTTGCCCTCATGGTCTCTGCTGCTCACTTAGGGTTTTAGCCTTTCTGACATTATCCTCACAGGACTGTGCCACTCTTTTGAAAATCTGTCATCCCTACATTTTTCTAGCTTTGTTCTACATTCCTTCCCTCTATAAGCTGTATGATGTGGTCACACTGGACCTCTTCCAGAAGTGACCTTCCAGCCACTTCCTGTGTGTGCACTTAGTGCCCTCTTACCTCATCACCTGTCAGTCAGTTGTTCAAGCACTTGTTAAGCATACCCTGTGTGTTGGGCACTGTGCTAAGCGCAAGACATATAAAGGAAAGCAAAAACATAGTCCCTGCCCTCAAGGATCTTACATTCTAATGGGAGAGACACTGTACATATAAAATATAAAGACATAAAGAGAGGGGCATCTCAGAGGAAGGCCCTCAAAGTAAAGGGGACAAGGTAGGGGTGAGGACTGGTAAGGATGCATGATTTCAGCTAAGTCTTGAAGGAACCCAGAAAAGCTAAAAGACAGAGGTGAGGATGAAGGGCGTTATAGGTAGGGGTGGAAGATAGACTGCAGATGGGATGTCAGGGCTGAGGAAAAGCAATAAGGCCATTGTTACTGGATCATAGAATATGTGGTAGGGAGTAAAAAGTAAAAAGACTGGAAAGGTAGGCAGGGGTCTGATTGTGAAGGGTTTTCAAAGCCACACAGGATCTTCTATTTGATCCTGGAGGTAATAGGGAGCCACTGGAGATGATTGAGGAGAGGGGTGCCATGGTCAGACCTGCAGTTTAGGAAAGCTGCTTTGGCAGTGGCCACCTCTTCAAATCCCACATTTCCTTCAAAACTCATCCCAAGCACCATCATCTAGAGGCATCCTTTGCTAAACTCCCCCCAGCTGCCAGTGTCCTCCCTTCAAAGAATTATCTTCCATTTGTGTTGTCTACCCACATATAGGTACGTGTTGTTTCGCTTCCCCACCCCCACCCTAGAATGT
The DNA here is from genome assembly GCF_019393635.1 of Dromiciops gliroides. Taxonomy (NCBI): domain Eukaryota; kingdom Metazoa; phylum Chordata; class Mammalia; order Microbiotheria; family Microbiotheriidae; genus Dromiciops; species Dromiciops gliroides. Next base: position 60,923,684 of record NC_057861.1, on the reverse strand, counting down.
ATGCACCCTGAAAACAGAGTTTTGCCCTTTTATCCCCATTGCCTGGTACAGGGCCTGCCCATAGTAGGCTTTTTATAAGGGCTTGTCAATCAGTCGATCAATTGATTCATCCTTTTGCCTGCCCTCATTTTTATTTCTTAGATGTGTCCTAGAGAAATCTGAGTTCCCTTTCTCTTTAGATGCCTCCCCCTTTTCGTCCTCCTCAGAATCATTTGCACTTTCCAGCATCTCACTGCCAGGAGTCTCCCTTCCTTTTGCAGCCTCATCCACTTTTAGTCTCAGGCTCTGTCATCCTGCCAAGTACCTTTGTGATGAATTCCCTGGAATCCAGAGAAACACCTTGGGAAGAGCACCAAGGCTGGGGTGTCAAAGGACCTGTGTTTGGATCTAGGCTCTGATACTCATATAACCTTGGGAAAGTTACTTTCTCCTCTCTGGGCCTCAGTTTCCCTGTCTGTAAAGCAAAGAGGATGAAGATTAGATAATCTCTAAAGTCTCTTCCTGCCTTGTCTTCCACTGGCTTTGCCGGCTCCCTTTGAGATTCAGCTCAAATCCCAGCTCGTACAAGAAGCCCTTGACAATTCCTCTGTGCTCTCCAGGCTTGTGCCTTTCCCCTGAGATCTCCTTCCATTTGTACACGTGTGTGCATGTAACCCCATTAGAATGGGAGCTCCTTGAGGCAGGGATCATGTTTTTGCCTTTCTTTACACCCTCGGTGCTTAGCATCTAAAAGCAGCTGAAAACTGCATCTTGCCTGGACCCTTCCCGCTCCAAACCTTTGACCTTTGACACTACAAAAATCTGTAGCTCATCAGACACTTCCCTCTATAATATGGAAGGAGAGATCATGGAATCAGCATCAGAGTTGGAAGGAATAGAAGAGATCATCTACTTCCCCCATTTTACAGATGAGGGAAATGAAGTCCAGAGAAATGAAGATCACGCACAGACAGAAAGCCGTGTGCCCTTCCCATTACACTATCCGTGATCTCTCCTCAAAAGAGGGGAGGGAGGGGGGCAGGTAGGTGGCGCAGTGGACAGAGCACTGGCCCTGGATTCAGGAGGACCTGAGTTCAAATCCAGCAGCCCCGGGCAAGTCACTTAACCTTCATTACCCCTCAAAAAAAAAAAAAAAAAGAAAGAAAGAAAGAAAAGAAAAGAAGAAAAGAGGGGAGGGAGTGTCATAGGGCTGTGGGGTCATTTCAACTCTACCTCCCCTGATGAATGCAATAGGAAATACTTCCAGTCCCTGTATTCTTCTGTCCTCCCCAGGAGAACTTCTACCTGATTCCTCTGCACTAACTTCACCCCTCGCCCCTTTCCTCAGTATCCAACCTAAGGCCCTGAGTGCTAGGACAAGTGTGAGAGGAGACATGAGCTCGGAGACTGAGCAATCTACAGACCAGGTGGGTTCATGCAGCCTGCAAGAAGGGACAAGTGAAAGCTCATAAAATGAGGTGGATGTGGGTGTGGGGTGAGGGGATGGGGGGGAGGAGAGGGAAAGATGGGAAGGATCCCACTGAGGGGGGAGTGGAGATGAAGCAAAGTCCATAAGTCTGCAGGAGGAAGAAGGTCTGTGGGCCCATTGTGCTCTTGACTCTTGACCTGTTCTGGGGCCCAGGATGCTTACGACATGTCAGACGCCCGCCTGGCTCTGACCCTGTGCATCACCAAGAACCGAGCAGGATCAGAGACTGACGTGAAGGCCCTGGAGCAGATGTACAAGGACCTGGGCTTTAAGAGCACAGTGAAGAGGAACCTCCCAGCCAAGGTACAACAGCCCCCCCCATCCCCCATAGGCTCTGGTGAGAAATAGGGGGAGCAGGAGACAAGGCCCTAGGCTCCTCTTCTCCCTTCCTCAGACCATTCCATGGGGGTTCTGAGCGACCATACCCCCCTGAGCCTCTAGCCCTGTCTCAGCCAGTGCCCCTGGACTTGGATATCTCCCGGGCAGGGTTTCTGGGAGGAGCTGGAAAAGTTCAGAGATGAAATGGACCAGATGAAAGACCCGGTGAGCTGCTGCTTTGTGGTGCTCATGGCCCATGGCGAGGAAGGCGTACTGCAAGGGATCGATGGCCACACCATTAAGTTGGAGGATCTCTTTTCTATACTCACTAACAAGAACTGCCGGGCCCTACGGGGCAAGCCCAAGGTGTTCATTGTACAAGCCTGCAGAGGAGGTAAGCAGAGGAAGAGAGGAGGAGGAGGAGGAAGGGGAGAAGGAGGAGGAGGAAGAGAAGGGGGATGGGAAGCAGGGGAGGGGGGAGGAAGAGGAGGGGGAGGGAGGGGAGAGGGAGAAGAGGAGGAGGAGAAAGTGGAGGTGGTGGGAGAGGAGGAAGAGGAGGAGGAGGAACAAGGGAGGGGGAGGAAGAGGAGGGGGAGAAGAGGAGGAGGAGAAAGTGGAGGTGGTAGAAAAGGAGGAGGGGAGGGAGAGAGAGAGGAGGAAGGGGAAAAAGAGGAGGAGGAGGAGGAGGAGGAGGAGGAGGAAGAGAAGGGGAGGAAGAGGAAGCAGGATCTCTCTAACCTGCCCAGTCCAGCTTGAAGTCCAAAGCCTTAGGGCTTAGGGCTCAGCATAACAAAGAGCTCAACCCAACCCAGCACCCAGATCCCAAAGAGTCCAGGGCCCGTAGCTAAGAGCCCGGCCCCAGAACCCAGAGATCTCACAAATCTCTGAGCTCAGAACTCAACCCAGTCCAGATGCTAGAAGCCAGGGAAGCCACAGTCCACCCTATAGGACCCACAGCCCAGCATTTGTTCCACACCCTCCTTTTCCTGTTCTCGGGGTATTGAGCCCTATTAGGGCTCGTCTGTTCTACCTCTCTCCTCCAGGAGCCCGCTTCTGACAAGCACACCTCTATCTGTACTTTGTAGATCAGAAAGACGCTGGCGAGGTGGTTCAGCCAGCAGGGTCCGACGAGACTGTCGTCTTGGCTGAACAGCTTCCCAAGCTCCCAACCTACACAGACATCCTGCATGTCTACGCCACTGTGGAGGGTGAGGGCTCCCCTTCTGCTCCCTGATGCTCCTTCCCTGCCTTTCCTATCCACGGCCCTCCCCCACTTCCTTCCCATAACCCTCGCCAACCCAGGATGATCCCATTGTTCCCACACATTTTCCCCCTAAAACCCAGTGCGATCTCCCTCCCTCGTGCCATCTCCCCTCCTGGACAGGCCCCTGCACAAGACAAATGATCCTCCTGGTTTTCTCAGGATACATTGCCTACCGTCATGAGGAGGATGGTTCCTTTTTCATCCAGACTATAGTAGACGTATTCACCAATATGAAAGGTCACATCCTGGATCTACTGACTGAGGTGAGAATCCGGGGAGCTGACCAGTCCCAGAGCCCTCCTTCCTACAGGCCCTTGTCCTTGAGACTAGAGCCTTTCAGACCAGAAATCCTGCCCCTCCAAGGCTAGGGAGCATGAAAAAAGAATGGGATGCTGAGCCTGGGAGGAAGAGGAGGGGAGAAAGAAGAAGAGAAAGAAGACAAGAAAAAACATTAGAGCTGGACCTCAGATCCCAGTGACATAACTTCTAGCCATGTGGCCTTAAGCAAGTCACTTAGCGTCTTTGTTCCTCAATTTACTCATCTGTAAAATGGGAATACAAGACTTGATGGAGTCTGAGGTCTGGCTCTAGAGCCTGTGAATCCAAAGCCCTCCAAACTCTACTCCCATCCTTGTAAGGATTCATCCTTGTCCTGTCTGCACCTCTCTCCTCCCCAGCTTCTCTCTCCTACAACTCCAACCTTCCCATCCTCTCCTTCAGCCTGATATTCCAAAATCATGCAACCATGTCAGTCTGCTACTCAAGAATTCAATGCTATCCAACTCAATAAACATTTATTGAGCACCTACTATGTGCCCGGCACTGTGCTAAGTGCCGGAGATACAAAAAGAGGCAAAAGACAGCCCTGCCTTCAAAGAGCTTACAGTTTAATGGAGAGTACACGTTGGGATGTAAGGTGCAATAAGACTGGACAGCTAGGAGAAGGCTTCAGTGGCTCCCTTTTGCCTTTAGTGTAAAGCACAAGGAGTAGGTAAGTGGCACAGTGGATAGAACCCTGGGCCTGGAGTCAGGAAGTCCTGAGTTCAATCCAACCTCAGACACTTACTAGCTGTGTGACCCTGGGCAAGTAACTTCACCCTGTTTGCCGCAGTTTCCTTATCTGTAAAATGAGCTGGAGAAGGAAATGGCAAACCATTCCAGTAACTCTGCCAAGAAAACCCCAGAAGGGGCCACAAAGAGTGGGACGTGACTGAAACCAACTAAACCACAGCAAAATAGAACACCATTTCCTCAGTTTTCCATCTGAAACCTTTTGCCATCTGGCTCCAATCTCTCAAGGCTGATTACACATGATTTCCCTTCAGGGGCTCTAAGTTCCAAGCAGACTGTTTTACCCTGTCATTCATTTGCTGCACTTGAGAGCCCACTTCCCACCTTTGTGCATTCACATGAGCTGTTCTCCACACTCTCCCTCTCCACCTCCACCTCTAAAAACTGAAGACTAGGCTCAGGTGCCACCTCCTTCAAGACACCCCTCCTGATTCCCCCAGTGGTTAGTGTCCCTTGCCCAAATCACTGTGTAGCTATTGCATATTTAGATTTTTTTTAGATGCCCTAGCTACATAGGAGAATGTAAGCTCCCTGAGGACAAATACTATCCCATTTTTGTCTTGGTATCTCTAGCAACTCTAGCACATAACCTGCTTAGTCAATGTTTTTAATTGGCTAATTTAACCTCCTTCTGTCCTCCTTCTCCCCTTATTTTTTACATTCCTTTTGTCTTTTCTTTCTTCCCTTTTCTACCTACTCCTTTCCCCCTTCTTTCTTCTTCCCTCTTTTCTTCCTGTTCCTTCTTCTCTCTTCCTCCTTCATCCTCCTCTCTTCTAACTCAAAAGCCAGACAAAGCAGGCACCATCTTTTAGCCAATGACTCTCCCTTGCAGACAGACTCAGGCACCTCTGCCTTCACAAACCCCAGTATCCCCCACCTCCCTGGACATCTTTCCCTCCTATAAAGCAGAAGCCTCCTTCATGGTGGCCCAAGCCATGACCACACTGAGGGGTTTAGGGGCAAGGGGACAAGAAGGTTGCCTTCACACCCGATTATGTAGACTGTTGGTGCCTCTGACTTCTCCCCAGAGTCTTACTTGTACAGAGGTCCTGCCAACAGCCCTGCTAATGGCCACTCCCCAACAAGGAGGCTCACCTTGAATTCCCCTGCCCATACAGGTGACCCGACGTATGGCTGACGCTGAGCTGATGGAAGAAGGCAAGCCTAGGAAGGTGAACCCTGAGATCCAGAGCACCCTCCGAAAGCTGCTGTATCTGCAATAGTGGGAGGGGGTCCAGGATTGAGGGGTGTTGACTTCCTGAGCCAGTGAGCCCAAGAGCTGGTGTCCAGGGGCGTTGGAGAGCCAGAGAAACTGAAATGTGCATGTTTCCTTCACCTACTCCATGCCTAGGTGGTAGCCAGCCTCCTACTCCACTGGACGCACCAAGAACTTGGGCCCAGGTCCTATCCCTCTTACTTGATTCACTCCCTCCACTTGTTACCTATCACTTCCCATATAGAAGAAGGCCTGAAATCTGGGGGCAATGTTCAGCTAGGGCCCTGGAGTGCCTATTTCACAGAATACTAGCAACCTTTCACATGTTAGTGGCTTCACTGACACTCACCCATATCCCTACCATGTCCCACCTTAATAGAGAAAGGGTCTTCTTGAGTCTCTCCTTCCCCCTGAGAGCTACTCCTCTGGTGATTGGTCTCTGCTCTTGGCTAGGCAAGTCCTGGGACAAAAGATCAACAAGAGTTGAGAACTATCTTTACATGTAACGGGAAAAAAAATATAATATTTAAAAAAAAAAAAAGATCAACAAGACCACCAGTGGGCCAACCGTCAACACATTTTCCTACTTGATAAAACCTGCCAAGATATGCACTCCATGGGTATAACCTGTAAGAACATGGGGTCATGTCAAAACTTCAAGACATCTGTGATTTTATCTACATGGGTCCTCCCTCTGCAGATGCAGATAGCAAGTTCTCCCTGCCTTTGCAAGTTGCCCTGGCCTAATGACAACAAAGAAATGGGCCAGCCTTCTGATCTTAGTTGGACTGATCATCTCTGGCCAGCTTGTGGTTAACCAACATAGCTTTTGAGAACCCAGGGACCCTCTTTTGCCCCCTCAAGACTTCAGAATTAGATTCATCTTCCAAAAACATGGTTTTATCAAGTCAGAACTCCCTGATCTGGCATTCAAGGCCTTCTTCAATCTGACCCTCTCCTTGATCCGCCACCTTATCTTCCCCCTCCTTTCTAGCACACACCCTCTATTTTGATCAAGCTATAGTCAATTACTTCTGCCCTCTGCACCTTTGCCCACCATATTCCCCCCTTCATCAGGTGGGCTGGTTGTTTTGCTGTACACACTGTATCCCCCCCATAGAAAAATGCAACCTCCTCACGGGCAGAGGCTTTTCATTTTTTGTGTTTGTATCCCCAGTGCCTACCACAGAGCCTGGCACACAGTAGGTGCCTAATAAATGCTTGTTGAGCTAAATTATCTATCTTCCAAGACCCATATCAAACCCCACCCCTCAGAACCTTCCCAGAATGCTCCAGTCCATGATGAGCATGCCTCTTCTGACTTACAAGTCTGTCCCCTACAAGTAGCATTAGATGTTTGATGATGTGCCACCTTGAATGATTTCCTGTGTGCATCCTATTAATAATAATGAAGATGACAACTTCCATTTCTAGAGCAGTAATCATTTACAAAATGCTTTCAATAAATGACTGAATGTTGGACCTGAAACTGAATTCATTATCTCTCACCCCAACCCCACCCATCCTCTAAACTTCCCTGTTGCTACAGAGGGCATCGCTATCCTTCCAATCGCCAAGGTTCATACCCTTGACATCATGCTCACTCTCCTTCATCCTACACAGTCAAAAAAGTGGCCAAATTTCATGATTTCTACATTACGACATTTCTCATATCTGACCCCTCAATACTCACAGAAGCACCATCTTAGTTTACGCTCTCGTTACCTCTAAAATGGAATACTACAGTAGTCTCCAGGTTTCTCCCCTCTCCTACATGGTCTTCATCGAGCTGCCAAAATCATCTTCTTTAAGCTCAGGTCCTACCATGTCACCACCATCCCTCCACCCCTCCCCTCCTCCCTCTCCCTAGGAGAGGCAGCTAGGCGTGACACAGCAGATAGATCAGTGGACCTGGAGTCAGAAAGACCTGAATTCAAAACCTGCCTCTACTGTGTGACTCTAGGAAAGTAAATTAACTTCTGCCTTACTTTCCTCAATTATAAAATGGAAATAATAATAGAATCGACCACCCAGGATTGTTGGGAAGACCAAATAAAATAAAAGCCCTCATCATAGTACCTGTAGATGGTAGATACTTAAATGCTTTCTCTGTTTGGCCTTTAAAGCTCTTCATAATCTGACCCCAACCTACTTTTTCAGCTTAATTATTAATTAGTCCCCTTCTTTCTACTCTGTAGTCCAGGCATTTTTGCTCTTTCCTGTACCTAAAAGTCCATATCCCATCTCCTTGCCTTTATATTCACTATGTCCTTTGTCTAGGAGGAATGTCCTCCTCACCCACCACTTTGTAAAATCTCTTATTTCCTTCAAGACTCAACTGAAGTACCACCTTCTACATCAAGCCTTCCTAATACCCCTGTCCCCTCTGCCTGTAAACTCTCTTGGGTTGGACTATCTTCTGTGTATTTGGTATTTGGTCTGTATCTACTTACATGTGAACATGTCATCCTCCCAGATAGAATGGAAGTTCCTTGAGAACAGGGACTGTTTCATTCTTTGTCCTTGTATCCCCAGTGCCTGCTCCATTTGTGATCTAGAGCAATCCTCTTTAAGCAGCTGTATTATCCACTATTCCCTGGGGTTCCCCATGTTGATGCTGAACTCAGTGCAGACTGAGTGACAGCATAGAAAACTACAGCCCAGGGGGCAGCTAGGTGGCACAGTGGATAAAACTCAGGAGGACCTGAGTTCAAATCTTGCCTCATACACTTGACACTTACTAGCTGTGTGACCCTGGGTAAGTCACTTGGCCCTCATTGCCCCACAAAAATAAATACAGAGACCAAATGATTCTCCTGGGATCAGTGAAATGAGCTCTAAAGTCTATTCTAGCTCCAAATAGAATGACCCTATTTTGAATAGGATAGATTCCCAGGGCACTTCATGCACCAATGTTAATTGGTCTATGAATCATCCCTTTTTTGAAACCATAGTCTCAGATGGAAAAGAAATCTTTGAAAATACCAAGAAGAAGAGTTAATTCCCAAACCATAGTCATTGTTTTTGGAGGAAGGATTTTAGCTTATGCAGCAGCTACAAATGATTAGCCTTTTTTTCTAGAACAGTAGAAGCCAATGGTCAAGAAGCAAACTGAACCTTGAAGTTGTAGCTTCTAAACGAGGTCAGACTGTGTCTAAAGATCCTATCCCAGAGTCACACCAGGAGTTCTCCCCACTTCCCCATGCCCTGGCAGAAAAATGCAGTAGCCACCGATGCTAGAAAATGTTTTTTTTTCTTTTTCCAGACAGTTAAAATGGGGATTCTAGACATGTTTCCTTTGCAGAGATACAATCTTCATTTTCCTGCCCACATCATGTCCCTCCAAATGCTCCGTGTACTTGAGTCTCCTCCAGGGAAGTGAAAGTGATCTCTTGGACAAGCAGTGACTCATAGTGGTTCCAGTGGAGATGTTAAGTCTGCAAAAACCCTCAGATGCCTCAGGTCAAGCACAGCTCCAACAGAGTTGCTGTTAAAGGGTGGGAAGGGTAGAACTCCTGGGTAGAAGAATTCTATAATTCCAGTTTTAGAGACCGAAGGGATCTGTAGAAATATTTTGAATTGACTAGCTTAATTTCAGGGGCTAATGCTGACTGGGGTACTTAATCTGGGACTGTTGACTAACTGGCTATCTGACTTCGTTAATTGAATGTGGGCCGTTTATAAAGTTCCACCACACTGCTTCACTCCCAAATTGATAAACTAAAGATTAAGAAGGCTCTTAACTAAATAATCAAAGCAGAGTTTATGAGATACTATTTAAAATTAAGAATACAGGGAAATAAAACTTACAACCTTACTGCTTTCCTGCGGTCTCTTTCCACTGCATCTCTTTCCCACCTGCTGCACTTCGAACTTTTTGAATACAATAAGGGCCTTATCTGCCTCCGGCCTCAGGGCATGTTACACTTTCGCTGCTCAGCTACTTTCTTCTAACTCTGCCAGTACCCTTTCACTTTGTAAATCCCCCTGCTTCTAACTTTTCTCTCCTCCTTACTGCCACCGCTGAACCCCCGTGTTTCTCTCTCACCGACCTTCTGTCTGTCTGCTCCATCAGTCTGCCCTTTGCTGCCTTTGCCACCCCTCTAATCTTGTCCGGTCTTCCTCCTTGCTCCTAGTCCTGCATTACTATTCAGCTCGTCCCTAGTCTCCTTGTCCGAACCTCTTCTCAGTCTCTCTCGCCCGGTCCTTCTCCGCTGAACCCCTCCCCCACCTCCTTGTCCGCCCCGCTTGCTGTCTAACTCCCAGGTCTATATATACCTTTTCTTCTCTCCACTCAAATCTCAGGGCTTCCTGTGCCCCCACAGACCAAGCTAGTCCGCTAGCCAGGGCTGCGGCTGGTGGGGGCGGGGGGCGGTGCTCGGGCAGCTCGCGCCTCAGCGCAGGCTATCCGGGATCTTTCAGATAGCTCTGCTCAGGTTGGAGGGAGCTGGGGGCTTTTTGTGCCCAGCTGTCTGACCTGGCATCTTGTACAGCGCACAGGGCTCTTTGGCTCAGCTGAAGCTAAGGAGGAGGGGAAGAGACCCTGAGGGCCTAAGGCTTTCTAATCTCAGCCTAAAGGTAGGGTCCTCAAATCAAAATAAATTTCCACAGATCTTACAGCACAGAATATCAGAATGCAACAAGACCTTAGAACATAAAATACAGAATGGACCTTAGAGCATAGAATGGTCAGAACTGTGAAGGATCTGAGGGAAAAAGATCGTAAACAGTCAGGCTAGAAAGGACCTTAGAACATTAAATGTAGAATATTAAGAACCGGAAAAAAACCTTAGAAATGAGCTCATCTAAACACTTTCTTTCATAGGCAGGGAAATTAAGGCTCAGAGAATGAATGAATGAATAGAAAAGCATTTATTAAGCACTTACTATGTACCAGGAACTGTGCCTCATGAGCACTGGGCATACTAGCAGAAAATGCAATAGTCCCTGCTCTCTCTCTAGGAGTTCACACTCTAATAGAAGGGGCATAGAAACAGTGAGGAAGTGAGGAAGAAAACACATAAAAGCAAGTTTGATTGTAGTGTAGATTGATGTCCCCAGAGTCCTAAGGGCACAGCTATAAGGCAGTCGGCAAGGGCCAGGGGTCCAGAGGAAATGGAAGAAGGGCAGAGAATAAGAACACATCAGGACACATTAACTAGGGCAGATGGCTAGTACAGCCCAGTGTCCCTCCATCTCACTGGAAAGATTAGAGAAGGTAGGTCCCAGCTCATCCAAGCACTGTGAGCCTTCTTGTTGCTCCCAAGTAGGCTGGGGTCTCGGTGGCCCATAGGGAGTAGGAGCAAGAAGGGAATAGAGTTGCTCAAAATTACATTGCTACACTGTAACATTATACCATTAAGAAATTATAACCATGTAATTACACTGTTATACTGTACCAGGTCTAATATAAGAACCCAGGTATCCCAAATTTCTATTGCACCTCTGTTAATCCCAATGAGGGATTTTAAATTACCTCTATACATTATTACACAACATTTTATATACCAAAGAAAAATCCAATCATCCAAAGTTTTCAAATATCATGATGCTGACATTATGCAGACAATGAAATGTACATAATTGGAAAATGTTCATTCAGTTGTTTTGACAGTTGTGTTTGTACTCTAGACTCCAGGTCTAGATTTAAAGGAAAGAATTCTTCTATCATTCTATAATCATTGTTTCATCAAGGAAACGTACCGTTTCAGTGGTCACCAATAAATTATAAGCTTTAGCAAGAGTTAGACTTTTAAGCATTTATTAAAGAGAATAAGAATTTGGGAGAGAAAGAAAGGCCTAGATTCCTATCTCTTAAAGGGAGAGCACATTTCTAGCTCCCTTCTCCTCCAGAGTCCCCAGGAAAGAGAGCAAGACCAAGCACCAGTCTCTTCCTTCTTCCTCCCATTCGCCAGCGTCACTTCCTGATGCCAAAGAAAAGACTCATGTTCTTGCCCTCAAAGACCTTCGCTTCATGGGCGGAACTCTTCTACAGTAAGTCTCCAGCAGGTGGCATCATTCCAATCGTTACATCATCTATAATCAATATATAATATATAACATCTATTATGTATGATGAATATAGTACATAATGTATGATATCCATAATCAACAATAAAAACAACTCATACTTATTTAGCACTTTCCTTATAAGAACTCTCTGAAGGTGATGTGAACTGCCACCCCCCTCCTAGGGAGACTTCCCAGATCCCTATGGAACAGAAAAAGCATGCTCCTCATCTCCTCACAAAGAGTCAAGGTACAAAGTGAGACATTTTTAATGACTTAATCAATGTGGGAATTTATTTTGCTTGACTTGGTTTGATTTGCTTTTATCTTTTTTTTACAGTTGGGTGGGGGAAGAAAGCTGGCTAATGATAAATTGAGAAGGAAGGATGGATAGAAAGAAAAAAGAAAAGAAGGGAAGGAGGGAAGAAGGAAGGAAGGAGGGAGGGAAGGAAAGAAGGAAGGAAGGAAGGAAAATGAAATATTTTTAAATTTGTGGACTGAAAACCAGTGGGAAACAAAGACAATTGAAAGTTACATTTTAAAGTTATTATATATTTTAAAAGGAAAGCAAGCTAAACTTGAACAAAATTTGCAGTTTTGTGCATAACTTTCTTTCTCTCTTCTACTTCGTATATGGAAATGCTTATTTCATTTGGCGTTTGTTGAGTTTACAATTAAAAAAAGAAAAGAAATCATTGATAACAATGGAGAGAGGAGTTTCAGTTGAGTGATGAGATGAGAAGCCAAAATGCAAAGGACTGACCAGTGAATGAGAGCAGAGGAAATGAAGGCAGTGAGTGTAGATGGCTTTTTCCTGGGAGTTTGGCTAAGAAAGGGAGGCAGGATCTTGGATAATAGCTGGACTCCAGACTTTGTCATAGAGTTATAATCATAACAGAAACCGCAAGTTGGAAGGATCTCAAAGAGCATTTCCTTGTGGTGACAAAGAACTGGAAATTGTAGGGATGCCCGTCAAGTGGGAAATGGCTGAACAAGCCGTAGCATATAATTGTGGTAGAATACTAGTGTGCTATAAGAAATAATGAGCCTGAGAATCTTAGAAAAACATGGATAGACTTGCACAAAATAATGAAGAGCAAAATGAGCAGAACCAAGAGAACATTGTATACAGTAACAGCAATATTTGTTTTGTTTGTTTGTTTGGGTTTTTTTTTTTTTGCTTTTTTTGCAGGGCAATGAGGGTTAAGTGACTTGCCCAGGGTCACACAGCTAGAAAGTGTCAAGTGTTTGAGGCCAGATTTGAACTCAGGTCCTCCTGACTCCAGGGCCAGTGCTCTATCCACTGTGCCACCAGGCTGCCCCCCAGCAATATTGTTTTAAGAAGGTCTTTGAGCAACTAAGTCATTTTGACTATTATAAATACATAAATTAACTACAAAGGACCTATGATAGGCCCACCTATCTGCATCCAGAGACAAAATTTATAGATAGAAGTATTATAGAATAATTTTACATATATATGTAACATATAATACATATGTGTGTCTAATGGTAGCCATCTCTGGGGCAGGGGAAAGAAAAAAAAGAAAAAATGAAAGTTACATGATAGCTTTATTATTTATTTAAAAGGAATAGCAAGTTGTACATAACAGATTTGCAGTTTCATGTGCAATCCTCTTTAAAAAAAAAGAAATCTACTATTATGGAAATGCTTGCTTTATTTCATAAATTAAAAATAAAATAAAATAATTTTAAAAGAGCATCGAAGTCAACTCCTATCCACACCACGAGCCCTTCCACAAACATCCCTAAAAAGTGACATTCAGCCTTTCCTTGCAAGATTCCAATAATGATGAACCTACTACTTTCTGAGGCAGACTATTCTGCTTTTAAAAGGCTTTGACTTAGGAAGCTTCTTTTTATCCATACCTTCTATCTATTGCTCCTGGCTCAACAAAAGGGCTTAGATGGCCCTCTTCAGCAGGAGAGCCCTTCAGATATCTATAGACATCTAAGACTTCAAAAAGGACTCAAAGATTAACAAGGACTTGAAGGGCCCCCCCCAATAATTTTAGAGTGGGTGAAACTAAGACTTGGTGAGATGAAGTGAGTTGCCCAATGAAGGTCACACAGCTTGTTAGGAGCATAAAGTAGATTAGAAATCAGGTTTTCTTGCACTCTTGTAGAGGACCTTTTCTACTCCACCACAGAAATCAAGGACTCAAGCTTCCAGATACCCAATCTATAGCCCTAACCACTTAGCTTTCTCACTTCTGAATATACACTGGGCTCAGGGGCAGATGAGGGGAAGAGGGGAGGAAGAAACACAACATAGAAAGGTTTCAGGGCTCACGTAGTAAGCGTGGGAAATCCCCAAGAAAGAAAATCCCTAAAGACCACAGTAGAAACTTAATCACCAGGGACATCCTTAACAAGGAGCCATAGGGATTGGGCCCACAAGAACTTAGAAACTAATTATCCCCTCTGTGACCTCCCCTCAGCCCCAAGCCCCTCATCTCAGCTGTTCTAAGTCAGGAGGGAACTCATTTGTGCCTCCCAGAGACATCAGTCTAGACTGGGGGATCCCTACCCAAGGTTGGCTCCCTACCTTCTTGGGTTGCTGTCTTCCACATCCTCCAGTAAAGAAGGGTGGTCAGGTAAGTCTGTCCCTTCAGTGACCCTGACTGGGTGAGCAGGGGTAGGCCATTGAGAGCTTTGGGAGGAGAAGGGAAGTAGTTTGTTCCTCCACCGGGACTCAAGAAGATTCTACCAGATCCTATCCAAGACACCAGTTCCTCAGTTCAAGGTAACCTAGGGATCATTCTAATTTAGATCTCAGCTCTGCCTCTCCCTACCAAATCTATGTAGCCTTGAGATAAGTTCAGACATTAGCCCTTAACATCAGTGTAACCCTAAGCCTAAACCTGAGCCTAACCTCTAGAGTTCAACCCAACACACCAGCCTGGTACCAGCCAAATCTGCATTCAGCTCCGGTCAGGAAGTAACATAGTACAGTGGAGATAGTGATGGCTTGAAGTAAGGAAGACCTTTACTTAAATTCCATCTCTGAGACTTTGGGCAAGTCAGTCAATAAGCATTTATTAAGCACCAAATGTGTGCCAGGAACTGTGCTAAGCACTGGTAACAAAAAGAAAGGCAAAAGACAGTCCCTGATCTCAAACAGGTCACAGTCTAATGGGAAAGACACCATGCAGCCATGCACAAACAAGCTATAGACCAGGTAAATAGGAGATAATCAACAGTGTGAAGGCACTGGCATTAAAAAGGAGATGGGAAAAGGATTCCTATCAAAGTTGGGATTTTAGCTGGGCCTTGAAGAAAGCCAGGGAAGGCAGGAAGCAGATCTGAGGAGACAGGGGGCTGGGAGAAAGAGGGGAAGTTAGTCACTTAAACTCTGTGAGATTTCCTTTTATCATCCAAAAAATGGAGATGATAACCCCCAGCAGTGTCAATCCCACAGGGGCTCAAATGAGATCGTGTGGGAAACTAATATTAGACCTTTACATAAAGGTCAGCTGGGAACACCGATATTATTTATTTTGTTCTCATTTTGGGGGGAACAATCAGGGTTAAGTGACTTGACCAGGGTCACACAGCTAATAAGTATCTGAGGTCAAATTCAAACTCAGGTCCCCCTGACTCCAGGGCTGGTGTTCTATCCACTAGGCCACCTAGCTCCCCCTCTTCCTGTCTTTTTTATGAAGTTCAGATAGAAATGGTTCTACCTGCTATGACTCATTTATATTTAATGTTCTGTGGGTTATTAGTGAGGTGGATTAAAAAACTGTTTTTTTGTAATTGAGTAATGAATGCCATGTTCTGTTGCCTCACCGAAAGCATCTTCAAGTACGTTATTGTCATTGCTGTTGATGGAGAAACCCCAATTACACCTGGGGTTGGTCTCAATACATGAACCACATCCTCTGAGGCCACAATGACCAACAGGCTGGTGATGGCACTGAGCTTGAAGAGCCCATCCACACACAGGAGCAGGTCCTCCTGGAAGTTAACCTGGACAGGGGGTGGGGTTCAAGAATCACCCATGAAAAAGCCCAGGTCATTGCCCAATAGCCAGGGAAGAAGGAAGGATCAGGTCCAGGAGGGAATTCTCAGGTGGGAAGAGAAAGAGAGGAGAAATCGGTCAGAGAAACTGGGAATTACTCTGTACCCATAATAGTCGTCTTTTATGAATCTCCGTATTTGTGCAAATTTGTGGCTTCCACACCTCTTGTCACAGCATCTCGGTTAGAAGAAGGAACCTCAGAGATAACATAATCCATGCTATATGTGGGCAAGAAGCCCCTCTGTAACATCCTCCTCCACAAATGTTTCTCTGGCTTCTACTGAAAGAACTGAAGTAATGGCGACTCTCCTACCTCCAGAGAGAGGCAGAGCAGCATCCCACTTTGAGATGGTAATTAGAAATTAGGTATTTAGGAATTAGGTAATTAGGAAAGTTTTTCTTCTATGGAACTGAAATTTGCCTGCTTGTAATATAATAGCTCACAGATACTAATCAAAATAAAACTCACCCACCTTTAGGGCTCTCCACCCACTAACTACCAATTTCTCAACCCCCTACACAGTCAGTGATAGACCTTGGCACATAATCCTGTTGTTTTAACAAAGTGCCTCTTGTGTAAGTAGTGGAACCATAGGGCTGTAGTCAGGGGAAAAAGAAAAAAGAAAAAAATGGGACTTCGAGTCCAAAGACCTTAGTTTGGGGGGTTGGTTCTGTTACATTCTAGGTCTGGGGCCTTAGGGAAGTCATTTAACCTTTCTGAACTGCACTTTTCACAGCTCCAAGAAGAATCAATCAATCAATCAATTATCATCAATTTATTTTAATATTTCATGGAGTCAGGAAAATCTAAATTCAAATCATCCCTCAGACACTTACTTGCCTCTGGGCAAGTCAAGCAACCTCTTTCAATCTCAGTTTTTCATCTGTAAAATGGGGATAATTATAGCACCTACCCCCCAGGTTTGTTCTGAGGATAAAAATGAGATAACATAAGTAAAGTGCTTTGCAAGTTTTAAGGCACTATATAAATTCTAGTTATTGCTATTATTCATCATTATCATTATTATTTCATGAATGTGGCCACCCCCTCCCTGGTTCAGATAGCAACCCCTCCATACTGTGTTTTCCAATCATTACTTTTCTGCTCACCCTGTTTCTCTCTGCCTGGAATGTCCTCCGACCTGAAACTCTCTCTCTCTCTCTTTCTCTCTTGAATTCCTCCCCATCATTTAAATCTGAGTTGAATATCACGTCCTCCAGGAATCCTCCCCTGCCTCCTGGATGCTGACCTTGGCTGTCATGTAGCACTTTGTTCAGCACATCTCGAATGAACTTGATGGTATATTGTTTTGTACTTGTGTACATGTCATGTCAAGGTGCCCTGAAGCCTTAAGGAGCCAGAGCTAGAGCAGTTTACATGTCCTGAATTAGCTTTCAACTCAAAGTAAAATTTCAAAGGGAGATAAAAACTTGTGCTCAAAAAAGAAAAAAGTTTTTAAAGGGGCAGCTTTGTGGCACAGTGGATAAAACACTTGCCCTGGATTCAGGAGGACCTGATTTCAAACACTTGCCTCAGACACTTGACACGTACTAGCTGTGTGACCTTGGGCAAGTCACTTAACCTTCATTGCCCTGCAAAAAATTAATTAATTAATTAATTAAAATTTTTAAAAGGGGCAGTTAGGTAGTACAGAGGATAAAGCACCTGCCCTGGATTCAGGAGGACCGGAGTTCAAATCCACCCTCAAACACTTGATACTTACTAGCTGTACGACCCTGGGCAAGTCACTTAACCCTCTTTGCCCCGCAAAAAAAAAGGGAGGGGGGACTTGTGCTCAACTCTAACCTGGAAGTGGGCAGGGAAAGGGAGAAGCCAGCGTTAGAAGAACTAGAGATTGAGAATAATTAAAAATTAAGGAGAAAGATAGCTAGATATTTCTATTTCTTTAAGCATTACTCTCATTGTGGAATTTTAAAAAAGAGTAATTAATAAGGGCTTTACTGTGTTGTTTTAATAAAAAGTTCCTCTTTTATTTAAAAAAATGGAGCATAAAAGAGCATGATGGTCTTTAATTCAGTTAATTCCATCTATGGGAAAGTTAGTTATTTGGGCCAGTTGGAAGAATTCAATAAACATTTCTGATGGGCCTTCTACATACAACACACTCTGAGAGGGGCTGGGGAGGCGAGGATGAAATTAGACACGGGTCCTGGCCACAAGGAGGCCCCAAGGCTGCAGTCCAGCCACGGTGCTTTGGGGAAGAAATCTCAAATCCCCTGGAGGTCCGTTCAAGCCGGCAAATCTAAACCTAGAAAGGGAGTGGAGATGTTGCTGCATCTTCTCCCACAACTGGCTGCCCTCCTGCCCACCTGGGGAGATCCAACAGCAGCTTTGCTGAGTTTGAATTTTACCTTCTAGATGCCTGTCCTTGCCGCTGACCCCAAAAGGGCAGAAGACAATCACAGAACAGCCCAGGCTCTCTCTCTCCTCTTTCCAATGCAACCAAAGATTGAGTTTTTCTGCCAAAGTGATCTCTCCCTAATAACTTTAAATGCTTAATAAATTACCATAAGTACTCAGTAAATGATCATATCTCACAAAGTTATTGTCATGTGCTATAGGCAGGTAAGATGGTGCAGAAGATAAAACACTGGGCCTGCATTCCGGAAGACCCAACTGTGAATATGACCTCAGACTTTAAGCTGTGTGATCTGGGCAAGTCACTTAACCTTTCGCTGACTCAGTTTCTTCATCAGTAAAATGGGATGATATCTGTAAAGCGCTTTGCCAACTTTAAAGCTATTATTATTGTACTCTGAGGTTTACAAAGCACTTTCCCCACTGTATAAGGGAAGCAGTGAGAGTATTATCTCCATTTGACAAACATGAAAACTAAGACCCAGAGATGAGAAGTCATTTGCCCAAAGTCACACAGGTATTGATGGGGAATGCTGAGGCTGGGACTGGAACCTAAGTCTGCAGGTTTCAATATCAAAGCTCTTCCTTAATAATAAATAAATAAACAAGCAAATAAATAAATGGATAGATACTAAGTGGATAAATAAATAAATAAGTGAATTTATAAATGAAAATCAAAAATCAAAAAACCTAAATAAAGTAGTCCTTTAAAAAAAACGGAGAATGAAAATATGGGGCAACTAGGCAGTGTAGTGAATAGAGCACTGGCTCTGGAATCAGGAAGACCTAAGTCCAAATCTGGCCTCAGACACTTGCCTGTGTGACCCTGGGCAAATCATTTAACCCCAGTTGCTTACGTGCACACATATACACACACACACACACATACACACAAAACTAAGAGGGAAAATAAATCCTTCCCACTTACAGGTAGTTTTAATTTAATTAATTTATTTCTCCTCCCTTACTCACCACTACTCCAATGCCACTCCCCCTCTATTGTCCATGGATTGGTTTTAAAGTTTCCCCTTGTAATCTGCCCCCAAATGGGTAGGCTGGCCAAGAGTCCCTGTCTACCAGTTCCTCTTCTCTCCTCTTTTCTTGGTTTTCTATTATCCCCCAGGGGGCAGCTAGGGGGCACAGTGGGTAGAGCACTAGCCCTGAAGTTGAGAGGACCTGAGTTCAAACCTCACCTCAGATACTTACTAGCTGTGTGACCCTGGGTAAGTCACTTAACCTCAATTGTCTTAAACATTCAAGGCCATCTCTAGTTGTCCTGATATATATATATATATATATATATATATATATATATATATATATATATATATATATATATATATTAGGCCTCCACCAGTCGTGGACGACCATGGATCAGCACCTTGAAGAGCCACAGGCCACAATGTGGCTGTGCAGTCCAATACGGGAGCCGCAGCTCCTGAGTGACTTATAACCAGTAACTGCCACATCCCGTGTTGTATCTACCCCATGAGGAGTAGCTGGAGTGTCCTCTCCAGGGTGCTGGCCTGGGCAGATCAATATGGAAAACAAGCTGTTGCCCATGCAGCAGGTTTTCCCTCTCCTCAACATTGGTGGATCCAAAGGAGAGGCAGAGCCAATACAGTTTGGCACCAGTGCCACTGCAGTTGCCAGAGGGATGTGATGTCCAACATCCAACTGCCTAAGGGACTCCGACTCCTGATTTTTCCTTGGGGTTAACTCCCGGAGCCTTTCCCATATATGGGTATAGCCGCAAGGCAGTGGAGGTTTAAAATCAGGGTTTCCTTCCCCTAGGCGGGTTGCCTGCCAAGGCTAACGAGCCCCACCTGCCCGAAGCGACTTTTTTTAAGGAGCCAGTGACTCACCTTCGCCCCTTCTCCTGTTAGTGGAAACAGTTCCTCCATGAGAAGTCCAGGAGTTGAGCTTCGGTTGTCAGAGGCTATTTGAGACGCACGCTATTGGAGCATTTTATAGAGAGTGGGAGCTTATCCCCACTCCCACCCCGGCATGACAAACCTTTGGAATATATATATCTTGCCACTGAACCCAGATGGCTCTAGAGGAAAGAGTGAGGTTGGTGGCTGCACAGCCCTCCCTCACTCAAATCCAATTCACTGCAAGTCATGGCATCATATCCCCATGTCATGGTCCTCTTTGAGAATGAAGGACAAACAACAACTCTTCCTCAGAGTTGGTCTTAAGAGCATACACCATCACAATCTTCTCTCCCTTACAACTGATACCTATTTTCCAAATCACAGATGGAAAGAAGAGAATTTATACTTTATCTCTTTGGGCACATATGTAGTTGTGTTGACACATAGCCCATGATGTTCCAGGCACTGTGCCAAATGCTTTACAAATATAATCTCATTTGATCCTCTGAGCAAACTGTCTGACCCCCTCAACAGTATTAAAATTCAGGGAAAGAACTGGGGAAGGAATAAATAGATCTGGGAGCCATAAACATAGAGATGATCATGAGAGCTGGTGAGGTCACCAAGAGAAAGAAAATGTAGAGATTGAAGAGTAGAGTACCTCTAGGACTGAGCTCTGGGGGGGTGGGGGGGATGCCTGCTGCCAAAGGTCATGGTCTCTACATGATGAATCAGCAAAGGAAAGAGAAAAGAAACAGTTAGAGAAGCAAGAGGAAAACCAAGAGGGATTGGTGTCACAAAAGCTCAGGGAAGAGAGAGAATCTAGGAAGAAAGAATGGGGAAGGATATGAAAAAAGACCATCAGATTTGACAATTAGAAGATTATAATGTACTGTATCTATGTTGGTTATCTCTTTACTACTGTAAGCTTCTTAGCTAGGACTGCACCTTATCTGAACTTTGCATCTTCCCTCCAACATTTGCCACAGTATTCTGTACACAGTAGTTGGATAATACCTGTCTACTTGTTAAGGAGAAAACCAAAGAAGGAAACAGATTTTTATTTATTTTGTTACACCCTGTATATCTGTCACAACCTGTAGCTCCCATTGGAGCAGGTCACACCTTGCAATCACTATGGAACTTGTCACACCCTGAAATCTCTATGGAGTTTGTCACACCCTATCAGGATCACTGCCTTGCCTTGAAGCCATCACTTGGGCAAGCAGAGGTTAACTCATAAATCTGCAGGGGCCATGAGCTCCAGCCCAGTTGTGGTTGTGGTTATGGGACTGTTGGGAAGGTGGGCAATGGATAGAGACACCTCATGTTCAAAGTCAAAGGACATAAAATTAGTCCAGGTCCATGGATCATGAAGACCAATGATAGAGTCAAAGTGAACACCAAACACTGAGATGCAAAAATGTGAAGCAAGGTCAGGGTCATGGTTCAACGGGGAGAGGTTAACAAAGAGCTGAGATGCAGCTTGAGGTCTATTGAGAAGGGCAGAGTTGTTTTTCTATAGCTTACCATCAATGCCGGCCCTCCTTGATCTACTGAGGCCACATCACCCCTCTCCTTGTTCTCTCTTAAGAGGCCACTGATATGGAATTTCTGGAGTCTAACAGACCTAGTTCTTGGTGGGATTTCCCCTTAAGAAGCAGAAGGGAATATGCCATCATGTGCCAGCTTACCATTAAAAAGCTGCTTCAATAGAGCACACATTGTACTCAGAGTGGTATCTTTGAATGGATGGTCCTGAGTTTGCTCCTCTCCTGTGTCTTCTGACCCTGGTTTGTCCTCGAAAATCTTCCTGCTCAGCTCAGTCCTGTTTCCATCTTCCTGATCCATTTGTAGTGGCTCAACATTGACTCTGCTTCAGCTGATCCTCTGTCTTCTACCTGGATTTTGACCATGAAACCACTTCACAGAGTGTCACCTAACTATTCAAACAGAAAAAAAATTAAGTGGATAAGGAATGTCTATTGTCCAGACTATGACATGCAGTTATATGGACAACTTATAGAGTTCATGCCAGGGGTGTGCTGAAGCTAGCTCATACCAGCTCAAGAGAGCTGATTGTTAAAATTTCAGTGTGAGCATTTATACCTTGGACATTGGCAAACACTATAAATCATGACTTTATTGTTTTATTGACTGTCTAGACTTAAAAAGGTTTTGGAGAAAATGTTAACAATGCAGCCTAATCTTAACAGTGTGTTCTGCATACTTTTTTTTTCTGGAGAGCCAGTAGTTAAACATTTAGCAGCATACCACTAAGCCCATCCCTGAAGGACAGACACTGCAAATGGAAAATGAACTAGGTCAAGAATTTAACAGAAAAAGAGTGGGCTGGATTGCTTTTAGGAAACTGCCAAGTTAGTTGAACAACCTCAAGCTACTATCTGAAAAGGGGGCCAGGGGAGCAGAAATATTGGTGCTTTTCCAGTAAAGTTATAGCACCTTGAGTCATAAAACACTCCAGTCTCTAAAGAATTGAAGTTGGGAATTTCCCAAAGAATAATGGAGAGGCATATGATGGTTATGAACAATTTGTAACAAATAAAAAACAAAGGATTGCCCAGGAAAAGATGGTTAAAGGATGTCTTCAAAGAAATATGCGATCTGGGGGGGGGGAGGGGGAGAGATGAGTTGGTCACACGGTGAGAGTAAAAAATATCTAATGGACAGCCCAAAGTTCTATTGATATCTTTGGGGTATCAGGAGACCTCAAAGAAGGTCCCTAGCACATTAGGGGGACTTCCTATGGCAAGCAGGCAAGTATGGATTACAACCAGCATCTTTGGAAGGAATGACTACATCAAAGAGATCCCCAATCTCTTCAGAGTCTTGGAGTATTGATGCATTCTTGTTTAAGCTGTAGATGGTCAAGCTTTCATCAGCATCAAACAGCTTGCCTTTGGGGGGAGCCCAATGGGTTGTAATCAATAGGCAACATGTCATACTCTATCACCAGTGTAGAGCTTGCCATGGGATATTGGAGCGGGAAGAAGCATCATCAGATAAAACTAAGGGTTTAAACCATTGCTTGATCACACCATTGAACTCTAGAACAGAGTTCTAGATATGGAAGGGATCTTATAGACCATCTAGTACAACTGCCTCATTTTAAAGACGAGGAATCAGAGCCTCAGAGAGGTGACACTTAAGATTGCATAGCCAGTGGATTGCAGGTATGGGACTAGAATCCAGATTGCTTTTGAGTTGAGCACATCTGCCTTTACATTCTTTCTTTGAAAGGACATCTGGTGTCTGTGATAGAATCAGTCTGATTATTTGGCAACTAGGTGGTACAGTGAATCAATCACTGGAATCAGGAATGAGTTCAATTGATCAATCAGTAAATATTTATTAAGCTCCTACTATGTGCCAAGCCCTGTGCTAAGTGGTGGGGATACAAAAGAGGAGCTTATAATCTAATTGGGGAGACAACAAACAAACAGACATATGCAAAGCAAGCTATAAACAGGATAAGTGGAGAATAATTAACAGAGGGAACACACCAGAATTAAGAGAGATTGGTGGGGAAGGCTTGCAGTAAAAGATAGAATTCTAATTGGAACTTAAAGGAAGCTGGGGGGGTCAGTAGTTGGGGTGGAGGAGAGAAAAAAATGGGGAACAGACAAAAATGCCCAGAGGTGAGAGATGGATTGTCTTATTCAGGGAACAGCCAGGAGGCCAGTGTCACTGGATTGAAGAGTATGTGACAGGGAGTGAAGTGTAAGAAGATTTCAAAGGTAAGAGGGGCTATATTCTGAAGGGTTATGAATGCCAAACGGAGGGTTTTGTATTTGGTGCTGGAGGCAATAGGAAGTCATTAGAGTTTACTAAGTAGTGGGGTGACACGATCAGTTCCACTTACGAAAACCACTTTGGTAGCTGAATAGAGGCTAAATTGGAACAAAGACTTGAGACACAGTCAAACCCACCAGCAGCTATTACAATAGTCTAGGTGTGAGGTGATGAGGACCCACAGTAGAGGGGTGGCAATGAGAGAGGAGAGAAGAGGGTGTATTCAAGAGATGCTGCACGGGTGAAATTGACAGGCTTTGGCAACAGCTCAGATAATGGGGGTGAGAGATAGTGAGGAATCTATGATGAGTCCTAAGTTGCAGACCTGAAGGACTGGAAAGTTGGTGTTGCCTCAGACACTACTTAGCTGTGTGACCCTGGGCAAGTCACTTCACCTCTGTTTACCTCCGTTTTCTCAATGGCAAAATGAGGATAATAACCACATCTACTCCACAGGGTTCTTGAGGGGATCAAACAAGATATTTGTAAAGTTCCTGGCAAAGAGCAGGCACTATATAAATGCTTATTCCTTTCTCTTCCTAAGATAAAGATTAGTTTATTTAACTGATGGTTTCTGTCATTTTTAGGGGCTGTTGGCACCCGATACTAGCAAAGGGCTAATTATCAAACCTCTGGTTGCCAAAGAACATTAGGTGGTTTTTCTTAACCCACAAGGTGGAGAGGAACAAGTTCTCTAACTAGTAACAACAGATAAATAATATTATTTAAGATCCCCAACATTTTCACATTCAAGGGACACTGATCCCTAGAATAAATTTGTGACATTTATGACTTCCTTGCATTCTAGTTGGCTTGGCTTCTCTCCTTCCTCTAATTTGCCTCTCAACCAACTGCCAAATTAATCTTCCTTAAAATAGAGGATTAACTATGTCCCTCGAAACCTTCCATTAGCTTCCTGCCGCTTATAGAACAAAATACAAATTCAGCCTAGCATTTAAGGTTCCATAGTCAGGCTCCAATTTACCTTCTCAGTCTTGTTTCACCCTATTCTCCTGCATGTACTCTATGCTCCAATCAAATTGAGCTTGTAGATACTTTCTGGTCCCATTCTGCTGTCACCTGACTCCATGAATTCTGAGGTGACACCTCCTCCATGAAGTCTTCTCCAATTTTCCAACCCAGCCTCCACTCCTGACCCTGCCCAGTTGAAAGTGATCTCTCCCTCCTCAAATTTCCCTAGAATACTTTGCACAAACTTTGTCATACTCTGCTGTTGTGGCAAAAACTACGGGTTCAGGTCAGAGGAAATTTTATTCAGAAACACATGATCATGGGAGGAATCACAGATGAAGGAATCCCACCAAACTGAGCTTACAGTTGGTTTTTATACACGAAGAAAAACAAATTGGTTTTGTGTCCAGATAGTTAGCCTTGAAAATTGAACAGAGCAACCCGTTTCTCTTTGTGGTTGGCCTTGGAAGCAGAGTATGGCAAACTGTTGTGGTTTTTTGTGGGATGGGCTAGAGTAAGTCCAGATTCTGAGAATTGTATGTGATTGATTATTTTGCCCAGAGTGAATGCTGATTCATGCTGAAGAAAAGGAAGTACAAGGCCCTCTTCTCATGCTCATGTCTAACACCGGAGTAAATGGAGAATGGAACATGGGATCCTTGAAGTAGGAGTTAGGGAGAACAGCTAAATGATGTTGCCAATGTGGAAACTCCATATCTGTGACAAGGAAAAAGAATAAAGGAATAACAGATAGAAATTCATGCTTGCATGGGGTTGCAGACCTAAGACAAGATGCTTAAGTCAGAGAATCCAGGGAATAGCTCATGTCTTCAGTTGGCAAGCAATGTAAAGGAGGCAGAAGGCCCTGGATAGCATGGAGAAACAGTTTCTATAATTCCAGATGCAGCAGGAAGCCTTAATCAGAGACCAGACTTCACTTTGTGAAGCAAAAGAGAGTCACCAAAGTGCTGTTAGGGCAGTGATGTTTTGGTCTGGGGTCCTTGCAGAGCTGACAAGAGATATTAGCACTTCACAAGGGGGCTGGAGAGATTGAACCTTTCATGTTCACTAACCCCAACTGGTGTTATCAGCAATCGAGGAGCTTGTGGAAGTTAGGGGTGCTTTGTGTGTGATGTCATAGGGGAAGAACGAAGGGCCGTGTGAAGGGATAAGTGAGGAGAGATATAGCTCACAGTGCAGGTACCAGAGAAGTCCCAGGACAGATGCTGATGTGTTCTTTATCTACAGAATCAAACAAGTTGCTCTTTGGCCATATGGAATGGATTGTAGGAAAGCAGTGTTAAGCTAGCCTAACAGGGAAAGGTTGAATTGGGGGGAGGAATGAAGAAAAGTTGGATTCAAGGAAGGTGAGCTTGGCCATAGAAAAGATGTGTGCAGTGAAGGTGTGATTCCTCCCCAAGCAATTTTACCTGCATCATGTATCATGTTCCAAAAGTATACTGCAAAGCAATGTAAGAAGGATGAACCGAGCATGTCATGGACTGCCATGGAGGAAATGGAAATGAGTGACATTACACTCTGGAACAGAGTGTGTTTGTTAAGAGAATCAGGTTATCATAGTGAATCTGGGAGAAAAAGTCCACACATTCAACTGTAGAATAGTATGTCAGGGACACTGAAAAGATGCATTTTGTAAGACTCAAGGGGTCACCAGGACATGTAAAACCTACATTCATGAAATGAGAAGAGTCACTGGCCATCAGAGAGAGCTGGATGTCTGGTAGCATTTTAATCAATAGGAAGCCTTAACCATAGTGGCTGGTGTATGTAAGCACACCCAACAATACATGAGATTCACTACTGACACATACACCTGGATCGAGTTCAGGAAAATGCTACCCATCCATCCCTTTGAAGTGACCATAGCTCAGATAATGAAATAAGTAGAGTAAGATAAAAAGAGAAAACAAATTGACTTGGGTTGAGTCTTATGTCGTACAGCTAAATATAGAGTTCCTCAATCTGGGTCTAGTCTGGAGATCACTGAGAATACCATGGTGAGTGGCAATGTTGTGGTCAGTGCTAACAGAAGTCCCCTGCTCCCCCTCCCTGTACACGTGTATTCTTGAATCAAGTCAGAGGGTGAGGGGGTAAGAGAGGAGAGTTCTGGTGTTCTTTTTCCTTGGTCCCAAAGAGGCACTGTAAGGCAGAGAAGGGGGCAGAAATGTCCAGATCTGAGGCTATATAGGGGGCCATATCTGATGCTCCTGATAGCAGGCAGTGCTGTGTTGCTGGTCAACAGGACCTGGAATGGACCCTTCCAGTGTGTGTGTGTGTGTGTGTGTGTGTGTGTGTGTGTGTGTGTGTGTGTGTATGGGGGAGTTGAAGGGTATTTCCCTACTGATAGGCCTTTACTTAGACTCATTCTCCTGGCCAGAAGTTGTGGCAGAGGGAATCAGGCAATCAGGGCAGGACTTCTTATAGTTGTTGGTAAATAGACCTACCAGATTCCATTAGCATTTACAGTGATACAGAAGAATCCCATCAATTATTGGAGGTCTCTTTGGTATGGAGAGACTGGAAGCCTGCCTAGCATTTACCAAGGATATGCTGTGAGAACCTTCTGTAAAGTCAGGCTATGCTTTCTATTCAAGGTGTTCCTAATGTGCATGAGAGCTACAGGGGAAACATTAGGCCACTCAGGGCCAGTTTCCTGCCAACTTTGGCTGAGCACATTTTTGTGACAAGGATTGTTGGTATTCTACATCAGTTGTGGATGGGATCTGCAGATCATCTGTTGATATTGTTTGTCAAAAATTTTGCAAACCCTGAAGTGCTATATTATTATTAATGTAAAATGCATATCATTATCTAATGTAAGCAGCAATTCAAATCTGGGAATATTAAGGAATTTTTTTAGTAACAGTGATGGAGTCTCCGTGAAACCACAAGGGTGGTTTCCACCTATCCAGGTTCCATGTCAATACTCTTACAGGAATAACACTTAGGTAACCCAATAAACTTGATCTGCAAGCTTCCCCTCAAAAGTCACTAAAAGGAGGCAGTCGGGCAGCTAGGTGGCGCAGTGGATAAAGAGCTGGCCCTGGATTCAGGAGGACCTGAGTTCAAATCCAGCCTCAGACACTAGACACTTACTAGCTGTGTGACCCTGGGCAAGTCACTTAACCCTCATTGCCCTGAAAAAAAAAAATGAGGCAGAATAAAAGGAGGCAGTCGATGCTTTGGGAGGGGAACAGACAAAGGTGTGGGCTACAGAAGGAGCTCATTCCTTTAGGCAAGTAACAATGGCAAGGACCACCCCTGAGATGGATAGAGGAAAGCAATTCTATCCCTGTATTGCTATCATTTACAGCATCAGAGATACATATCGTTGAACTTATCATCCTTAAGAGGGGCAAATCATAAATTGTTGTATGTTAAAATGTTCTATCCGTTCTTGGGTCTAAAAGACACAGATGAACCTTGTTTAGGTATGTAGAGACAAGAGTCCCTCAACTCTGATCCTGGGTAAAAGTAAGACATCTATTTGGAGCAACTGATTTATGCATTGTGGCTCAGTAGCTAGAGAGAGGACTCAAAAAATATATTATCAAATGAGATAATTTTTATAAAAAGTGCTTAACTACTATGTGTCTAGCACATAGTAGGTGCTGTATAAATGTTTCATATCCTTCTCCCTCTCTGCCCCCCACCAAATGCAGATGACCTGGTTTTATTCACCACATTTGGTAGAGAGTGGTCCCTCTACCAGTGGATTCACAGGCCCTGTACTTCTCCTTCTCCTAACTTCACCCTGTCCAAGGGCTATGATAGCCAACTTTATTGACCGACAGGTAGTAAACCTTCCATTTCTAACAGACTGGGAGAATCCGTCATTGTGTTTGCAAGATGGTCCCCTTGACCTTCCTCACAGTCTTCATCCACCAGATCCTGGTTCATGGAGATTCTATTTAGCAAGAACCAGTTGGCAGCCACTGACATTTTCCCTTTGCATAGTAAATAGCTTGATTTGTCAACAAATGCTTTTTATCAGGATCAAAGTGAGATCATGGACAAAATGTAAATCTATTGATAGCCCCAAGAGATTCCACCTCACCCAATAATAAGTTCCAATGTTTACAATAAAAGAAAGATGCAATGGTCTTGCAATTAACATTAATACCAACAGGTTTTGGGATTTGTTTATAACTGTTGCATAATATATGACAAGCATTAGGGTTTACTCAGAGAGGCTCACATTTCCATGGGGGAAAATCCCCAAATTCATTATTTAAATACAGTATAGGAAGCTAATTTACCATATTAATAACATTCCAAATATTCTCAGGTCTTGTGAACTTCACTGTCTCCTTGAATTCTTCAACTGGCACTGCCTTCTCACACTATCGAACAAAATCTTTAATTAATTATCATTTTTGAATTTTGATAAATTGCATAAAAATTGCCAAAGTATCATATTCCCACCTCATGGGAAGGAAGGGATAGGATTCAAATATGTTTAAATAATCTGTAAAAACAAGCTAATATCCAGATGTATAAATTCATAAAGATCAATTCAAAATTCAAAATTAGTCCTTTTCAAAATTAGAATGATGGAAATATATAAACATAGCATTAACATAAAATCATCTCCCAAATAAATAAAACAGTGAAATTAGTTCAACAATAGTCCAGTTGAATACACCTCCAAAATTATCTACATGGAAAAAAAGACTACATGTATATATCTCCCAATTTTGAGATTCTTTGTGGTTTTACATTCAAAAGTCAGCACAGGGTATTGATCAGTTTTAATGTCACCATTGGCAGGTCTGCTATGTTATGGATAATTATCATGGTTAATTAATCTCTCAAACTCAATGTCAATCTGGTTTAAATTACTCAATTCTGAGAGTATTCCAAGATTCCAGTTTCCTCTTCCAAATCCACAGCAGGATATGAGGATCTGTAAAACTAAGCATGAAATCATTAGAACTCTTCCCAATTCCTTGGAAAAGAATTCAGCATAAACTCAATTTTGTTCCCATTACAATGTGTGAAAGTTATTTCATGCTGAGAAGGAGATGGAAAGCCCTTCTCACTGGATTTCCATGCTATTTTGCACAATATTTATTTATTTCTCCTCTATTAGATTAGACCGCACATTGCTCTTGTCATATTTATCTTTGCGGAAGGATTGCACAGCGGGAACAAATAGTAGCTGCTTAATAAATGTGTTGAATTGAGCGTGTTTTGCAATATAGAAACATGAGTGATTATAACCATTTTGTTATTAGCAAAGTTGCAGATTCCTTAGGGGGACCCATATCTCCATTTTGTACCTCCTTCTTGACAGACACATCAGCTACATGGGACAAGAAAACCACACAAGTGTGTCAGAATTCCTCCTTCTAGGACTTTCAGAGAGACCAGACCAACAACTTCTCCTCTTTGGGCTCTTCTTGAGCATGTACATGGTCACCATAGTTGGGAATGTGCTCATCATTCTGGCCATTTGTTCTGACTCCCACCTCCACACCCCCATGTACTTCTTCCTCTCCAACCTGTCCTTTGTGGATCTCTGTCAGACATCCACCACAATGCCTAAGATGTTGACAAATATCCTGACACATAACAAGGCCATCTCCTATGCTGGCTGTCTCATCCAAATGTATTCTTTTCATTTGTTTGGAACCATGGATAGTTTTCTGCTGGCCATGATGGCCTATGACCGTTTCGTGGCCATCTGTCACCCACTGCGCTATGCAACCATCATGAGCCCTCGGCTCTGTGTCCTGCTTGTAGGAGGACCCTGGGGTATCACCAACCTCCAGTCGGTGGTGCACACCTCCCTGATGGCGAAGTTAACCTTTTGTGCAGACAACACAATTCCCCACTTCTTCTGTGACCTCATGCCCTTGCTGAAACTCTCCTGCTCTGACACCCATGTCAACAAGCTGGTGGTTTTAGTCTTTGGCATCTTCATGGGCATAAGTCCCCTGGTGTGCATTCTGCTCTCCTATATCTGCATCTTCTGTGCAGTTCTGAAGGTTCCCTCTGCCGAGGGAAAACGGAAAGCCTTTTCCACCTGTGGCTCTCATCTCACTGTGGTCTTACTCTTTTATGGAACCATTTTTGCCGTGTACCTGCAGCCCTCAGAACCCGCCTCTCCAGAGAAGGACAAGGCAGCTGCTGTGATGTGTGCAGTGGTCATACCCATGCTGAATCCCTTCATCTACAGCCTGAGAAATAGGGACATGAAGGGTGCTTTAAGGAAACTGATCAGCAGAACAACATCATCACAGTAATGAAGCCACAGGCACCTGGGGAACCCAAGGCAGGCAGCTTCCTGTTTCTAACATTGGTCACTTCTGTTGCCACTACCCGAGGTCTTAGCTATGCCTTGAGGATCACAGGAGGGGACACCACATTTTAAGAGTGACATTGGCAAGTTGGAGAGCATCTAAGAAAGGACAACTGGGACCAGATGCAGGGACTAAGAATGCTTGGCCTGGAGAAGAAAGATCTAGCAAGATGTGATGACTGTTTTGAGTGGCCAAGGGACTCAGAAGAGGGATTACTGGAGTCAGTTTCTCAGGCTCTCAGAGTTAGATGGAACTTCAAAGGTCATCTGGTCCAAGCCATCCCTGAATACAAGAAGCATCTTCAATGTCATCAGCCTGGGGGAGCTCAGGGTTGGGAACTGAATCCACCCATGCCTCAGGAGGCAAGTCCTCAGGAAGTTATCTATAGATTAAATGATTTGCACATCCTTATACAGGAAGGATTTTGACTCAGATCTTCCTAAATCCAAGACTAGTTCTCAATCCACCATGTAACATTGCCTCATGCTTCAACAACAACAAGAACCTGTCAAGCTGCAAAGTTGCAGAGTCATTGTTGATCTGCATCGGTAGAGGGCATTTCTTCACTGGGAGTTCCACAAGCCAGTGACTGGCAGCTCTGGGTCATTTTTCTTAATCTTCAAAAAAAAAAAAATCCCTCTATGACGTCTTAGACATCTACCTGAAGAGCTCCAGTGATGGAGAGCTCATGATCTCCTGAGGACACCCATTCCACTTTTGGACAGCTCTAATGAGTAGGAAGTTGTTTCTTACATCAAGGAAGGAAGGAGTCTATCTCATTGCCATTTCCTCCCATTGTTTTGAGCTCTGCTCCTCTGGAGCTAAGAACAAATCTAAACTCTTTTCAAATACTTGGAGACAACTATCATGTCCATCTGTGTCTCCCACCCCAAGTTAAACATCCCCTTGTGTGTTTAAAAACAATCTTTGGATGGCCCAGTCTTCAGTCCTCTAACCATTCTGGTTGCCCTCCTTGGGATGTATCCCATTTGCCAATGACCTTCAGAAAATGAATGACTAGAACAAGACACAACTGTGCAGTATGTATCTATCTACTGCAGAGTACAATGGGGAGATCATTTCCCCAGTTCTAGACACCACTCCCCTACTAACACCTAAGACAGTGACCTATTGTGGGCAGCCACACCACACCCTGGACTCCCTGACCTTGCAGCCCACTAAAACCCCAGATGCTTTTTGAATATGACTGCTGTTCCAGGCACACTTCCCCCATCCCGTCTTTCTGAAGTTTCCCTGTTAAATTTCATTTCATTAGAGTCAGCCCATCATTCTAGCCTGGGAGATCTTTTCAAAATACTGACTCTGTCACCCATCATGTTATAGTGATGCCTCTCAGCATTGTGCCATTCGAAGAGCGGATGATCGAGTCCCAGTCACTGACAAAAATGTTAAACAGGACAGGCCTAAGGGAAGATCCCCTGAGACACTCCACCAGAAACCTCCCTTCAGGGTAGGGGTTCTTAACCTTCTGCATCAGACCCCTTTGGCAATGTAGTGAAGCCTATGGACCCCTCCCCAGAATAATGTATTCAAATGAATAAAAGAAAATACAAATATATTTGTTCAATATAAATGTTCAATGAGATAATATATAAAAAGTGTTTCATGATGCAGAACATGAGCTATAAGTATTTATCATAATATTAGCAATTTTTCTAATTACTTAGGTCTGTATTTATATTTCGTATATCTTTCCTGGCAGACACATCAGAGAATTACAAAGGAAACCAATTATACTGAAATGCAGTTATCAAACTACATTTTTTTCCTTTTTTGAATAGAATTTTATTTTCCAAAATATATGTAAAAACAAATTTTAACATCAATTTTTTAAAACTTTATGTTCCAGGGGCAGCTAGATGGCACAGTGGTAAAGCACCGGCCCTGGATTCAGGAGTACCTGAGTTCGGATCCGGCCTCAGACACTTAACACTTGCTAGCTGTGTGACCCTGGGCAAGTCACTTAACCCCCATTGCCTCACTAAAAAAAAAAAAAAAACTTTATGTTCCAACTTCTCTTCTTCCTCTATTCCCACCCCCCACCCACTAGAACTCAAGCATTTCAAAAGAAGTAATACATGAGTAGTCATGGAAAACATTCCCACATTAGCTAGGTTGTGAGAGAAAACAGTCAAAAAAACCCCAACACTTCAGATTGAGGAATTGTCAAAGAGGAAAAAAGAAAAAAATTTTTAAAAATGTGTTTCTATCTGCTTTCAGATACTGTCAGTTCTTTCTCTATAGATGGGTTGCCATTTTCATAAGTCCTTCAGGGTTATATTGGATCACTGCCTTGCTGAAAATAACCACATACTTCCCAGCAGATCATCTTAACACTATTGCTGTATTCTGTATACAAAATAAGAGCAAACTACTTTTTTTAAAGTTCACAGACCCCAGATTAAGAACTCCTGCTCTAGGATGATACCAAAGAATCCCCTCTCCTTTAGATCTAGTCATTCAGCCAATTGTACCTCCACAAGATCTCTCACTTTTGTCCCCTTCTCCCTATTCTCACCATAGTCACCTTAGCTCAGGCTTTTCCTGTCTCTCACCTGGCCTACTAAAAGAGCCTCAGCTTGTCCTTCCCATCTCAAGTGTCTTGCCTAGCAAAATTATACTCTACACATCTACCAAAGTGATCTTCCTAAAGCATAGGACCGATCCTATCACTCTCCTACTCAGTCAACTCTTGTGGTTCCCTATCAGCTCAACAATCACACACAAACTCCTCTGCTTAACATTTAAAGCCTTTCCTAATCCAGATACACCTCTCCCCTTTATACACTCTATGGTCCAGCCAAATTGGCCTGCTATTCCTAATGCAGATGACATCCTGTTTCATGTTTCCATGCTTTTGCAAAGGCTGACTGTCCTCCACCATGGAATGCATTCTCTCCTCACCTCCATCTCTCAGAATAACTACTTTTCATCAAAGGTCAGCTCAAAGGGCATCTAAGTGGCACAGTGGATAAAGCAAAAGGCCCTGGATTCAGGAGAACCTGACTTCAAATCTGGCTTCAGACACTTGTTATTTACTAGCTGTGTGACCCTGGGCAAGTCACTTAACCCTCATTGCCCTCCAGAAAATAAATAAATAAATAAAAGGTCAGCTCAAACATCACCTCCTACATGAAACCTTTCCTCCCCCACCTCCTACTCCTACTACTTCCTCCAGCTCTTAAATGACCTTATTTCATAGCTATTTTATATACATATATATATTTACATGTGTACTCTTCCTTGCTAGAATATAAATTCCTTACAAGCAGAGACTTGTAATTTCATTTCATTTCTATCTCTGAATCTATAGTTCACATTATGTCTGGCAAATATAAAGCAGTTAATAAATGCTTGTTACTTAATTACATTACTGACTGATTGAAATATGGAACTGGCACCATGTATTTACTGATTTATTCTACATACTTGTTCACAACCC
This sequence comes from Dromiciops gliroides, assembly GCF_019393635.1. Taxonomy (NCBI): domain Eukaryota; kingdom Metazoa; phylum Chordata; class Mammalia; order Microbiotheria; family Microbiotheriidae; genus Dromiciops; species Dromiciops gliroides. The sequence continues at coordinate 60,889,462 of NC_057861.1, read as the reverse complement.
TTTCTTTGCTGGCATCTTACCACTGAACAAATTGATGCCACCCTCCATCAACACAGAACCCTGAAGTCAGCTGTACTTCCCCCTCCTAGGACTAGCAGGCTCTCATCTTTCTCCCCTAATCCCTATAATTCAGTTGACTTTGGTTTTTTCTTTCTTTTCTTTCTCTTCTTTTTTCTTTTTTTTTCTTTTTTTGGCTAGACCTACTATTTCATTCCCAGAGGTAATTCCAGTGAGGGAATTCTCTCTACCAAGGTAGTTCAGCAATTTAAAGTCCTCAAGAGTTACCAAGAGCACTGAGAGGTTAAGCAATTTACTCAGTACCACAGAACCAGTGTGTGTCATAGTCAGAACCTGAACTCGGCTCTTCCTGACTCAAGGCTGCCTCTTTACCAAGATGAGTTGGCTAAAGATGGGCTTCCTTCTTCCCTTGTTTTATTTATTTATTTATTTGTTTGTTTGTTTGTTTGTTTATTTGTTTGTTTGTTTGTTTTTCGGGGCAATGAGGGTTAAGTAACTTGCCTAGGGTCACATAGCTAGTAAGTGTCAAGTGTCTGAGGCAGGATTTGAACTCAGGTCCTCCTGAATCCAGGGCTGGTGCTCTATTCATTGTGCCACCAAGCTGCCCCCCTTCCCTTGTCTTATTCTTGGGCCTTTGCAAACACTGCCCCTAGTTACTGGCACCATCCAATGTCTCTGCTTACACCCACATGTTGCTGAATCCTCCTGGGAAAAGCCACCATGAATGTGTTACCTACTTCACTGCCAGACATACAACAGAGCTTTGGGTCCCTAGAATCTCTATCATATTCCCTGGCTTCTCTACTCAAATCTCTTATACCAAACTTCTTTGCCTCCCTCTCAGCAGATGACTTAGTGTCTTATTGCTGAGAAAATAGAGGTCTTCTGTCCTGAGCTCCCTCTTCCCCCATATGCCGTGCCTCAAAGCCCCTCTGCATCACCTGGCTATATCATCTGATCCCTTGTTTGAAGAGGAAGCCCTTCTCCTTTCCAGGGCCAGCCCTTCTGCATGTGCCCTTGATCACATCCTTCCATTTATTTCCCCTGGGAGCTTGTCTCTTCCGTCATAGAGTTGCTGTCTTTCACATGCTCCAGGAAAGAAGCAGTCACCCAAACCTGTCACCTCAGTAATGTTGTCTGGAGTTGCCCAGTGAGGGCTTTAGGATAAGAAGAGAAGCAGTGTGTCCCTCCACAGGGACTCAGGTTCTGCCAGACTTGGGACCCACCTCAACTGTCAACTCAATGTAGCCCTGAGCCCAGCCCAGAGACCACCTCGATTCAGATAGAAATAAGACCGAATCACATGCCAGCCTCACAAGGGAATGTAACCATAAACCCAGTCATCACCCCTTCAGTTCAGCATATCCCTGAATTGTAGCCTAATCAAAAACCCAGCCCAGACCTCAGCCCAACCTTGCCCCAGATCCTAATAAGGAGAACACACAGTATAGTAAGAAAATTATTGGACCGGCAGTTTGGAAAACCCAGATTCCATTCTTGCCTCTGGCAGTTACTAGATGTGGGCCTCTGAGCAAGTCATCTAACCTTTGTGAGAACTGCTTTCTTCATCCATAAAATGAAGATAATATCACCTTAGAACCTACCACACAGGGTAATTGTGAGGACCAAATTAGATCATATACACACAGTAATTTGTAAGCCTAACAGTGCTGGAGAAAATACTAGCCATTCTGACTATAACGATTCCTATCTTGTTCAGAGCAGCCCCAACCGTACCACATAGTGCCCTACCTAACAACCCCATCCTCTGAGACTATACAAATCACTAGCTGGCTGGCTGGCTGGCATTAGCACTGAGCTCTAATTGCCTGTCCATATACATTGGGCAGCAACGCCTAGAGGATGAGCATTTATGTGCCAGGCACCATAATAAGCACTGGGGACATAAAGAAGGGTAAAAGACAAACCCTACTCTAGGAGGTCACAGACTAATGGAAAAGACAACATGCAAACAACTATGTACAACAACTGTAAATAGGATAAATTGGAGATATTTGACATTGGGAAGGTGCTAAGAATCAAGGGAGATCAAGAAAAACCTCCTAGAGATGGTGGAATTTTACCTGAGACTTGAAGGAAGCCAAGAAGAGGATATGAAGAGGGAGAAGAATATTCCAGGTATAAAAGATGGACAGACATAGAAATGCCCAGGGCATGAAGAGAGAGTATCCTGTTCAAGGAAGACCAAGAAGGTCAGTGTCACTGGATCACAGAGTAAGTGAGGAGAAAGAAGATTGGAAAGGTGGGTGGATGGAGGGGCTTTGAATACTAGATTCTTTTATATTTGATCCTTGAGATGAGCTACTGGAATTTATTGAGTGGGGAGGATGTGTGTGTGTGTGTGTGTGTGTGTGTGTGTGTGTGTGTGTGTGAGAGAGAGAGAGAGAGAGACAGAGAGACAGAGAGACAGAGAGACAGACAGAGACAGAGAGAGACAGACAGAGACAGAGACAGAGACAGAGACAGAGACAGAGACAGAGACAGAGAGGTGGTCAGGTTCGTGCTTTAGGAAGATCACTTTGACAAATAAGTGGAGGATGGACTGGAATGGGAAGAGACCTGAGGCAGGGGAACCCATCAAAAGATTATTGTAGCCATTTCCCAATAGATAAATGGTCAAAGGATGTGAACAAACAGTTCTCAAAAGGAGAACTGCAAAGTATTCACAACCACATGGGGAAAATGCATAAATCACTAATAATAAGGGAAAAATAAAAACAACCTTGAGATTTTACTTTGTACTCTGAAAATCTTAACAAAATCATGAAAAATGGCAACAGTCAATATTGGAGGGGTGGTAGGAAGATAAGCACCCTGATACATTGCTGGTGGAGCTGTGAAATGGTACAATAATTTTGGAAAGCTGTTTGGAATTATGCAAGTAAAGTGACTAAAATGCCCATATCCTTTGAACCACAGACTCCATTACTGGGCTTGTATCCCAAGGAAGCCATTGATAAGAAAAAGTCCCCATATACTCCAAAATATTAATAGTCACACTTTTGTGATAAGTAAAGATTGGAAACAAAGTAGATGCCTATCAATGAAACAAATTCTGGTATATGAACAGAATGGAATACTACTATGCTTTAAGAAATGATATATGATGAATACAGAAGAGTATGAAAAAATCTATATGAACTGATGCAAATGAAGTAAAAAGAACCAAGAAAACAATATACACAGTAACTACAACAATTTGAATCAATATTAAATGGAAAGAACAACACACCAAAAAATTAAAAGTAAATTCAACAAATATATAAAGATCAAGTAGGACTCAAAGAGACACAAGAAGACACTCCCAACTTGCCACTAGATGGAAGCAGGAGGCACATAGATGTCACACATTGTACATGTTTTCAGGCTTTCTCAATGTGTAGATCAGTTGTGTTGACTTTTTTCCTCTTTAAAAACTACTATTTGTCATATTTGTCTTTTGAGATCACTCCCTAGGAGAAGAAGTAAAGGAAGGCATATATTGGGATACCATGGTGATATAAGAAACAGAAAACATCAATGTTTTAAAGGATACTGCACTTGTCCAGGTGTGAGGTGATAAGTTCCTGCACCAGGGTAGTGGTAGTATCAGAGAAGAGATGGGGGCATATGTCAGATATGTTAACAAGGTCAAATCAACAAGTCTTTGCAACAATTGTATATGGAGGAGGGGGAGTTAAGAGAGGGGTCTGGATGATAGTCTGGTTGACTGGAAGGCTGGCATTATCCTTTACAGTAATAGGGAAGTTAGAAAGAAGGGAGGTTTAGAGGGAAAAGGTAAGTTTATTTTGGACATGTTGAGTTAAAGATGTTTACAGGATATCCAGTTCAAGATGCCCAATGGGCAGTTGGAGATTTGAGTCTGGAGGTCAGCAGAGCAGGATAAATAAATCTGAGAATCATCAGCAAAGAGTTGATTATTGAATCTTTGGGAAGTGATGAGATCACCAAATAAAAGAGTCTAAAGGGAGAAGAGAGCCTTAAACAGCCCTGGGGGGCACCTATAGCAGCTGTAGAAGAGAGGCTGTGACTATGAAGGAATCTCCAAGTAGAAAGGAGAGGAAAGAAAAAGTTACAGAGTAGGAATTGCTCTATTGTCCATGTAATGAGAGTATTGGCCAATGAGGAACCAGTCTTTAGGATATGTGGAAGTGCTCTGCCTGCTGCCAATCCACATGGAGATGAGTTAGCTTCTAGAAATGTCTGGGGTATGGGGGCGGGGAGAGGAGTGCTTCCCAATTCAGCACATGCACTGGTATCTTGTTTCCTGGGTTTACTTCAGTGGTGACAAAGAGCCTTTTTAACTGGTACTGAGCCTCAACCCAGTATGCATACAAAAGGTTCAAGCAAAGGATTTCAATCTCTCTTCTTGAGGCAGATGGTTGACGATAGAGCTCTGGGCCTGGAGTCAGGAAGATCTGAGTTCAAATCTGCCTCAGACACTTACTAGTTGTATGACCCTGGGAGTTTACCCGCACTTTCCCAACTGTAAAACGGGGATAATAATAGCACCTGTCTCCTAGGGTTGTTGAGAGGATCAAATGAGATGATATCTGTAAAGTACTTAGCATGGTGCCTCCCACATAGAAGGCACATAAGCATTTATTCTCTTCCCCAGCCACCCCCCTTTTGAGGACACCTGGTATGCAGTAGGTGATCTATAAATGCTTATCCCATTCTTTCTTGCCCTACTCCCCAGGAGCAGACGAGAATTATGGTGAATTGCTAGACCTCTTATCAAATGAATTTGTGGCAACTTGGTTTCTTCTCTCCCAATCTGAGGTGCTTGAATATCAGACATAGAAAGGACCTGGTTGCATCCTGTGAGCTTCTAAAACTGAAAATGTCCATCAAAAGTCCAGCAACTCAGGGCAGCTAGGTGGTGCAGTGGATGAAGCACCAGCCCTGGATTCGGGAGGACCTGAGTTCAAATCCAGCCTCAGACACTTAACAATTACTGGTTGTGTGACCCTGGGCAAGTTACTTGACCCCAATTGCCTCATCAAAAAAAAAAAAAAAAATTCCAGCAACTGAAGGTTATAACAGAGTCTGATCATGGCCAAAGCAGCTATGCCTAGTAAGGAGTCAAGTAAGCAGACTGCAAATCCCCAGGCTAGCGGCTTGGCTCAGGCAGGGATAAGGAAGCACAACTGGACAGGAATACCTTGTCCTCTGGTGGAACCTACATCCAGAAGTGAACCAGGTAGGAGGTCACATTGTGTAATAACCACTTTTAAGTTGGAGTCCACTCTCACAAAGGACCAAACTGAGGTGTGGAATGAGGAATGTATCCTCATTTGGGTTGTTTTTGTATCTTGAGCCTTGCCCTACCATCTCAGTAAATAGTCATTTTGTAAAAGCTAGTTGATGTCAATTGGCTCACTGATATCTGATCAACTGAAGATCAGAAGAGGGAACATAATGGATAAAGGCCTGTAAGCAACAATACTAGAGGAACCACTCCCTCCTCCACCCCCAACTCCTCAAGGTTACTGGATCTGCTAGTGTGAGCTGGGGTTGAGAGAGTGAACCACAGAAATTATGCGATATCAGCAATAATAATATTATATCATGAACAACCTCATTTGAGCAATTCTCTGTCTTACACAATACCTATTGCTTCTAGATCTCATTTAGAAGGGACCTCAGAAATCACATCCTCTGCACCAGAACTGGGCAGGATGCCCCTATACAACATCTCCATGACTGATGACCTAGCTTCTACTCAAAGACCTACAGTGATAGAGAAGGAGATGGAGTCCCCCACTTCAAGATGAATCTGGGGGCAGCTAGATGGCGCAGTGGATAGAGCACCAGCCCTGGATTCAGGAGGACCTGAGTTCAAATCTGGCCTCAGACACTTGACACTTGACACTTACTAGCTGTGTGACCCTGGGCAAGTCACTTACCCCCAATGGCCTCACCAAAAAAAAAGAAAAGAAAAGAAAAAAAAAAGGATTAATCTGATCGTGATTCTTTCTTCTGAGCTGAAATCTGTATACAAATAAAACTCTCTACTTTTCCCAAGTCCTAGACTTTGGGGCTGGAACAATTAAATGTAATCAATCTACCTTTTAGCCTCCCCATCTTCCAACTACCAATTTCTCAACCCCTACATAATCAGTGATAGACCTGGGTACACAGTCTGGTTGTCTTAACAAAGTGCCTCTTGTGCAAGCAATGGAACCATTGACCTCTTATGGGAAAAGCTTTGGACTTGGAGTCATAAGACCTTGGTTGGAGCCTTGACTCTGTCCCATCCTGGATCCAGGACCTTGGGCAAGTCACTAAATTTTTCTGAGCCTCACTTTTCACAGCTGCAAGAAGAATCACTCAACATCATCAACTTGTTTCATCTTTCATGAAGTCAGGAAAATGAGTTCAAATCCTGTCTCAATCACTTACTGTGTAACCTTAGGCAATCACTCAACCTCTCTCAACTTCAGGTCGCTCATTTATAAAATGGGAATAATAACCACACCTACCTCCCAGGGCTGTGGTGAGGATAAAAAATGAGATTATATTTGTAAAGTGTCTTATAAACCTTAAGGAGCTATATAAATGTTGGTTACCATTATTATTATTGGTTCATTAGTGCATACACTCCCCTTTACTGGAGCAGACAGCAACCCTTCCATACCTTAAGATGTGGTCTTTGTGAGTTGTGACTAAATCAGATCATCACCTTGTGGGCAGCCAGCCTCCTGGCAAAGGGCCTCCTCACCCTTGGCTTGGTCCCTGTGTCACTGACCTCATACCTGAAGCTGTTCCAGTTTGGTAGGGCCCGTCCGAGCTCACACTGTTCACCAAGGAGGGCTGGGGGATGCACTCAGGTTTCATATCATCCAGACTAGGAAAGTCATATACATTTGTAAAATTTGGTCAGGGCCCAACTCCTGTGCATGAAATCCATTTCTTCATATGAGCAGGATGTTATCAGAAAAACCTGGAAAGACTTACATGAACTGATGCAAAGTAAAATGTACTTTGTACAAAGTAATGGCAATATGGTAAGATGATGAGCTATGAATGACTTAGTCATTCTCAGCAATACAATGATCCAGGACAACACTAAAGGACTTATGATGGAAAATGCCATCCATTCCCAGAGAAAGAACTGATGGTGCCTGAATGCAGACTGAAGCATACTTTTTTTTCTTGAGGTTTTTTTTGTCTGTGTTTTCTTTTACAACATGACTAATATGGAAATGTTTTGCATGACTAATACATGTATAACCTATTTTGAATTGCTTGCCATCTCAGTGAAGGGGGAGAGGAGGAAGGAAGGAAGAGAATTTGGAACTCAAAGTTAAAAAAAAACTAATGTAAAAATTATTTTACATGTCATTGCAGGGAAAATAAAATACTAAATATTTTTTTAAAGACTCAGTTAAAACTTTCCAAAAACCCATCGATTTCTTTAGCCTATTTCCCTGCTTCCCATTTCTACCCTCAGGACTCTAGTGCTACCAACTTGAATTATCACAATCATCTTCTAACAGGTCTTCCTACCTACGTTCTCTCCCTCCTCTAATCCATCTTTTTTTTTGCAGGGCAATAAGGGTTAAGTGACTTGCCCAGGGTCACACACCTAGTAAGTGTCAAGTTTCTGAGGCTGGATTTGAACTCGGGTCCTCCTGAATTCAGGGCCAGTGCTTTATCCACTGTGCCACCTAGGTGCCCCTCTAATCCATCTTTTATGGGGCACCGGACAAATCATTCTTAGGTCTAAACCTGATCATGAACCTCTCCTCAAGATCCTTCTGTGGCTCAGGATTCCCAACTGAGCAAAGTTTAAAATCTTTTTCTCTGGGGGCAGCTAGGTGGCGCAGTGGATAGAGCACTGGCCCTGGACTCAGGAGTACCTGAGTTCAAATCTGGCCTCAGACACTTAACGCTTACTAGCTGTGTGACCCTGGGCAAGTCACTTAATCCCAATTCTCTGCATTCAGGGCCCTCCCTAATCTTCAACTACCTCATTTCTTTGAGCCTAATGCATGCTACTGCTCTCTGTGAATTTTGTGTTGCAGCCAAACCGTATTGCTCACATCTCTATGCACAGATATTGTTTTCCCATCATTGTTTCTTTGCTCACCCTGTTTCCTTTGCCTGGAATGTCCTCTGACCTGAACTTCTCTCTCTTGAAATCCTACCCACCATGTAAATTTCAACTCAAAAGCCTCCTCCTCCAGGGAGCCTCTCCTCATTCTTCCCTCCCATTTGGTAAAGGCTTTGAATCTTACATAACACCTGCTTTTGTACCACTCTGATGAACTTGATCATACACTATTTTAAATTATAGTTATTAGTGTATGTGTCAAATCCCCCCATAAAAGTGTAAGCTCCATGGAGGCACCAGCCATATTTTAGCTGTACCTTACAGCTTCCCCAGTTCCTAGCACAGAAGTTGCCAAACAAATATTCATTGAATTTAATTTTGTAGCAACTTGAAATGTGATCTTAATCAGGGGCCAGATCATGAGAACTACTGGAGATCTATAGTCATTAATAAGGGGTGTGGTAATTTCTAGAGATGTGATGGGAGATGGATAACCTAAAGTGACTCTACAACTAAATGTTAGGAAAAAAAACTATAGAAAATTTGAATAGAATCTTACATATTTGGAAGGGGCCAGAGAAATCAGCTAAATCAATGTAAGAAGCTGACATAGGAAAACACAGCTTGGCTTTTACCTTATTCTTTCCCTCTTCTGTTGTACCAGGAGGAAGAGAGAAAGCACAGATGCATCAATAAGAACCACATCAACTCCAGTAATACCACTGCTAGGTTTATATCAAGAGAAAAAGACCTGTTTGTACAAAAATATTTCTAGCAGCTCTTTTTGTGGTAGCTAAGAATTGGGAAGCAAAGGAATGCCCATCAATGGGGGACTGGCTAAGCAAGCTGTGGTATATGATGGTGATGGAATATTGTTTTGCGATAAGAAATGACCAGCAGGATGACTTCAGAAACTGATGTATAGTGAAGTGAGAAGAACCAAGAGAACATTGTACACAGAGACAGCAATACTGCTTGATGAAGAACTGTGAATGACTTGACTATTCTCAACAATACAAGGATCCAAGACAATCCCAAAGGACTATTGATGAAACATACTATCTACCTGCAAAGAAAGAACTGATATTGATGGAACACAGACTGAAGCATGCTATTTTTCACTTTCTTTCATTTTTTCCTTTTAATCAAGTTTCCTTGTACAAAATGACAAATATGGTAATGTTTTACATAATCATACATGTATAACCCATATCTGATTGTTTGCTGCCTCAGGGAAGGGGCAGGGGAGGGAGGGAAAGAGGGATAAAAATGAGGACCCAAAACTATAAATAAAAATGTATTTTAAAAAAAGAACAACATCAACAACCAGATTGTTCACAGAGAGGGCAAATCGGACTATTTTCCCAATAAGTTTGAAGGAGCAAGTTTGCAAAGTTTACCCTGCTAACAAGATCAAAGGCTGAACTTTGATACCAAGGTATTGATTCAAAGTTTCAGTTTTGACATTTAATACCAAAGTATTTGATACAAATATACATTTTGATGCCAAGATTCTGTGAAGTCCCAAGGAGGCAAAGCTAGAGTTGTATATGTGCCTAAGAATGGCTTTCAAGTGAAGTTTAAAATTATGTTTTACACATAATTTACCTTGAAGGAAAGCCAAAATTGAACTGAATAATGTCTTAGAATAATTAAGATTAGGGAGAAATACACCTATATGTTTATATCACTTTGTCTTGTTATCATTGTGTAATTTTCAAAATGGTAATTGGAAAATGCTATATTAGCATTAATTAGAATAAATTTCTACTAAACATTTAATTAGCATAAATATATTCTATATTATCTCTATAAAAGTTCTTTTACTTTTAAAAAACTGAGTGGAAGAGAACACAATGGTTTTTAATTCAATAAACTCCATCTATGGGAAATTTAGTTATTTGGGGCATTCAAGTCAATTCAACATTTATGATGAGCCTTCTGCATAACACTCAGAAATGCTAGAGAAGCAAAGATGAAGTTAGATACCAGCCTTGGCCACAAGGGGGCTCCAAGGCCACAGTCCAGTCCCATTGTCCTCATCTGAAATGCAGGAACAATAACTGAGAGGAAATCTAAATATCCCCTGGCTAGCCAGCCACTTCTAGAAAGGGCTAGGAAATATTGCTGCATCTTCTCCCACAACTGACTGCCCTCCCTCCAGACAGCTTCATCACATGTCATGTGGGGAGATTCAATAGAAGCTTTGCAGGGTTTGAATTTTTCCTTCCAGATGCCAGTCCCTGCCCCTGACCCCAGAAGGACTGAAGACAATCACAGAACAGCCCAGTCACTCTTACTTCCCTAAGAGTTACACAATGCAGCCAAAGACTGGGTTTTTCTGCCAAAGTGACCTCTCCTTAAAAACTTTAAGTGCTTAACAAATTACCGTAAGTACTCAGTTAATCATCATCTTGACAGATGTGAAATACAGGCTGCTTGATGATGCAATGAATAGAGCACTGGGACTGGAGTCAGGAAGACCTGACTTCAAATCCAACCTCAGACACTTACTTGCTGTGTGATCCTCATCAACTAAACTTCTGTTGGCCTCAGTTCCTCCATTGGTAAAATGGGAGTAAAAACAGCACCTATATCCCTGAGTTATTATAAGGATCATAAGTTGTTCCTCCTACAATACAAGGTTTACAAAGCACTGCCCCACAACAGTTCTATTATGGAAGTAATGCAGGCATTATCCCCATTTTACTAACAGGAAAACTGAGACTCAGGGACAGGAAGTGACAGATGTATTGAATGATGAGACTGGTACTTAGTCTCTAGACTTTAACACCAAAGCTCTTCCTTAATAAAAACCTAAATAAAATAGCCCTTCAAAACAACTAAAAACGAAAATGAAATCTCTCCTACTTACAAGTGGTTTTAACTGAATTTACTTCTCTCTGTCCCACTATCACCTCAACTCCAGTCCCCATCTACTGTCCCTGGATTGGTTTTAAAGTTTCCCTTGTCATCTGCCCCAAATGCCTTCCTTCATCTGAGGCCCTGGCAGGAAGTCTCTGGGGTCGGATAGAGCTATCTTCTGACAGGGTCGTTCCTTCAAGCAGCAGAAGAGGACATGACAGTCTACACTGGCCCGCCATTGAAACATCAAGCACACACTGAACTCAGCAAATTGTCTTCACAGAGGGACCTCAACTCAGAACCTGTTCTTCTCTAGCTTCTGACCCTGGTTTGTCCTCAAGTCTTCCTGCTCATCTTAGTCCCATTTCTACCTTCCTTTTCCTGTGAGGTAAGTTAGCTTTGACTCTACTTTTGGGGGACATGGTTCTAAATTTCTCTCCAGAATGGTTGGATCAGTTCACAGCTCCACCAACAGTGCATTAGTGTTTTCCTGCATCTTCTCCAACATTTATAATTTTCCTTTTTTGTCATATTAGCCAATTTACTAATTTGCTTTCTGCCCCACCATTATGTGTACTGAAAGTGCTTTCTCCAAGGTTACTGGCGTGTCTTAACTGCTAATCTTATTGCCTTTTTTTTAGACTTCATTCTACTTGACCTCTGTGCAGTTTTTGACAGTGCCAACCACTCCTTCCTACTTGAAGCATTTCCCAAGACCCCAGGGGAAAGGGCCACAATGGGCACAGGCATCCTTGAAGTGCTGCTTTTTCTGTGAACTTTGTAACAGGTTGAGGAAAGGATGGAAGCTCATCTTAGTGTGATGAAAAAGAAACTGATGAGAGACATCAGGAAGATCGGTACAGAGAGATCGGTTCAGGGAGACCCACAACTGCATTTCATTCACGGGCTATGGTATATGATGGTGTTCTAGAACTGCTTCTGTAACCCAGGTCAGAGGAACCAGTGTCTTGTGGGAGGTTCCAACTCCTAGGGTAAAAGGGAATCAGTTCTAATGATAAAAGGCAACAATAACAATGGCTCATATATATAGATAGAGATAGAGATAGAGATAGAGATATGATTTAAAGCTTGCAAATCACATCACATAAATTATTCTATCCTCACAACAACCTTAAGAGAGAGAGATGTTGTGAAATTCTGAAGCCCAATGTAAATAATACACAGAACACTGAATTTGATCCTCAAAAAACTTGGGTTTGAGTCCCAGTTTAGCAGCTTTGTCAACCTGGGCATGGTCTAAACCTCAGTTTCTCATGTATAAAAAGGGGATAGTATTACTTGTACTGTCTAGTCATTGGTCAACAAGCATGTATTAAGTGCCTACTATGTGCCAGCATGGTGCTTAGAGCTGGAGATATGAGGAATGGCAAAAACAGTTTCCAATCTCATGAAGTTCACATTTTAATGGAGGAGATAACATGTAAATAAGCAGGTGCTTACAAGATCTCTGTATCTCTACATACACAGGCATCTCTCTGTCTCTCTCTCTCTCTCTCTCTCTCTCTCTCTCTGTCTATCTCTGTCTCTGTCTCTCTGTGTTGGAAGGCAATCTCACAGGGTAGGTACTATCACACCCCTAGTCTACCTCCTAGAGTTTTTCCAAATATTATGGAATTATAGATACTCAGAGTTGGAAGGCATCTAGGTTAGACAATATGAGGGGGATTATGAGCTAAACTCAGATTCATAGATTGTAATGTGCATATGTATGTGTGTGAGTATGTGTATATGATGGATGAGCCCTACATGTTTCCTTATAACTTCAGATCTTGGTCCATACAATAGCTATTCATTGTTTTTACTGTGTGGATCCATCATGGATCACATTATTTGGAGTACTTACAAGGTCATAATCTAGATAGAAGCAGACAGAGGATATTATGTCAGAGGATCAGCAGAAGTAAAGTCAAACATTCATTTATTTACTGTCTTAGGGAGGAGGGAGGGAAAGGAGGGAGGGAGACAAAGCTAAGTTAACACACAGGAGACAGGGTCAAGTGAAGCTCGTTAAGGATAGAGGAAACCCTAAATGTTTTTAAGCAATGGGAAAAGAGGCAGTGGATAAGGAGAGGCTGAAGATGAAAGAAAGGGGGGAATGTCCTAAGGGGCAAAATCTGGGAGAACTCAACAAACATGTGGGGGAGCTGGGCTTGAGCAAAAAGGTGCCCTCTTCAACCCCTCTTCAACAGAGACTGGAGGACAGAATGGGAGGGGATGCTGAAGAAGACTGGTGAGGCATGGAGTAAGGGAAAGGAGGGAGCCTCTGATTTCTCAGGAAAGCAGGAGATGATGTCCTCTACTAAGAGGAAAGGAAGAGAAGATGTTCTAAGAGTTTTGAGTAGAGATGTTCAGAATAGCCCCTGCAGAGATGATGCAAGAGTCGATCAGAGTAGCTACTAAACAAGTATAGTTGATTATATTATTGAAATGTTATTTTTAAAATTGAAATAAAAAATAAAATATAGAATACTCTAAAAAAAGAGAGTGAGTCAATCAGAGAAGGGAAGCTAGGTGGCCCAGTGGATAGAGCACCTGTCCTGGAGTCAGGAGGACCAGAGATCAAATACAGATTCATACACTTAACTTTGGGAAAGTCACTTAACCCCAATTGCCTCTTTAAAAAAAGAGTCAGAGAAAAATAAAAGGATTACTGCCCCAGACAGGAAAGGGCCCAGCTGAGATTAGATAACATAAATGTGTAATAAAGCCACTCAGCAGAATGTCTTCACAACTTTCTCAGGCTGTGTTCAGCAGCAAAGGGGTAACAGAGGCTTGGACTTTGCAATGCATGCCTGTCAATAGGTCAGAGAGACAAGAAATGAAGGGTAGCTGTGCACAGTTGACTCCACAAGGTCAGGATTGTAAAGGAAGGTAACTGAGGCCTGAGCATGTATGATGCACTTAGAGAACAGGAGCAGAGGATGGTAAGAAAAGCCCTGCAGAAATGTGAGCCACAGCTCTGATCTGAATCTCGGCCTTCAAAGGGAGACTCTGGCACATACCACTTGTCTCCCACTTATTCTTCCAACTCAACAGCATCTTTCAGATATGTCTCCAATTAAATGTCTACAGCCGGACTCCCAACATAGACAACCTCAGAGATGATGTAGGTCAACTCCCACAGTAACATACCTGACAAGTGCCCGTCCAGCCACATCTCACATAACTCTTCTTTATAAACTCTCCGACCCAAACTGGACAAGTAGCTATTCCCAGGACTTGGTGAATTCACACATGACCACCACACAGCCCTTTCTCAACTTTGTAGTGCAGAGGGCGAAAGTTTCATCACACACTTATTAGCTGTCCCAAACTTTCTTAGCCTCTTTCCTCATCTGTAAAATGAGAATAACAATAGCTCCAACTTTTCAGGGTTATTGTGAGGATCAAATAAGACAACACACATCAAGTACTCTGCAAACCTCAGCACTACACAGACACTAGCAATTATGATAATCAGCTCTGCCTCATGAAAGGCTTGTCAAGGCCTAGCTCCAGAGCCACCTCCTCTTCACAGGCTTCTCTGGTCCTCCCAACTAAAAGCCCATCCTTGGATTTTCCTTGAGTACTTTGTCTGGCTCTCCTTTTGGCACTATCACACTACTTAGCTTGTGTTATATTCATTAGCAGATGTCATACCCACCCTGTCAACAGGTGGTGGGCTCCTTAAAAGCATGGACCATGCTATAGACTGTTTGTGAGCATGGAAAAGGCCCGATCAGAGCTATACCTTTGGAAAATCTTTGGGCAAATGGAAAGGATGATTTGGACAGTTCACAGCTGGACTTCTGAGACCATCTAGTTCAAACTATCCCTGAATCACAGGCTCTTTCTACAACAACCCTGACAAGTGGTCACATCATCATTACCATCACCACCAATGCCACTATCATTCAGATAGCACTGACTATGTGCCAGGCACAGTGCTGTAGCCCCAGGAGCTGTCCCCGCACCTTGCACATCATAGGCACTTATAAACATTTGTTGGATTGAATTATTACCCACTGTTCCCCTTAACTTAATGCTTCAGCCAAAAAAAGGCTATTTGTTATACTTACACACACACACACACACACACACACACACACACACACACACACACCATGCCTCACATGTTCACAGAGGGAAGGGACCACCAAGGCCATCTAGTTCAATCTGTAGTTGAATAGGACTCCCTTTTTATGACATCCTGGGTAAGGGGTCACAAAATTACAACAATAATAAAAGCTAGTCCTTATATGGTGCCTACTATATCTCAGACACTATGCTGTGTTTTACAAATATTTTCTCAGTTGACTGTCACAGCAACCCTGGGAGCTGCTAATAGTAACCCCATTTTATAGATGAAGAAACAAACTGAGGAGACAACAGTGTAAGTGACTTTCCCAGGGTCCCATGGACAGTAGGTGTCTGAGGCTGAGTTTGATCTCAGGTTTGCTAACTCCAGGCCTATTGTTCCATCTACTGCATCGGCCAGCTGCCCAGGCCCTGCTCGATATTCTGAAGCACAGTGCAACCTCCAACATCTCTTGGCGACCCATCTTGCTTTTAGAAAGCTCCAGTTTTTAGCAAGTGTTCCGAGTTCCGGTTTGGTTGGTTTGGGGGATTTTTCCACATCCACTTCTCTGGATTCTCCTTTCTGGGGCCAAGCAGAATGAGTCTCAACCCTCTTCTTTATGAAAGTCTTTCAAAATTCTTAAGAGAGGGGGCGGCTAGGTGGTACAGTAGATAAAGCACCGGCTCTGGATTCAGGAGTACCTAAGTTCAAATCCAGCCTCAAACACTTGAGACTTACTAGCTGTGTGACCCTGGGCAAGTCACTTAACCCCCATGGCCCCGAAAAATAAATAAACAAACAAATAAATAAATGAATAAATGAATGAATGAATAAATAAATAAATAAAAATTCTTAAGAGAAGCTCTCTTGTCCCTCCTGGGGACCCACATCCAGCCTGTCAAAGTCTCTTCCAAAATGCAGTGCCAGAATTGCTCAGCTTTAGGTGATCTATAAAAATACTAATTTTCCTACAAAGAGTGACTTTTGTCACACGGGAACAACTCTCCAGGACACCCACCCAGTATATGTGGCGAGAACGTGAGACAGATATGGGGAGGAGGGCCAAGAGTGGGACAAGAAGCAGGTCAGAGCAAGCATAATCACCAAGCACACACACACACACACACACACACACACACACACACACACACACACACACACAGCTGGGCCTCTTAAGTCCCACTCTTCCCATTCCACCACCACCCCCATAGGCCTCTCTTAGAATGGGAGGCAATCCCTACTTTGCTACAGCCCAGATCCCAATACTCAGTTTGTCCATAAAATAAGTGGGTTGAACTAAATAACGTCTCAGATCCCTTCCAGTTCTAAATCTGTAACCCTGCCATTCTCTCTTCAGGGTCTTCTGGCCAGATTGGAGGAACTTAGAAGAAGAAAGGAGGTCACATCTGAGGGCTGGGTGAGAGACCATAAGGTGATGTGGTCTTAACATGCCTCTGGTGGCCAGCCACACCAGGCTATGAAGGGATGTCACATAGGGAATGGCAGGGAATACAGGGAAAGGAGAAGGCCATAAACTTACTCACTGCCCATCCCCATCTCCCTTCTTTCCCTGAAGATTAGGCTTAGACTCAGAGAGGGGAGGCTCACTCTATCATTTATGGGACTCAGCCCCTGGCCAGCTGTGTCCTTTATGCTGCTCCTCACAACAGCCTCAGAAAGAAGGAGGGAACCAAATGCTTATGAGGAGGAGGGGGAAGTACCTAGGGGACAGATCCCTGAGAGTAGCCCAGCCTTTCTTCCTTTGACTTGCCTGAAAACCTAGAAACTTTCCCCCCACCCCACCCCACCAAAGTCTTCCTCAGACACTGACTAACCCTAACCCTAACTCCTGACCTACCTCCTGCTCCCCAAATGGCCTATCTCCCACTGCTACCCCTCTCTCCTATACAATGGGGGCTATGTGCTATCTTGCCAAGGGCACAAGGCACGTCTTGAGTCTGGGGGTATGGACCACCCTGGTGACAAGGCGGTCAGCCTCAGGTCCAACTCACGGGTCTATGGCCACAGGGAACAGAGGGCATAGGCTGGCAGGGCAGTGAGACATGGCCAGCTGCTGGCTTTGGTGGGAGCTTGTCTACCCTAGGGCCTGAGCCATGGGAAGTGCTGCCATCTAGCTAAAGTTGGCCACTCAAAACTGTATGCCTCTGCGCCAACTGCCACCCAAGGTAAGGGTCCATGCCCCAGCACACTCCTGGTCCCACCTCTTCCCAGCCCTACCATAGCTCCTAACATTTCTCCTGCCCACAGATCTCCTTATCCTACTATACCCAACAGCCCATAATCTTCAATTCCAACAAACTCCAATTACCCATACTCTCCCCACCCCACCCTAACTCCAAAGGCACTGAAGACACTGTAGCATAATGGAAAGACTAGTTGACTTGGGGTCAGACAACCTGAGTTTGTATCTAGACTTGCCTATGGTCATACCATTGTAACGATTGGAATGATGCCACCTGCTGGAGACTTACTGTAGAAAAGTTCCGCCCATGAAGCGAAGGTCTTTGAGGGCAAGACCAGGAGTCTTTTCTTTGGCGTCAGGAAGTGGCGCAGGCTAGTGGGAGGAAGAAGGAAGAGACTGGCGGCTCAGTCTCACTCTCTTTCCTTTGGACTCTGGTGGAAAGTGGAGCTAGAAATGTGCTCTCCCTTTAATAGATAGGAATCTAGGCCTTTCTCTCTCTTTACCAAATTCTTATTCTCCTTAATAAATGCTTAAAAGTCTAACTCTTGCTAAAGCTTATAATTTATTGATGACCACTCATTAGATATTTTAGACAGACTAGCTAGAATTTTAGCCCTTAACACCATCAACTCTGGGCTTCACAATTTCCCAAGTCCTCTCTAGTTACTCCTATCATATGAACCTCCCCAACAGCACCCAACCCTTCCACAGCTCCCCACCCTCTAATCCCTAAATCAAAAAGCCTCAATGCCCCCAAAAGACCCCAGTAACCCCACTGTGCTCCCTACTGTCCCCAAACTCCTGCAATGCCACCAGTGGTTCCTGAAAAACAATCAACAAGCATTTATTAAGTACCTACTATGTGCCAAGCACTGTCCTAAACGTTAAGGATACAAAGACAAAAAG
The DNA here is from genome assembly GCF_019393635.1 of Dromiciops gliroides. NCBI lineage: Eukaryota > Metazoa > Chordata > Mammalia > Microbiotheria > Microbiotheriidae > Dromiciops > Dromiciops gliroides. Next base: position 60,871,312 of record NC_057861.1, on the reverse strand, counting down.
ACACGGTGCCTGTTCACAAAGAACTTAGACTCTATCCGGGGAAACAACATGTATAACCTATAAATACATAATGTACACAAAGTAAACTCCAAGTAACAGAAGAAGGCTAGCAGCTAGGGGGGACCAGGAAAGGCTTCCTGCTGAAGGCCGTACTTGAACTAAGTTCTGAAGGTAGCTAAGAGTCTCAGAGGTGAGATCCAGGAGAAGTGAGGAGAGCCTGTGCAAGGCTGCTGGCTGTATGAGCAGAGAGAAGGTCAGGGAAGCAAGAGGCTCTGCTGAGGAAAGAAACTGTCAAGCTTTGCGGACTGATTGGATATGAAGGATGAGGGAAAGTGAGAATCAGGGAGAGGTGGGCTGCCCTCAGCAGAAAGAGGGAAGTCAGGATGATGGGTGGGTTTGGGAGAGGGGAGCTCCTGCATACCGTAGTCCACCACTACCATCTTACCTCTTTAATACCTAGATTATCAACTCCTGTTGCCTGTTGGTTACCTGTTCACTAACCTCTAAGTTACTGGCCAAGTACCCAAGTCAAGAGTAACTCTCATCTTTTGATCCCAGGGAGTTACTTGTCCCATTTGCTAGATTCAAGCTTCTTAAACTATGGGTTGTATAACTGAATGTGGTGGTCATGAATAATTTGGCAACAGTAAAAGGTTATGTATACCTATTTTATATACCTGTATATCTGGGGTCATGTAAAAATTTCTTGGGTGAAAAGGGCTCGCATGTGGAAAAAGTTTAAGAAGCTCTGTGCTAAATACCTAGGCCCCTAAGAAAATGGTCTGAGCCAGGCTGGACACTCAATACCTCATCTTTGAGAGTGCCCAGGAACACCTGGGGTAAGGATGGGAGGGAGACAGGGCCTAGGATCGTGCTGGGGTGGGGGGTGGAGAATGCTTTGAGCCCCCTCCCCCAGTCCTCTCCCCTTCTCTTAGACAGTCATGACTAAGGTACTGAGGATATCCCCTTAGGTGGCTAAACAGAGCACTGGGCCCCAAAGATCCCGGTTAAATGGTAGAATCTCAATAACTTCCCCTTCACAGATGCCAACCACCACTCCCAGAATGTGCTGTTGTCCTCAAATATTTGATCAGGAAGGCAGATTGGACTTGTTCTGCTTGATGTGAAGAGGACAGAACTGTGAGCACTGGGTAGAAGGCTCCATCAGACAGACTTTAATCTAGAGTAATAAAAAGTACCTTAATAATTAGAGTTATTCCAAAACAGAACAGGTCATCTTGGTGTGATATAATGAACTCTCCTTCACTGGAGATATCAGAGTGCAGGCTGGAGCTGAGAAGGCACTTGGAGACCATCTCGTCCCACCAGCTCATTTGACACGGGACATTGGGGCCCATAGGAGTTAATGGCCTGGGATTTGAGCTCTGGCTCTCTGACTCCAGATCCAAAGCTCTTTTGCCTACCCCTCTAACAGGGTAGAATGAGGTTTGTGATTCAGGGAGAAGCTGGGCTGAAATACTTTCGATGTCCCTTTCAATTCCAAGACTTTAATAACAATAACATGATAGGCAAAGAGTAGCATTTATAACTTCCCCAAGCTACTTCTCAATCATTACCTCAACTGAGTCTTTTTTAAGGTAAGGAAAGCTGAGGTTATATCTGCATTTTTCAGATGAAAAAAACAGGCCCAAAGAGTAGCTCACCCAAGGCAGCCCAGAGTACTGGATTGGGAATGAGCCCAGGAGTCAGGAAGCCTTGGAGTCAAGTACCACCTTGGACACACAGAAGGGCAGGAAGTGGGGGTTGATGGAAACCATGCTGGCTTTGGAGTCAGAGAACCAGCTCAGATTCTAACTATCACCCATTACAGATGTGACTCCAGCCTCAGTTTCTTAATCTGTAAAATGTGGAGCACCTTGAACTAAATGGCCTTTGATGTGCTTTCCAGTTGTACATCTCTGGTGCTAGGAGGCAGAGGCAAAAGCAGGCCTGAAAGTGCAGATCTCCCTTCTCCTGCCTCCTTATTCCCTATCCCCAGCCTTCCTCACACCACCCCCAATTCAGTTTCCCACTTTATCCATCTCTAATTCCTGTGTTACCCTGCAGGTGTCTGAAGCCAGCTCTAGAAAGCCGCAGTGAAATTTTCAGTGTGAGCATTTTTATACCTCAGAAATTGGCAAATGCTACAAATAAGGGCTTGATTTATTGTTTCGTTGATTGTCTAGACTTAATAAAGTGATGGGGTAAATGTTAATAATGCCAATTAAACTTAAAAGTGTGTCCCACATACATATACATATACATATACATATACATATACATATACATATACATATACATATACATATACATATACATATACATACATACTCACACATATATATTAGGACAGCTGGTTGTTAAACACTTTTTGGCACATCCCTGCTTTTACTCCATATGGGAATAGGAATCCCAATCTTTGTCGAACCCTCCTGTCCTGAACCATACCTGATCACTCTCACTCTCAACACAATGTCCAGAGCATCTGCTAAACTAAGGTTCTCTCCCAACACCCTTTCTCTAGTTTCTTCTTGGGGAGATCTTGCCCTCGTCCCTCCTCCCTGTCACATCACCACGCTCCACACCATCTATTCCTCCAGATCCCTCCCCTCCACATCCCTTACCTCCATGGAGATCCAGGACCCTGCACATGAGGTCCAACAGCTTGACCCAAGCCCACTCGAAACTCAATCCTTTGCCAAGACAAAAATGCTCCAGCCATTGTCCCATGCCTCCCACAATCCCCATCTTCCCCTTACTACCTCAGCTTCCTAAAGTTTCTCTCCATCTACTCTCTCCAGCTTCCCATCCTATCCATCCCCAGGCAAGAACTACATCTCCCAGCAGCACCTGCTCTGGCCAAGGGAAGAAAAAAAAAGTTTGGGCCAAAGCATTCCTGGAATTTGTTTCCTGCCTAAGGGAGGGAGGGAGGAGGGAGGGAGGGAGAAATCCAGCAGGGTGGGCAGGCAAGGAGAAGAGGGGAGGGGGCGGCCCAGGGCAAGGGGCTCTGCCTGGCCTGGCAGGACCCTGGCCCAGCCCCCAACCCCAGCCCCCAGCATGGCCGAGCCGCTACTCAGGAAAACCTTCTCCCGCCTTCGGGGCCGGGAGAAACTTCCCCGGAAAAAGTCGGATGTGAAGGATAGAGGTGAGGTCCAAGGGGAGTTCCAAGGGCCAGAGCTCCTACCGCTGACATCTTCTTCATACACAGCCCTCCTAACTGCCCCTCTTGGGGGGACCCCAAGGTGGAGGCTGGAGGAAGGAGAAGGTGGTACCTCAGGGAATGGGATGGGGGTGGTGATCTGGGAGCAAGGGGTGGAAGGATGGAGGGGGGAACAGGAGGAGGGGTGGGATGGGGTCGGACTCCAAACCGTTATACAGTTGGAATGGCTGCCTATCCCAGGGGAGATCAACAGTGGCTGCTGCTCCTCAGGGTGGCCCAAGGACAGGGAGCTGAGGAGTGGTGAGAACAGTGAGCAGGCACCCTTTAGTCGGGACAGTCGGGTGTGAGGAGCAGACCCCTGGGGGATGCTAAGGGGGGAGAAAGGGATGGCAGGGAGGGGGCATCTCTACTGATGTCAGGCTTTGCTTAGAGCCCTAAGTGAGCATGAGAGAAAGGGGAGAGTGGGGATTTAAGGACTGGGCCCCTCCTCTCCTCTGGGCAGATGAGGTGACAGTCTCACCTCCTCCTGTCCCCACAGGCCGCCCAGCTCCGATCCCAGAACCCAGAGTCCCTGAGCCAGCACCTGAAGTCCCCAAGACAGAGCCTATACCCCAGGTGGCAGGGCCTGGGGAAGAGGAACCTCCTAGCCCTGAAGTGTCAAGAAACCCAGCCCGGGGGGGCCTACCTGCAGAGCCTGGAGTCCAGCAGCCGTCGCTGGGTGCTGGGGGGGCAGCAAGGCTCCAGAGGAGATAGTGCTGGGACCTGGAGGGCCCACGGAACTAGTTGGAGAGATATGGTACAATCCTATCCCCGAAGAAGAGCCAGGAGGCCAGGCCTCTGGGGGGACCACACCCCAGCCCACTCAGACCAACCTGGAGAGTGCAACCCCTGGGGGTAAGGAAACAATTGTAACCTAATCTCCTGTCCTAAATCTCTCCACTCAGCTGCCTCCAGGACCTACTCTTCTCCCTACCCTGTACCCTATAGTCTCCTTTCCATGTCCTTAACCTCAGCCCTGCTCTCCAGCCTTCCCTCCAACCCCCAGTCCCAGCCCCCTAAACCCCCATCTGTCCATAGTCCTCATTCTCATCCCCACCCTCCTGATCCCTGCTGTTCTCAGATCCCTTCCCCTCAGTTGTCCCCATGCCAGTCCCTGCCCCATCAGTATCCCCCATCCCCCATTCATAGGTCCCTAAGTCTAATCTTCTGTTCTCCAACATCTGACTCCTCCTCTGTCTTTACATAGGACCAGCCCCAGAGGTCGTCCCCAGCAATCCCCCTACTAAACCATCGCGAACCAAATCTCCAGGCCCTGCAAGGCGCCTCTCAATGAAGATGAAAAAACTGCCTGAACTAAGGCGACGACTGAGCCTCCGAGGACCCAGAAGCGGGCGGGACCGTGAGGGGGAACGAGAACGGGCGGCCCCAGCTGGCTCAGTCATAAGCCGATACCACCTGGACAGCAGCGTGGAAGCACAGAGGTGTACAGAGGGAGCCCAGGGGGGCCAGGCCGGCTACCTCAGCGACGGTGACTCCCCTGAACGGCCTCCTCACCCATCTCCCGATGCCTTCCGACCCTATGAAGCAGCCCCACCCCCACGTGCCTCCCCCCCTGCCCTCTGGGGGCGCCTCAGTCTGCACTTACATGGGCTAGGGGGCCTGCGCCTGCCAGCAGGACCCACTGCACCAGATCTCTGCTGCCTGCTACAAGTGGATGGTACACCAAGAGCCAGGACAGGACCGCTTCGAGGGGATGGTACTGACTTCCTGAGGCTGGACCACACTTTCCACCTGGAGTTGGAGGCTGCTCATCTGCTCCGGGCCTAATCCTGCCCCTCATGGGACCCCTGCATCCAGCGCGCACCCGGCCCTGTGCTCACGGCACTGTGTTGCTGCCCTCATTTCCGAGGTGCATGGGATCTGGGGATGACTTGGGGGGGGGGGGGTGTGGACCTGGGGATAGATCAAGTAAGGTGTTGAAGGCAGAATCAGCGAGTCAAGCCTGAAGCCTCCCTGGTGAGGGAACAAGGGCTCAGACTGGCAAGGAATGGGAACTGAAGATAGGGGGAGAATGGGTGGCCAGAGAATGGGCAGGGCTGGTCCTTATAGGCTATGGAGCCTGCCACAAGACCCTGTCTCTATCACACTGTTATATCTTGCTCCCCAGGGTGCCGGGCCCAGCAGCTAGCTGTGAGGCATAGAACCCCAAGGCCTGCTATATGCAAAACTGACCCTCTGGGAACAGCAGGAAGCCCCCGGAGCCAGGAGCCCAGAGTCTTCGGGTTACCCCCTGCCACTGTGGTATAGAACCGGGAACAAGCTCCGGTCACGTGCCCCTCATCATCCAGAAGTGGCATTGGGCAGATCGAGAGAAGGGGGCTACGGGTGAGGCCCTGGAACCCTGGCCTGGCCATACTCTCTATGCCACATCCCAAGTTTCCTCACCCCTCCCCCCCTACCCCTCCTGGATTCTGGGCACTTCATGGTCCAGGTACCCAGGTGGCCATAGTAAAGGTTCCTCTTCTCCTCCAGGTGGTAGGGCTGTACCGTCTGTGTGGCCTGCAGCAGCTGTAAAGAAGGAACTTCGGGATGCCTTTGAGCGAGACAGTGCAGCAGTCAGTATCTCAGAGGAGTTGTACCCGGACATCAATGTTATCACAGGTCAGAATTTTCCCCTCAACCTAGGTCTCCTTCTGCACACCAACCCTACTCTTTGGCTCCTCTAATCCACTCCAAATCCAAAGTCCCACTAACATGACCTCTGTCTCTCCACCCAAGAAGCATGACCCATTCCACTAGACCTCCCCTTTTCTCTCTGACTAGGGTTTCTCTGGGGAATCTCATTTTCTACCCCCTCTTTCCCCTCCCCCACATCCTACCTCTCTTTCACCTGGGGCCAGGAGTATGAATAGGGCACAATCAGCAGAAAAAGAGACAAGGAAGCCCTAACCTGAGCTGGGGCTCAGCACCTCTGTAGGATCCTCAAGGACTACCTAAGAGAGCTACCCACAACCCCTCATCACCCCACCACTCTACCAATGGGTTCCTGGAGGCCATGAGGCAGGGGCCACCCAGTGGAGGCAGAGTCAACCCCACAAGGTACCAGAGAGCTCCTCCAATGTCTGCCTGAAGTTGAGAGGGTAAGTGGCCTGGGGAAGAGGTAGAAGGATGGGAAGAAAGGGAAAGAGAACATTGGTGCTGGGTAATGGGAACCAAAGATGAGGGAAAGGGGAACAGGAAGTTGGGGCTAAAACAAGGAAGGCAGTCCACCACTTGGGCTACTAGCACATAGACTCTTTGTAACATTTCTTTTCACAAATACACATAGAAAGGCCATGGCCTGTTATCATTTATTTTGTGTTGACATGTTACAGTGATAACCTAAAGCCTCCAGTGGACAATAGTACATATTACAGAAATCTTGCCTAGGCATAAGGAACAGGAACGAACGCTGGGGGTGGGGAGAGGGAAATAAAGGGAGATAGGAGTGGTAGATGGAGTCAAAGGGAAGACTAATGGAAGAAAGGTGGGAGAAGAGAGACAAAGAAAGAAAAGGAAGAACGACAGTATGAATTAGAACTAGAGTCAGAAACAGGGATGACAAGGAAATGGCGGACAGGAGGATGAGGGGATAAGGTGGGTAGGGAAGAGGATGGGAGAAGGGAATGGGAGAAAGGGGGACAGAGCGGGAAGTTCAGAGGGCAAGACACCGAGAGGGGAGAATGGCAAGGAAAGAAGCAGAGAGAGAGAAGAGCAGGAGTCAGGGATTGGAAGAAGAGCAGAAGTCCAGAGGTCACGAGGAGCAAGGGCATTGGGGAAGGCGGGACAAGGGGAGGGAGGAGGTCGGGGCGAGTCCCTCTACGATGCCGTGCTCGGAGCCTCACCAGCCCCTGCCCCAACTCATTTATGCTGCCCCCCCCAACCCCCCTTCCCCCCCCCCCCACCTCTCCAGGCCAAACTGACTCTGCTCTGGATCACCCTGCGCCTGTCTCCTCCTTCCACCGCCCACAACCGCCATGACCCCCCAGAACCTAGCTGTCTGCTTCGGGCCTGTGCTGCTGCCCCACGCCAAGCGCCCACCCGGCTCCGAGGCCGCTGCCTGGCCCAGGTTCTGGCTCCGGGCTCGCCAGCGCCGCTGGACTTCAAACGTCACATCGAGGTGTTGCACTATCTGCTGCAGGCCTGGCCAGGTAAGCTCCGCCCCCCTCAGGCCCCGCCCATCCCGAGCAGAAGCCCAATCCCCTAGGAGCCGTATCCATCAATCAGCCATCCAGAAAGCCAATCCCCTGTCACCATGGCTGTATTACAGTCAATGGGAGGCTAAATCACCTTTGAGGCCACGCCTCTACCTAGCCAAAGATGGGTCTGAGCTACACACAGACACGCCTACCACCCAGCCAATCAGAGGACCAAACTGAGTGACCCCACCCGTTAACTAGGCAATCCGATGCCGGCTTGTAGACCGTTCCCGAGGCCAATTGGGGGCGGACGTCAGCTCAAAGCCAGCTCTAGGTCATTCCCTTCCCCTCTTCCCCCAGACCCGCGCCGCCCCCCGGATCCTCCAGACAGCGTCCCCTACCTCCGCCCGAAGCGGCAGCCCCTGCTGGAACTGCCGCTGGGGGAGCCCGAAGTGGTGACCCGGCCCCGAGACCGGGGTGGGCCCGAGAGCCCCCCTAGCAACCGCTACGCTGGCGACTGGAGCATCTGCGGGCGGGACTTCCTGTCATATGGTGGGGACTTCCTGTCCGGTCCAGACTACGACCAGGTAGCGGGGAGCAGCGAGGACGACGAAGACGAGGATGAAGGCAGAGGGCAAGAGGGGGCCGGTGACTTCGTGGGAGATTTTGCCCTCATGGATGATGACCCCGAGGCTCCTTTCAACACCCGCCTCAACCTCAAGGACTTTGACACCCTGATCCTGGACCTGGAGAGGGAGCTGTCCAAGCAGATCAACGTGTGCCTCTGAGCCCTGGCAGGGAACCTGCCTCCCATTGCTAGGGACCATCTATTTCCTTGTTGCTAGGGACCAGCCTTCCGTTGCCAAGGATCATCTCCTTGTTACTAAGGAGACGTTCTTAACGGGGATAAATAGCCCTCTTGCCATGGACCTTTTCCCCTGAAACCAGGGACCACTTTTCTTGAGGCCAGGTTGGTGCCCCCTGTGGGAGCCAACCTACTGCAGCCACTTTTCCGGGTAAAAGTGAGAGAGTGGAGTGGAAAGAGCCGAGAATCCAAGTCAGAAAAAACCTGCACTCAAATCTGCTCAGCTCTTTGCTCCCATGTCAGCCGGAGCAGGTCACTTCATCTCCCTGGGCCTCAGTCTCCTCGTTTGTAAAAATGAGGAGGGTAGGACTAGATGATCTCTATGGTCTTTTTCAGCTCTAAAATCTTATGATTTATTATCTTGCTGTGATCACCCACCTCCCTGAGGGGGGTACACCAACGCACCCTCCCTTGCTGCTGCCAGCCAAATCAGTATTAGCTTTGGACACAGCACTCTGCCACCCCCTACTCCCCTAAGCACTGAAATCAGCAGTGTTATTTTGGGAGTCCATAAGCTGGCCCCAGGCCAAGGGCTATCTAAGTAGGGCAACCAGTATTCAGTATCGCCCTACCTCTAAGAGTATTCACCCCCTACTCTCAAAGAGAGAGACAGGGAAAGTCAATCACTGCCTCAGAAGAGCAAGTAGGGGTAGCAGAGTATAGGTCCTAACCCTCAGGCCCACCAAACTAAGCACTTACTCCCCCCCCTTCTCTGAAGGATGACTCTGCCCATTCTTCCCTCCCCCTCTCCTCAAGAGCCAGGCTGGTATACTTTGGTACGAACAGGCTCTTATTTATTGCCTCCAGCTGTGAGAGTGTGTGTGTTTGTGTGTATGTGTATAAGTGTGTGTTGAGAATAAGAGAGAATGTTGTAGAAATACATTTATATAGATGTCTGGGCTTCAGGTCAGAAAAAACATGGAGATGAGTCATCAGCAGTGGATATATACTTTCTGAGGCCACAACCAGTAGGCACCACTGTGGAACCCCACCCCAATCCCTTTCATCTGTGAGGAGCAATGCATTGGTGGGAAAGTTAGGGTCCTTCCCACCATCACCAACTACCCTCCCTCAACCCCATCCTCACTGTGTGAACAATAAATCATTATGCACAGGTACCAGGGCTGAGTCCTTGGGCCACCAAAGGCCTAGATGTGATGTTTATTGAACCAAGGTTCATGGGGAAAGAGGGCATTATCACATCCAGGGATGCTTCAAACCAGCCTAGTGAGAGGCTGAGCTCACCATCCAGAGCACAACCTCCAAGAATGGTCTCATTCTCACTTGTCCTGTTCCCCTTCCCACTTTTAATACTGTCTGAAACAGTATCTTCTGAGAAGTGGGAAGGGCAAGATGGCCCACCTCCATCTAACAGGTGGCATAAGGAGGTCAGGGCACAAGATGATGCATTAATAGGTCCCCCTACACAGAGATGGAACCATCCCGAAAGTCCGACTTTCCAATGAGAATGTTAATAAGGACAGGCTGGCCCTCACGACACCGCTGCTGGGCAATATGCAGCACCTCTGCTGCCTTCTCCTTGTTCACCCTTGACAGCAGGAAGCCCTGAGATCCCAGCCCTTCTGCCACCACATGATAATCTGCAGGAACAACATAAGAAGACAATCAGAGTATAGTTCTAGCACAAAGCCAGATCTTGGAATAAATATGGAGGTGGCTTATCTACTTCTAGGACTTAAAGAAGTAGCAGGTAGAGGAAGAGGAAGCAAAAACCTGACTACCCACCCTCCCCCTCAATTTTCCTCACCAGTGTAAGCCAGACCACAGGCTACATTACTGCCAAGAATGGGCACCTGCTCCCTAGAGATTTGGGTCCAACATGCATCATTCCCCACCACAGCAATAACAGGAATCTGAAAGAAAGGAAACATGAGGGTAGGAATCCTAACCCTAATCCTAACCCTCTTGCCCCAAGCTAAGAAAATGGGAGCTACAGAAGCAAGGGGTGGGGCCCCCAAGGAAGAAGGGAGAAACACAACTGGGTAAGGGATAGAAAGAAATCTCAATACTTCTCCCTCCCCATAGATAAGCAGTTCTCTCACAGAGAGATTTGCTATCAGAGAACAGCAAGAATACCCCTATTGTGCCCACATACCTTGTGTCTGACAAAGGTATCAAACTCAATGATACTGTAGCCAAGGGCACCATCTCCAAAGAGGACCCAGACCTAAGGAAAGGGAAGTAAGCAAGGAAGGAAGGAAGGCAGTAACCCATGGGCTGGTACCCCTCACCTTTATTCCATAACTCACTTCTGCATCTGGCCGGCACAGCTTGGCACCAAGTGCAAATCCTCCTCCTACTCCCAGAGTCCCAAAGGCTCCTATGAAAAAACAGACAGAGGAAAAAGAGATAAGAAGATAACGTCCAAATACAAAAGGCCTCACAATATTCTCTAGATATAGGGCCCTCTCCCAAAAAAGAAAGGCAAAGAGAGGGCATAGTTGTTCCCAGTCTCTACTCACCAGGATCAAGCCAGCACAAAGGGCCTCGAGGCCGGACCAGGTAAGCAGCACTGCCCACAAAGTCTCCACCATCTGCCACCAGCACCGAGTTATCTGGCAGGGTCTTCTCCACCAGCTCCAACACCCAAAGTGGGTTCAGGTGGTGGGTTGTGGGCACTGATGCCTTTTCTCTAGAATAGGCAGGATGTTAGCACCCTGAAAGAAACTCTTCTCCTACCACTCTAGTCTACTCCTTTTCAGGGATCAAAGGAAGCTTCCTCGGCCTTTGCAGAACCCAGCCCATTCACTTCCCCCACACACACTTTAGCCCATTCCCCTTACTACTACAGGCTCCTGAGCCCAGTGATAAACCCTCTTCAACACCCACCGATTGGCCTGTTCCTTCTTCTGGTCAGCCTCTTGAAGTTGCTCGATCCAGTCCTGGTTCCAAGTGTGGCCCTGAAGCCCTTCCACTAGCCTTAGCAGAAAGGAGCCTACATCCCCTGGGAGGAAAATATTGGTGGGGTTGGGGTTACATGCTGCGATGGCCTTCTCCGCCCCAATGGGCAAGAAAAAGGCACAAAAGGAAGAGCAGACAGAGAAGGCCTGTTGAGGCAGTTATGTGGCACAGTGGACAGAAGGCTAGGCCTGGAGTCAGGAAGCTGTTTAGTCGTTTTCAGTCGTGTCCGACTCTTACTCTTCATGACCCCATTTGGAGTTTTCTTGGCAAAAATACTGGAATGGCTTGCCATTTTTTTTTTCTCCAGCTCATTTTACAGATGAGGAAACTGAGGCAAAATGGGTAAAGTGACTTGTCCAGGGTCACACAGTAAAGTGTCTGAGGCCAGATTTGAACTCAACAAGGTAAGTCTTCCTGACTCCAGGACCAGCACTCTATCTATTGCACCACCCAGCTGCTCTTTCATCAGGAGTCAGGAAAGACCCGAGTTCAAACCTGACCTCGGACACCTATTATCTGTGTTTCCCTCAGCAAGTCATTTAACCTCTGTCTGCCTCAGTTTCCTCAACTTAAAATGGAGATAATAATAGCACCTACCTTGCAGGATGGTTCTGAGGATCAAATGAGATAATATTTGTAAAGCACTTAGTACAGTGCCAGGCACATAGTAGACACCATATAAATGCTTAGTCCCTTTCCCCTTTCTATCCCCTTCCTACTATCATCCCCTGGTGAGAACAAAGACACAAGGAACACCATAGGGGAGTGATCAGATATGGGACAAAAAGCCCAGAGTAACCAGGCAAGGCTAGAATAAAGAGGGTAGAGCCCATGTCATAGAAGAAAGGTTCCAAGACCTCGGTTTGAGTCCCAACTCTGCCCTTATTACTTATTGCTCTCTCTGAGTTTCCATTCCTTCATCTGTAGAACAAGGATGACCCGTCCCACCTGTTTCATGGAGGTGTGGACAGGATCAAATGGGGTAATATACATAAAGTGCTCCATTACTGTGGAGGTGTACACAAGTCACTTCCTACCAATAATACTGCTCATCAGCACAGGCACAGCACAGAGAAGGCAGGCAGCAATCCATCTAAGACCTAGTAGCTCGATCCTCAGGAGGGACCTGAGTCTTAGAGATTAAGTGACTTGTTTGGGGTCATGCAGCTAGTGTCAGAAATGAAATTTGAACTCAGGTCTTCCTGATCTAAGCCCAGCGCCACAGTCAATCTGCCAGATGGCCTCTCCTCCATTATCCATGTCAAAGGATTATTAGAGATCCAGTGTGGTACAGCGTATAAAGCACTGGAATTTAAAAAGTCAGAACTTACATACAAATCCCAGCTCTGCTGTTTACTATCTTGTGACCTTGTGAAAGAAATTTTCCTCTCTGGTTCTCAGTTTCTTCCTCTGCAAAATGAGGGCATTGGACTCAATCATCTCTAAGATCCCACCCAGATCTGAACTCGATGGTCCAAAACCAAATCAATGCATCCTGTGAGTTCCTAGGTGTTCCCCTGCCCACCTTGCACGGCTTCCTGAGGTTTCCAGAAGAGGTCAGAGTTGAGCAGCAACTGTTCTCGGTCACGATTGACAGCAATAATTTTGCTGCTGTGGCTTAAGACACGTCCATAGGATAGACGGAAGTCACACACAGCACCTGGGGGTTTGAAGGGGCATCACCAACTTAAACACAGCAGAGTGTTTAAGGGTGAAGGGTAGTCAGTGGTCACGGGAGGGCGATGAAACCAGCGAAACTTCATTTAATTCCCAGTTCAAGTTGGTTTCAAAAGCATTCTGTTCTGTACTTTACAACTAACTGGACTACAAACTCCATCTGTCTTACTCATCTCTATCCCAGTGCCACCATCTGGCAGGTCCTCCTCCACCAGCAGTACCCAAAGTGGGTTCCTATGGTAGGCTGTGGGCATTGCTGCCTTTTCCCTAGAAAGGGCAGCCAGTCAGCAATGGCTGAAGTAACAGTCCACAGTAAACATCTATCAGGTGAAAAAAATGAATAGAAGGATAAAGACCCTACTAGAACATAAGCTCTTTGAGGGCAGTGACCATTTTTTTTGCTTGTATCTATATCTCCTGGCACACAGTAAGTGCCTGATCTATCTATCTATAGAAATATAAGTTGTTATGCTTATTCTCCATGATTGATTCCAAAACCCAAGGCCTGGGAAGCAGAATGTCTACAGTTATTATTAACCTATTTTATAGCTAAAGAAACTGAGACGCAGAGATATTAAGTTGCTTGACCATAGTCATGGAGTTAATAAGTATCAGAGATAGAATTTGAACCCAAATCTAACACTCTTTCTACTACACCATATTCTTGATTGGCCTTTTTAAGTCTCAATTTCCTCGACCTGGAAAATGAGGATAATTTTTCATTTTGGTCCAAACCTATGATTTCATCAGTGTAGGGAGCTTCTTAGTTACTAATTCAGATCAGTAACTATTCTGCAAACTATAGTCATATGCAACGGAAGAAAAATGGTGATAATAACATCTGTAATGCCAAGAATTACATGAGAAAGTATACAGTGTTTTGCAAATTTTAAGACTAAATAAATGAGAGCTATTAATATATAGGTGGCCTTTTGTTCTTTAAGAAGCTACCTCTAAAATAATTGTCTGCTGAACTGGTTATGCTTGTTTCAAAACTTAACTGTTTTAATCAATCCAATCCAAACACGGATTTTATCTAGTCAAAGAGGATGAGGAAGGCATGTCCATCTCATCTTAGCTAAACACATACCACCAACAACAGGCTTCCAATATGGCAGCCACCTAGTGACCACATACCTAAACTCCATTTTCAATTCTGTGGAAAGGTGTTCACCTTTTAAAGATGAATTTGACAAAAAAGAATGGGAATATGGGGGCATGACTAAATTTCTCTCAAGGCAGCAGGTATGAGAAGGAGGTTACAAAGAGCAAAAGAAACCAGCAGGAAAAGTGATGAGGTCCTACACACCCAAGGATACCTGCAAAAATGAACCACTGACAACCACCCTCTCCACTCTTGCCTCCACAGATTAGTTCACATACCTGCTAAGATGACAACATCAGCCTCCTTCAGTGCATCACGGCGGTTTTGCCTGATGTGAAGGGGACTGTCTCGGCCCAAAAGTCCCCTTGCCATCCCTCCCAGGAAGCAAGGAATACCCAGAGACTCCACAGCAGCTCTAATGAGAAAAGAAAAATCAGAGGAGCCCAGAGTAGCTCCTCCTGGTCACCAATTCCATCAGTGTCAGTTCCTCTTGCCAGCCTCCATCCCCTCCACATCTTCACCCCAACCCCTGCCAGAGGGAGCCCAAGTGTGCCTTAGGTCAGCTGAAGAGAAGGGAGCCATGCAGGGGCAGAGAGGGAAGATTCTTCTCCCCTAAGGGCCTAGAGGAAGAAGGCACACAGAGCTTCTCTGAATTAGAGGCAGGGGATTGATTCCTCAAAGAAGGCCCAGAAGCAAGATCTCCTCACCAGAAGCCAGGCAGATTGGGGCAGAGGGGAAGGGGGCAGACAGTGGTTAGGAGAAGGAAGATCTTTCCCGAAGAAGCTCTGGCCAGGAGGAACAGGGAAAGTCTCCTCACCGGAGCCTCTCAGCTGGGGTTGGGGGTAGCATAGCTTGGCTTCCCAGCAACAAGAGGGGCTTCTTGGCTCGACTCACAAGTTCCACACAGCGCTGAACCTGTCAAGACAGGGTGAAGAGAAGGTTCTTCTGCTTGTAGATCTAACAACACACAAACACACAAATGCCCAGGCAATCTCAGAGAGGTTGACCCAGGCCCAAGGAAGCATGGTCGGCTCACCTGCTGGGAAGAGGCCTGAGGAATGTCCAGGGGCAGGGGGCCCTCGGGCTGTGGCTCCCAGGCCCCTGCAAACAGATTAGCCAAGTGGTTCTGCAGGTACCTGGTGGAGAGGGCAGGAAAAATACGAATACATTAAACTGGAGAAACAGGAGTTGAGGAGGAAAAAAGAGAAAGGCAGAGGATTGGGAAACTCACAGGATAGGAAAGGGAGAAAGCCACAGGAAAAAAGCAAATTATTACAGAATGAAATATGAGAAGTTATAAGGGGTTTTAGGGACCATTTAGCCAACTCCATCATTTTACAGATGAGTAAACAGAGGTACAGCAGGATAACATGATTTACCCAAGGTCACAAAGCTAGTAAATATCAGAACTGGGTCTTGAAGCCAGGATTTTTAACTGTAACTCTGGGGCTGGGTTGAAATAGCCACTCTGATATATACAAGTATATGTGAGCTGAGGCAAATCATTTCAAGTTCCCCAGGCCTCAGTATCTTCAATTATAAAATTAGGGGTTAGAGTAGGTCGCTTCTCAGGTCCCTTCCAGCTCTATGAGGATCATCCTCTTCCCATCATGCTACCCTTCTCCCCATCTCCCATGTTCTTTTCTCACATTCATTTTCCAGCCTTCTTGGCATCATTTGAACCCCCTCAACCTTCACCTGGTACTCATGGATCTTCTATTTCCCTTTAATCTTGTCTCCTTCAATAGTTCTATTTCTTCTCCAAAGTCAACAATAACCACGCATCTTTTCTGGTGCCTTCTTTTCTATCCTCACTCCTTCAAAGAGAGCATTTGCTGACAGAATTTCAAGCTTCCCTACTAGACTAGGAAGCAAGCAACTTGGGTGCTAGTCCTGATTCTGTCATTAACTCAGTGTGATCTTTGGAAAGTCACAACCTCTCAGAAAAACTGAGCATCACCCTACTGATGAAGATGTTAGATGAGATGCTCCCTCCCTACGAGTCTTTCTGCCTCCAATATTCTATGGCCTTGCTGTCTCCAAGCAGCCCCAGCTTCTTACCTGGTATACCAATACAATTCAACCAACGTGTGTTATGCACTTCCTAACTGCAAGGCATTCTCTTATATTCCTAATTACTTCTAAAACATCTCCAGGTGGATACCCAAACATCATCTTAAACTCAATTATGTCTAGAGCAAACCTCTTCAGCCCCAAACCAAATCCTTTTTCCCCTTTGAGTCATACCACCCAAGCTAGGAATTTCAAGAGGCACCTTGGATCTTCTTCCTCTTCCACCTTCTGTCTCTTGGGGCCAATCTAACCCCAAGTTATAGCAATCCTTCTTTCTTGTCTCTCATATGTTCCTCCTTTTTGATGCTAAGTCCAGAGCCTTATTTTATTCCTGATCGCTAGTCCTGATCCTCATTACCTCACGCCTGAAATATTGCAAGGGCCTCCTACCTACTTTCCCTCCATGGGTTCTTAGCTTGGGGTCTGTGAACTTGTTTGTTGAGATGTGTGTGTGTGTGTGTGTGTGTGTGTGTATTGTTATAATTGTATGCCAATATAATTAGCTTCCTTTGGAATTCTATGTACTTTATTTTATTCATTTAAAAGCATTATTCTAAGATGGGTACACAGACTTCACCAGAATGTCAAAGAGATCCATAATACAAACAAACAAGTAAATAGATAAGCAAGTAAGTAAATAGTTAAATGGATAAATGGATGAATGGATAAATAAGATTTATATATCTCTGTAAGATTTTCAAAGCACTTTACAAAAGTCTCATTCTAGCCTCACAATCCCCTAGAAGGTAGGTGCTATTATTATCCCCATTTTACAGATGAGGAAACTGAGTCAAACAGCAGTTTAGTGACTTGCATAGGCTCACAGATCTAGAAAGTATCTGAGGGGACAATTGAAGTCAGGGCTTCCAGACTCCTGCCAGTTAGTCTGTGTACTATGGTGCCACCTAGCTGTCTCTAAAAGAAGAAAAAAGGTTAAGGACCCCAGTCTCAGAATTTCCTTTCCAATGCCCTCTGTACATGACCCAAGAACTTCCGATTGATCCTCATTGCTTCCTTTATCCAACTGAACCACTGTCCGCTCTGGCTTCCAAGTCTCATCAATTGGTCCTACTTTTAAGCTCTAACCTTATCTCCTCTCTACACTTGTCCACAAAAGATGGGCACCCGTCCTTTGCACATGCTGTTCTCCCAATCTGTGTGGCCCTTCCCTCCCCATCTCCACCAGTCCACCCACAGAGCACAGCCAACTCAGTAAGAGGCTGCCTTTATCTCTGCATGACCCAATCACCTTACTCATGGTAGATGCTTAATAAATATCTGTTAAATTGACTTCCTGAGCTTATATGCTACCTCCTAGACAAACTTTTCCTAACTGCTCCAGGCCATTTTGATGTCTCTGAACACCTACAACAATATGCCCTTGAAACACATAACTTAGCTCTCTGATTGTATCATCAATGTGAGTCTTAGATCCCCAATGAAACCATGAGCTAGCTCCCTGAAGACAAGCACCAAGTCTCCATGTCTCCTCCTTTTAACTCTCCTATAGGCCAGGGAAAGCTGGCTTCAATATGCCTGCTGATGTACTGAATGGAAAGGTCTGGGGGAAAGGATAAGGTGGATGAAGGAGGAAGCAAGAGGAGGAGGGAGAAGCAGGGGAGTTGCTCACCAGGAGACAAGCTTTCCCATGAGGCTCTTGGGGGCTTTGGAGGGCATCACCTCCTTCTGCACCAAGAAGTAAGGGTAGAGCACATCGATGGGGAGCTCCACAAATACAGGGCCTGGGAATGGGGGCACAGGAGGCTACCTCACCTGCTCCATCTTCCCCAAGACCCCACTCTCTCCCTCAGGCACTCCCCACCCCTCAGGACAATCCCTCTTTCATTGGTCTCCCCTCCCCCCAACCCCATCCCCTGCCTACCTGGGGTGCCAGACTGGGCAGCAGCAAGGGCAGCCCGAAGGGTGGGGATGATGTCACGGACTCGGCGCACAGAGGCACAGAACTTGCAAAGCGGCCGGAATAGAGACATCTGGTCGATGCCCTGAAGTGCCCCCCGGCCCTGACACAAGGAAAGATCGCCACTATAGATCCCACTGAACACCCTCCCCTCCTGCCACCACCAGCTCTCCACACCTAGCCTAGGGCAAGAACTAGGCTTTGGCTATCACACCGGCCCCCCTTGACAGCCAGCCTCCACCTCACCTGCAGCAACGTACTGGCTGCCCCTCCCAAAAGCAGCACAGGAGACTGGGCCATCTGGGCATTCTTCACAGCCGTCACCGTATTGGTAAGACCAGGCCCGGCTGTCACCGCAGCAACCCCCACAGTGCCTGCCACAGACAAGTCCTCTTTGTCAGCAAAGTCAACATTCACTCATTCACTCATTCAACAAGTATTCACTGAGGCTCTGATGGGCATAAGCAGCACAGGCCCACCTCCAATCACCCCTTCAATACCCACCATGGGCACAATCATAGAGATCTCCTAGAAAGGACACCCACCCCTCTTCAGAAACCACAGTAATACCCATCCTCCTTCCCCCTCCCCTCCTTAGGGAAGGAACATAGGCCCTACCTGAGAGCCGGGCCACTGCATCAGCAGCAAAGACTGCCGTGGCCTCCTGCCGTGTATCTACCACCCGGATGCCCAGCTTCTCAGATGCCACCAGCAGTGGAGAAATGTGTCCACCCACCAACGTAAATATGAATCGCACACCATGGGCCCTCAGCACTGCTGCCACACTCTCCCCACCGTGCCGTGAACTAGATTTGTCGACCTAGAACATGAGAGGTAAGAAGTAAGGAAGCAGGAAGACTCTAAGTGGGGCAGGGGAGACAGGCAGCAGAGTGTGGGAACAATCCATCTAGTACCCTGGCTTGATGGCTGTACCCATTCCCTTGAAACAACGGAGAGCCTGGGTTTACAAGGATACATTTACAACTGAGTAAAAGAAGTCAGGGCTCTGAGTGTGTTCTTGTCCCCTAGGCTGCCTTCCCAAAGGAGAAGTGCAGAGGATTCCATAGCATGGAACCTGTCCTTCCCTACCTATTGCTATGGTAGGTCCTGGACCCCTGCTCAGCCAGAAGGCCTACACATCCCAGAGGACTGTTGCCCATTGCATGGCTAATCCCTGAAGCATTTCACAACTTGCCCAACTCCCTCAGAGTCCTGAGGCAGAGCCAGTTTAATCCGTGGGCATCAGCTCAGGGAGACTCCTGTCTTCCGTGCCCAGTTCAGCCAGACTTTGGCTTCTGTTCTCACTCCCACCATTCCCTGTTACAAGTGTCAGGAGAACAGAGTGAGCTCCGTGAAGTGCTTGGGAACTGACAGCTCCCCACGGAGCTGGTGGGGAACAAAGGGCAGCAAGTGTGGTGAGACACAACATCCCGAGATTGGGAGAGCCAAGGCCTCGGATGCAGAGGCCCAGCTGGCACCAGGTGTTCTGCCTCTCCCCACTCCCACCCTCACCCTCACCCTCACCCCCACCGCGGGCGGCGTAAACTGTGCGTTTCAAGGAGGGGAAGGGGAGAAATGAGGGAGGGGAGAGGAGAAGGCTTTAAATGCCCCCTCCGGCGGGCAGCCCGCACGGCGACCTAGTCGCTCCGGCCACACACAGCACTCTGCCCCTCTCTGAGCCCGCACCGTAGGGTACAGATGATGTGTGTGTCATACCCGCGCCCACACACCCCGAGTGCCCTGGAGCTCTTGGGCGCAGGGCCCGAGCCTTAGCTAAGCTCGGGCCGGCCCCGATCCCAGCCAAGTCCGTCCGGGGGGCAGCACCGCCTCCCTCCCCGGCCCCGGGCACCTGGTGCAGGAGCTGGTAGAAGAGGCCCAGGCGATGCGCGACTCCGAGCAGGACGGCACCCAGGGCCCCACAGGCCAAGAGGACGCAGCAGGGGACCGAGGCCCAGCCGGCCTCCATGGCCCAGCTACACCGGCCGACACGAGCCCCAGGGAAAAAAGCAGGCCCCCGCCCCCGCTCGCTCCCGGCCCGGACTTTGCTTCGGCCACCCCACACCCAGTCACCGCCCCGGCCCAACCATGTGGGCGGGGCCTGGCTAACTCAGGATAATCCCCGCCCCATCCTGCGTGGGCACGTCTTCCCTCAGCCCCGAGACCCAAGCCACGCCCCTCGCCTCCGGGGATTGGTGGCTTCTCCGCCCCACCCGCTCTCCCCTTTTTCCCCTGAGGGAACAGAGGTAGCTCTGTGGTTTGGTCGGCACTTATCCTCACGTGACTGGCGCTTGCCACTCAAGTGGAGGGAAAGGGCCCTGAATTCATAAGTCTTCAGCCCTCAGGACTTTGGGCTCATCCGGGTCCTTGCGGCTGGTTCCCGCCTTCCGAAGAGGGAGGAGAAGAAAAAAGAAAACCAGTTCTTCAGAAACTCTGCCAACGGAGAACTTTTGTTTCTCACAGGCCCCGTCCCCATCATCTCAACCTCTTCATAGGCCCCACCCGCATCTTGGCCCCTACTTCCACGCTAGTGGGAAAGGGAGAAGGGGGATAAGGGGCCTCAAATGCCCCCCACCTCCTCACAGGCCCCGCCCCATCATGGCCCCCATATCCTCACAGAGACCTCTCCCGTCCAAAAATTCAAGGCCACGCTCAACACGTCCCCTCCTTCACCTACCCACCCACACACATATCCACACTCCTTTCTCGGAGCCCTCACCCCATAAATCTTTTTCACAGCCCCTAGCTCCCCCCCTACCCTCCAAGGCCCCTGTCACACACCCCCACCTCCCAGCTTCTATTCAGCAACTTTAAAGCAAGTATTATTCACATTTATTTGGGGTAGCTATGGTAGCACAGATAGAGCTCTGGACCTGAAGTCAAGAAGTTTCTGAGGGCAGCTAGGTGACACAGTGGATAAAGCACCGGCCCTGGATTCTGGAGGACCTGACTTCAAATACGGACTCAGACACTTGACACTTACTAGCTGTGTGACCCTAGGCAAGTCACTTAACCCTCATTGCCTCACAAAAAAAAAAAACCCAAACAAAAAAAGGTTTTGAGTTCAAATCCAGCCTCCAACACTTTCTAGCAGTGTGACCTTGGGCAAGCGACTTAACCTGTCTCTGTTTTCCTCATCTTTTAAATGGGAACAATAGCAACCTATGAGGACAAAATGAGATAACATTGGTAAAGGGCTTTGAAAACCTTAATGTGCCATTATGATCATTCATCATCCACCCTGCCCTCTTCCTTTAAGAGTTCAGAAGTAGAAGGGATCACAATTGTTCTGCCAAGATTCTGTCCCTGGCCCAATTTGGGTTCGATCATCTCTATAGGGAAGGTTTTCAGTTCAATTTCCAACCCTATTCTCTCTTTCCTGAGTTCTGGATTGTCTATTGGCCTTCAGACTTAGATGTCCAGAAAGGGTGAAATCAAGCAAATTGCTGAGCCTGGAAATTTTTACTTGTCAGATCTATGGATAAGGGAAGAATTTATGACCGAACAAGAGATTGCGAGCATTACAGGATATAAAATGGGTAATTCTGATTACATTAAATTAAAAAG
Source organism: Dromiciops gliroides (assembly GCF_019393635.1). Lineage (NCBI taxonomy): Eukaryota > Metazoa > Chordata > Mammalia > Microbiotheria > Microbiotheriidae > Dromiciops > Dromiciops gliroides. Next base: position 60,849,850 of record NC_057861.1, on the reverse strand, counting down.
AAAAACACAATGCTGCCAAGATTAGAAGGAAAGCAGGAAACTGGGGGGAAATTTTTACATCAAGTTTTTATGATAAAGGCCTCATTTCTCAAGTCTTTAGAGAACTGAATCAAATATATAATAGGAGTCATTCCCTAACTGAAATGTTCAAAGGATAGGAGGACAGCTAAGTGGCATTGAGTGCTGGGCTCAAAGTCAGGAAGACTCATCTTTCTGAGTTTAAATCTGTCCTTAGACTCTTCGTAGCTGTTTGACCCTGGACAAGTACCTTAACCTGTTTGCCTCAGTTTTCTCATCTGTAAAATGAGCTGGAGAAGGAAATGACAAATTACTCCAGTATCTTTGCCAAGAAAACCCCAAATGAGGTCACAAAGAGTCAGTTGAACATGACTGAAATGACTCATCAACAAGAACAACAACAACAACAACAACAACAAAGGATGTGAACAGGCAATTTTCAGAAGAAGATATCAAAGCTATCTACAATCATATGAAAAAATGCCCTAAATCACTATTAATTAGAGAAATACAAATTAAAACAATGCTAAAGTACCACCTCTTATCAGATGGGATAATGTTGAATAATAAAATATCAAATCTTAGAGGGAATGTGGGAAAATCGGGACTTTAATACATTGTTGAGAGACTTGTGAATTGATCCAACCATTCTGGAAAGCAATTTGGAACAATGCCCAAAGGGCTATAAAACTGGTCATGGGGGGCAGCTAGGTGGCTCAGTGGATAAAACACCAGCCCTGGATTCAGGAGGACCTGAGTTCAAATCCAGCCTCAGACACTTGACACTAGCTGTGTGACCCTGAGCAAGTCACTTAACCCTCATTGCCCCACAAAACAAACAAACAAACAAACAAACAAACAAAAAAACTGGTCATACCCTTTGACCCAGCAATTAGTTGTGATATTGTATCTGTATCCCAAAGAGATCAAAGGAAGAGGACTTATATGTATAAAAAAATATTTATAGCAGCTCTTGTTTGTGGTGGCAAAGAATTGAAAATTGAAGGGACATCTATCCATTGGAGAATGGCTGAACAAGTTGTGGTATATGATCATGATGGAACACTATCATGCTGTAAGAAATGACAAGCAGCATGAGTTCAGAAAAACCTGAAAAAACTTATGTAATCTGAGGTAAAGTGAAATAAGCAGAACCAGGAGAACATTGTACACAATTACAGCAATGCTGATCATGAACAATGAATGGCTTATTCTCAGCAATATAATGATCCAAGACAATTCCAAAGGACTTGTGATGAAAAATGCTATCCACATTCAGAGAAAGAACTGATGGAGTCTGAATGCAAACTGAAGCATACTTTGTTTTACTTACTTTATTTTTCTTGGGTTTTCTTTTTTGGGGGGTGGTGTCTGTGTTTTCTTTTACAACTAATATGGAAATATGTTTTGCATGACTGCACTTGTATAACCAATATCAAATTGCTTGTCTTCTCAATGAGGGGGGAGGAATGGAGAGAATTTGGAACTCAACATTTTAAGAAAATGTTAAAACAATTTTACATGTAATTGAGAAAACAAAATAAATAAAAATTTTTAAAAGAACTAAATGTCCAGGAGGAATCTCAAACCCAATATGTCCAAAGCAGAACTCTTTTATCTTCCTACAAAAATCCTCACCTCTTCTGAACATTCTCTATTACCTTCAAGGATACCACTGTTCTTCCCATTCCCCCAGCATCCCAACCTAAATGTCACCATCCACTCCTCACTCTTATCCCCCAAATTTAATTCATCACCTCACATTATTTCTAGCATATACCGCCTCCCCTCCACCACCACCATTCTCAACTCACATAGCTACTAATGCAGAGTTCAGGCCCTCATCACCTCTTGCCTGGACTGTTGCAATAGCCTCATAATGGGTCTCCCCTGCTTCAAGTCTCTCCCACTTCAGTCTGTCTTCCACACCTCTGCCAGAATGGTTTTCCTAAAGTGCAGGTCTGATCATGTCACCCAACTACTCATTAGATTCCAGTGGCTCCCTATTACCTCTAAGGTCCTCTGTTTGACATTTAAAACTCGTCACAGCTTGGCCCCTTGCTACCTTTCCAGTCTTATACTTTACTTCCTTTTGTTCATGCTATCATTCAACTACATTGACCTATTTGATGTTTTTCAGGTGTGTAAACCCATCTCCTGACTCTTCAGCTTTGCATACGCTGTCCTCCATGCCTCGAATGCCCTTCCTAACTCCTCCTCTTCTCCCCTTAGTTTTTCTGGTTTCCTTTGAGCCCCAGCTCAAATGCAAGGTAACTTGAGGTTCCTCACAAGCCCAGCTCTTTCCCTAAATGCAAGAAGCATTGATTAAGTGCTTATAATGTGCCAGATACTGTGCTCAGCACTTTCCTCCCAGCCAGTTTCTCTTGTAGCAAATAAAACTGTTCTTTTATTTCTAACTAGGACACGCGCAAGAGTATAATTCTTTACAGAGGAGTCCTAAGGACCCACATGTTTTCCCCATAACACAGAGCATGGTGTTGAAGTCCAGAAAGTCAGAAGAACAGCCAGGAGGTAAATGAATATTGACAGGCCTGGGGCCTTCCCCAGAAAAGAATGCCCAGGATGGAAGCACCCACTCCCACTCTTCTTTGAGGGTAGTCAGGAGTGGGATGGGCAGAAAGGGAAATAGATTTCCCTTTTTTCCAGCCATGTTCCCCAAAAAAGAATAACCTACACAGACTGAGATTACCACCCTAATTTATTTTCTCTAACAGTGGGATAATCAGCTGCAAAAATGATGGACAGAAATCCCCACAGGAGGAGGAACTTGATAGAAAGGATGGCTAGCACAGTTCATTGGAAATATGACAGCCGGGTGCTAAACACTTCTGATTTGAAGGGCAGCAAACAGTTCTTTTCTGTTTAGCCACCAGGGAAGGGGTAGTTAACATAGCAGCTTCCTCAGAGTCTCAGTATCCCAAGTGAGGGAGAATGTCACTGAGGGACATTCGCACCAAATAAGGTCTTTTTAGAACATCGGTGCCTCGTCTTGGCTACTACACCAGCTACAAAATGCCTGGCACACAGTGGGCACTTGATAAATCCTTGTTGGCTTGACCTGACTACCCTTGGCCACAGGAATCAGCTGCACCCAAGAACTAGGGTAAACCTAGGCACCTCCGATAATGGAGCATGTGCCTGTGCCCACCCAGTGCTGCCTCCTCCTCTGTTTTCTTACAGCTTTATTCTCCACAAACATTCCAAGACACCTTCCCCCGACTTTCAAAGGAATCCCTGTTCCAAAACATCTATTGCTGATGCATTTGGGTCAATTATGTACCACAACACCATTACTCCAACATCAGATTCTACTTCCTCCAGGAAGCTTTACTTGATCTTGCTAATTGGGGAAGACCTTCTCCTCAGATCTCACACAGCATGCAGCTTTGTAACTTCCTAGTACATTTATTTATTTATTTATTTATTTATTTATTTATTTATTTATTTATTTATTTATTTATTTATTTATTTTAGTGAGGCAATTGGGGTTAAGTGACTTGCCCAGGGTCACACAGCTAGTTAAGTGTTAAGTGTCTGAGGCCGGATTTGAACTCAGGTACTCCTAATTCCAGGGCCGGTGCTCCATCCCCTAGTACATTTTAAAAGACATGATGCCACACAATATCTATGTTAGTATCTTATTTCCCAAAATAGACTCTCAGGTCCACGAAGTCAAGGATCATATCTCATCTAAACTTGGTATCCCCCCAATCTGAGCACAATATTCTGCACATAAAGATCACTTATTAAGTATTGATTGAAGTGGAATGGATTGAGCTGATTTGAAGGGGAGGAATTAGGTGTATGAGTAGCATCAAGATTACCTCCTTTATGCACCCTACCCTCCTTGCAGTGACTCACAGGCCCTGTCCTTTCCCAACCCACTTCACTGTAGCCTGTATAGATCCCATGCCATCAAAGAGTCTGATCTTCTCCTATATCTAGACCTTATGTAGTCCAACCCTCTCATTTTATATGTAAACACAGGATGGCTTGCTAACCACTATGCTGGTCCTATGAAATAAGAAGGATGGAAAAGATGTGTATCATCTGCACCCACTGCTACTGGACCCTTGAGGGCCCCATGCATGCCTTACCACCTGCTGTGCAGTTGAATCCTCCTGTAGGTATTGCATGCCCCAATCAGAATGTGAGTTCGAAATAAAGGACTGTCTTGCATTTTTTTATTTGCAATTGCAGTGCTTTGCACAGCTCTTGTCACCAAGCATGCATTCAATAAATGCTTTTCTATTTCATTCATCAGGCACCAGACAAATCTCATGCCAACCCTGTCAGCTCTACCCTCCTAGGCTGATTGCTGAGTATACAAAACTCAAAGTGAAATAGCCCCTGCCCCAAAGGAGTTTACATTCTAATGGAGGTAACATGTATCTACATAATGAATATAATAACGATAGTTGGCACTTTATGATTTGCAGAGAACTTTATACTTTATCCCATTTGATCTTCACAACTCAGTGAGGTAGGTGCTATTATTATGGCACTGGAACATAGTAGGTACTTACTAAATGCTTGTTGACAACTCGTCTCCATCTTACAGATAAGAAAACTGAAGTTGAGAGAGGTTGTGACTTACCAGGCTCAGGTCTTGCTGATCTAAGTCTAGTACTCTATTCATGGTGCTCCCTAGCTCCCCAGGATGGAATGTGTATGCACAAAGCTGCCCTTCCTCATTCTGGCCAATCCTGGGTGCTGGCTCATCACTTCAGTGCTTTGGGAATAATGAAGCCTGGTTCTTCCACCCATGTATAATTTTGAGATGATGAAGCATCCTGCCCCAGTGACCACTGAGCAGGAAGAACCAATGACTCAATGGATCTTTAGAAAGAGAGTGAGGGCAGCTAGGTGGCACAGTGGATAAAGTACCGGCCCTGGGTTCAGGAGGACCTGAGTTCAAATCCTGTCTCAGACACTTGACATTTACTAGCTGTGTGACCCTGGGCAAGTCACTTAACCCTCATTACCCTGAAGAAAAAAAAAAAAAAGAATGACTCCAGCCATAGTGCTCTTCTTCCTTGGATCTTCTATGTGGCAAGCAGCTCCCTCTGCCTCATCTAAGAATATCATCTGTGAGTATACAGCAGTGAATCCTGCCTAAGCTAGGCTATTCCTGAGTTTTGGATGGCTTCCTCTGTGTTTGCACTTTTCTGATCTTAGACAAATAAAATATCAATCTTGAGATGGATGTGTCCACACTTAGAGGCCACCTCAAGAAGAAAGGTCTTTTTTCTGAGAGATCACTTCAACCCTGGTACTCACAACTCTGAACTGCCCTTTGGCCTTATGACCTCTCCTTCTGATTGAAGGGTGGAGGGCTGTTCCTAGAATGCCCATGTAAGGAGGGTGCCCAGGAGAGTCATCTCTTCATTTCCCATCAGGCTACACACTTCTGGATTTCTCCATCAAGCCCCAAACCAAGCATCTTTCCCCCACCTCCTTCCTTTTCAGCTTCCTTTGATGTGTTGTCTTACCCATTAGAATGTAAATTCCTTGAGGGCAGGGATTGTCCTTTTTGCATATATTTGTATTCCCAGAGCTTTTCATACATGGTACCTAGGATATAGTAATCACTTAAAGAGTGACAAGAGATGACCAGGATGGTTTCAGAAAAACCTGGGAAATTTTACATGGACTGATGCAAAGTGAAGTGAACAGAACCAGGAGAACATTGCACATAGTAACAGCAATATTGTTTGATGAAGAATTGTGAATGACTTAGCTATTCTCAACAATATAATGATCAAAGTGATATGGGGGGAAAGCACATGGGTCCTTAGGATTCTTCTGTAAAGAATTACACTCTCACACAAGTCCTATTTAGGAATAAAAGAACAGATTTATTGGGGTACAAGAGAAACTGGCTGGGAGGAAAGTTTAAAAACACTTTCCTCCCCGACTAGTCTGGGGAGCGCCCTTTTATGGGGCCAAGATGGCATGGGCAAAATGTACCTTATTGGGTGATGAGTTGGAAGTAGTCTGGAGGTGGGTTGGGGTAGTTTGATGATGGGTCGTGGACAATCTGGTGATGGACGTTAACTCCATCCTGGTGGGTCGCAAGCAGTCTGCTGGTGGGCAGTTTTTGTGTCCCCTTCTGGTGCAGCCACACCTAACAGGATTACCTCATCCAGGTGGTGAGCAGGACTGGAATGGAGCGTGGTGGTCCTCGAGCTTGCTCAGTCCGATCTGGTGCTCCTTATCTCTTTGGGTGTGTTTGTCCTTTGGTTGAGCTCAAGGAGAAGGTCCCTTGATCTATGTCCAATATGTAGCTGAAAAGAATTCCTTTACATCATCATCACTAAAGATAACATTCAGTTCCTGAGTCCACCTGCTAATCCATCCAAACTAAACTGGCTTCTCAAATGAGCAATTAAAGCTTTTTCACAGACTCATCAAAGTCAGGCACAGGTTAGATTGGATTGACTCTGAGGTCCCATCCAACTCTTTTTTTTTTTTTTAAGGCAATCAGGGTTAAGTGATTTGCCCAGGGTTACACAGCTAGTAAGTGTATGAGGCCAGATTTGAATTCAGGTCCTCCTGACTCCAGGACCAGTGTCTATCCACTACACCACCTAGCTGCCCCTCTAACCAATTTGTAAATGCTTTGATTTGGTGACCCCGGGTCTTTTACAAAAACCCAAATAGGACAATAAATTCCCTAGGTGTCCACATCAGCCTCTTTAGACAGTGCTCCCTCCTCTTTGTGCTGCTTATGGTTTTAGAATCTCATTCTTAAGAGCTTCCAAATCCTCTAGTCTAGGATGTCAGACCAGACAAGTTGAATTCCTCTTCCCCATGACAGGTCTTCAAATACTTGAAGACAGATATTATATCCCTGGGTCAGCCAGGTAGTGAGGTGGATAGAGCATCAGGACTGGAGTCAGGAAGACTCATGTTCCTGAGTTCAAATCTAGCCTCAGACGCTTACTAGTTATGTGATCCTGGGCAAGTAACTTCACCTGTTTACCTCATCTGTTTCTTCATCTATAAATAAACTGGAGAAGGAAATGGCAAACTATTCCTGTATTGTTGCCAAGAAAATCCTAAATGGGGTCATGAAGAATCACACATAACTGAAAAACGACTGAATGAGAAAAATCATAACCTTTCCCCTTCCCTTCTTTCCCCAAGTCTTGTTCTTTCACCCTCCTGGTCATCCTTCTCTAGATGTGTTCAAAGTTGTCAATGTTTTCCTCAAATGAGAAGCCCAGACATGAAAAACAGGCACAATGGGATGTGTCAGGGGCACTGGACTTAGAGAGACCCATGTCTAAATTCAATCTCTGATGCTTACAGGCAGTAGGACAGTAGCCAAATCACTCTCTGATTCTCAATCTCTTCATCTCTAAAGTAGGAACAGTAACATCTATAGTACCTACCTCACAAAGTTGCTTCGAGTCACACAGTTGGTCAGTTGGTCTGTAAATATATATTAAGTGCCTGCTATGTTCTAGATACTAAACTAAGTACTAAGGAGTCTTCTTGTCCTCCTCCTCCTTCTTCTTCTACCACCACAACTGTTACTACTGCTACTACAACCATGACTATAACTACTTTTACTACTACTACTACTAATAATAATAGTAAAAATGATAATCATTAGTCTTCATATAGAGCTTCAAGGTTTTTGAAATGCATTCCAAATATTGTCTCATTTTATTTTCATGATAACCCAAGCAAATAGGTGCTATTATTATTCCCATTTTGGTGGTGGTGGTGGTGTTCATTCATTCACTTGTATCTGACTCTTCCTTGACCCAATAGACCATATTATCCATGGAGTTTTCTTGGCAAAGATATTGGAGTGCTTTTTCATTTCCTTCTCTAACCCCCATTTTATAGAAGAGGAAACCGAAGCAGGCAGTGGTGGAGTGACTTTCCCTGAATCATACAACTTGTACAAGTGTCTATGTCTAAAATGGTCCCCACCCTCAAGGAGCTCACTATCTAATGGGGGAGACAATATGAAAACAATTATGTACAAACAAGATATATACAGGCTAAACTGGAGATTTCTCACTAACATTAAAGAAAACAGGGAAAGGCTTCTTGTAGAAAGTGGAGTTTTAGCTGAGACTTGAAGGAAGTCATGAGATAAAAATAAATGAGAAGACATTGGGAAGACAGGGGGAGATAGCCAGTGAAAATGCAGTCAGGAGATGGAGTATTATTCAAGGCACAGCAAAGAAACCACTGTTACTGGATGGTGGAATACATATTAGGAGATGATATGTGTAAACAGCTTCATAAACCTTAAAGCACAATTTCAATGTCAGCTATAAAAGCTGTATAGAGTCCTATAGGGATGAAGGAAAGATAACAATCCTCTTCTCCTCACTCTTCTTTCTAACAAGGTTCCCCAGAATTTTAATCAGACTCTGGGGAAGTCTTTAAAAAGTTGAACTGATCAAAAGAAACTGATGGTCGGCCTCCTGAGGAGAGTCTTCTTAACTTCTAATTTAGAATCTCTGGCAAAGTGAGCTCTACGGAGTCTTCATCTCCCTCAGGCATGACCCCCATGAGACCCAAGCAAACAGGTAGGAGAAAACAAAAAGCCAAGAGCCCATGGGACTCCAGTTGCATCTGCTAAAAACCATTGTTATCCATCTTCAGGATAGCTTGATAGGTCAAAAACAGAAAAATAGGTTTCTTTGAAGGTGAGATACATTTGAAATGCACCAAGGCATTGTATCCTCTGAGAGGAGATACTAAACTAGAATTATACCTTTCTACCCCCTAAATATTGCGGGAATGGCCTAGGGACACATTTTTTTTTATTCAAAAGCAACAAAGCCACTCACTTTCCTGGTCATTATTCTCTTAAAGTTCCATGGTTCTACCTGCAGATACCCACCAAAAGCTTTTTACACAAAAGATCATCACAAATAGTGAATATCAAGCAAACCAATTTATCCAAGCAGATTGAAAACAGAGATTGGAGATGTTCTACAGGTTACAATATACTAGAAAATACATGAGTAAAGAAGCTCTTTCAATGGGATTGAGTCAGCCAAGAGAGGGACTTCAGTCTTACCTGAGGGGAAACTGCCCTGAATTCTCTAGAGAGGCAAGTGGAAATTAAAGACATGATTTCTCCTAATATATCTGAAAGATATTGTTTCTCTTTCTCCTCCCTGGTCCCTTGGAGAGTCTGGAATGATGTTTCTCTCTCTAAAAGTAGGAATGAAAAATGCCTCTTCTCTCTTACCAATTCTAGCCCTCACACAGTCACATTTAGCATAGATTCATCATTCTCTTCACCAATGAGGAAAATCTTATGCAAAATGCTCCAAACTTGAAACCTGGGTTACACTTCTACCACCTTCTATGACCAAACCAACAACCAGACCACACTAACTACACTGCAGCAATAATGTCACTACTACACTCCCCATAGTCAGAATTATTGGCCTAGCTTACTTTTTGATGCAATCTGGAAAAAACTTCTGGCTTCTGTGGCTTAATCTCTCTCTAACAGATTATCTCTTCTAGCCATGGTCCTTCCTCTTACCTAATCCCCCCCTCCTCTCTGCCTGACATCACCCCTTTCTTCCAATCTCAGAAATCTTCTATTTCAAACTAGAGACTTCCTGATTTCTACATGATTAGTGTCTCCCTGCTTGTAACCTCAGGGATGGGAAACCTATCAGATCACCCTCATCTCCTTATAAAACACTTGGAGCAGTACTGATGCCTGGGCTACCATAAGTCTCAAGACCATCAAGTTGTTCTTACACAGGAGCAATCTGAGCTGTCCTGATTCATTAATTCAAGAATGCAAATTAGGATATGTTATAGTCCTACACTAAATCCTGGGACCCGCCTTTTGCCATGATCTGATGAGCATCATGTCCCAGGCAGCATCCTCATGTGTGCTCCTTTCTTCCTCCTTTGTAGTCCCAATTGAGAGATATCTGTCCCAGTCCCAATGTGAAGGAGACATTAGGCAGCTCTGTTCTGGAGGTGTGAGTCCTAGCCCCAGTGTAAGAGAGTCAGTGGGCTCTCCTAGTACTTGTCTTTCATTGTCTTCTGCTCCTTTGGTTGTTTATAGTTAAGTCACATGCCCTTCCTTTGGGGGCCTTCCCTTAAAACACATTCAAGGGGCAGCTAGGTGGTGCAGTGGATAAAGCACTGGCTCTGGATTCAGAAGGACATGAGTTCAAATCCGACATCAGACACTTCACACTAGCTGTGTGACCCTGGACAAGTCACTTAATCCTCATTGCCCCACCAAACACACACACACACACACACACACACACACACACATTCGTTATGCTGTATATAACCAACCATTCAACTGACTGATACCTTGAAGAACTGGAGGCCACCTAGATATTATTAAAGATGCCTAAGAGTGGCCAGTTCATGATGCTGACTGAGAGGAGCAGAACCAGGAGAACACTGTACACAGTAACAGCAACATTTTGGATGAACAATGGGGATAGACTTGGCTCTTCTCACCAGTGCAATGATCCAAAAGAGTTTCAAAAAACTCATGATAGAAAATGTTCTCAACATTCAGAAAAAAAGAACTGTGAATTATGAATGCAGATTGAACCATACCGTTTCTACTTTTGGACTTTCTTTTTCCTTCTTTTTTGAGGTTTTTCCCTTGTGTTCTAATTCTTCTTTCACAAGATGACTAATGTAGAAATATGGTTAATGTGATTGTACATATACAACCTATATCATACTGCTTTCCATCCTGGGGAGGAGGGAGGGAAAGGAGGGTGGGAGAGAAAAATTTGGAACTAAAAATCCTGCGAAAACAAATTTTGAAAACCATCCTTATATGTAACTGGAAAGTAATAAAATACTTTTTTAAAAAAGAGTGGCCAGTTCACTCTCATCAAACAATCAGAAAATTCTTTCTGGAATTACTGCAGTTTTGTTATCCTTGCAAAAGCTGGAGGACAGAACTATAGTGCTTTTCCTTGTAATTCGAGTGGTAAACCTATCTAAAATTCTTTACGATATGCATATCTGTCCAGTGTTCCACTTGTCATTTTCCTATAAGTCCCATATGACCCAGAACTCTACCTGTCTTGATACCACCTCTGGTGTTACATCCCCTTATTTCTACTCAAAACCTCATGACATCACACTTGGAATGTTGCAATAGTCTCCTAACTGGTTTTCCTGCCCACCAAGACTCTCTTTAACTAACTCTAACCCTAATCCTCTCTACAGCAATCTAGCCTCAAGTCAGCTGACAAGATATATTTAAAATTAACAAATATGTTTACACATATATGTGTGTATTTACATATGCATACACATACATGCATATACACACAGTCAAAAGACATTCCCCAATACATAAACAGGCAAAGGATATGAACAGATATTCTCAAAAGAAGGATTGCAAACTATTAACCATATGAAAGAATGCTCTAAATCAATAATAATAAGAGAAATGCAAATCAAAACAACCCCGAGGTTTCACATCCCAACTTGCAAATTGACACAGATGGCAAAAGATGGGAATAATAAATGTTACTGGCCCTGTGGGAAGATAGGTGGACGTGGGTTTTTTGGTGGAACTTTAAATTAATACAACCACATTGGAAAGCAATTTGGAATTATGCAAATAAAATGGCTAAACTATCCATACCCTTTGACCTAGAAATTCCATTACTAGGCTTATACTCCAAGGAGGCCACTGAAAGTTCCCATCTACAGCAAAATATCTGTAGCAATACTTTTTGTGGTAGCAAAGGACTGAACACAAAGTAGATACTCATCAATTGTGGTATATGAATATAATGGAATATTACTATGCTATATGAAATGATGAATTTGTGAATAGAGAAAAGCTTGGAAAAATCTACATTGCTAAGTGAAGTAAGCTGAGCCAAGAAAACAATATGTACAATAACTACAATAATGTAAATGAACAACCATTTTTTAAAAATCAAAAGTGAATGTTACAAAATTATAAAGAACAAGCATATCTTAAAAGAAAAGACACAAGAAGACATTCCCAACTCACCCCTTTGCTGAGGTGAGAGGCCCACAAGTGTTACGCATATTGTACATATTTTCAGACTTTTTCAATATATTGATCAGTTATGATGATTTTTGCTCTTCTTTTTCTTTATTTTTGCCATTTAGAAACATTGATATAAAGGATGGCTTTCTAAAAGGAGGAGGGATGTTGTAAAAGGGAATGGATGCTGGAGAAACTATGGTGATAAAAAAATCAATAAAAACATTTTTTAAAAATCAATAAAAACATTAAATTTTTTTTTTTTAGTGAGGCAATTGGGGTTAAGTGACTTGCCCAGGGTCACACAGCTAGTAAGTGTGTGTTAAGTGTCTGAGGCCGGATTTGAACTCAGGTACTCCTGACTCCAGGGCCGGTGCTCTATCCACTGCGCCACCTGGCTGCCCCCTAAAAAATTTTTTAAAGGACATGAGGTGAAAAATTGTGATGTGTATGCCACTATAATCCCATCCTCTTTTCACTCCTCTTTGCATCATCCATGATTTGACCCACAATACAAATGCTTTTGTTATAGTTCCTGACTTTTCCACATCAATATCCCAACCTCCTCTCTTCCTCACTCTCCCAGACGTCAGTCTTTGACAACAAGCTGGCTTTGGACTCCACCATGTCTCAACATGCCCAGATGAACCCTATTCCAGCACTTGCATCCTGAGGTACAGACCAACTTGATCTCAGCTTTTGTATCATAAAGGTAAGTTTACAAAGAATCAATGTGTTAAGGAGTTCAAAGGATGTTTAAAGGGGAAGAATAAATTAAGGAGCTGGCTTTTGAAATGAGCATTGAAGGATGAGTAGTATTTCAATAAGCCAAAATGGTAGGACAGGGCATTCCAGACAGAGGAAACCATGTAAGCAAGGTATGGAGGCAAGACACCAAAGAAAACATTTGCGAAATGGCTAAGAGGTCAGCTTGGCCACGGTTGTAGAGTAATGGGTAATAAATCTAAAAGGCCTGAGAACACATCTTTATGATGCTGAATGCCACAACAAGTACTTATAGGCAATTGGGAGCCAATGAAGAAGCCAATGAAGGATGTGTGGCATGTCACTTCACCAGTGACACTCTTTCCACAAAATAAAAACATAAATTCTTTAGCCTATGCAATATCCTTCCCAATCTGATTCCAACCTACCCCTCCAACCTTATGGAACAAAGCCCTTCAATTCCCATATTTTCAGGTTCCTAAGGAGGGGGGGAGGAGGAAATTTTAGGGAAAAGAAAAAGAAAAAGAAAAAAAAAGACTTTCGAACATGAGTTACACTTTTATTTCATGCTGCATTCTTTCAGGCACCGTTTGTTCCAGTCAATCTGGCTTTCCAGCTCTTCCCTAAACTGGACGTGCCACCTCTCTCCATTCATTTAGGATGATCCTCATGACTAGAACACACTCTCTCTTTACTTCCATTCATTAAAATGCTTTTTGTTCTCTCAAGGTTCAGTTCATATGTCACCTCCATGAAGTCCTCTCTAATTCCCTTAGTTAAAAGTGCTCTCTCTCCAAATTTCCCTAGAGCACTTTGGATGTCTCCTTTGCCTCCATCAACTCCATCTTGTCTTCTAACATCAGTGAACATGATATATCCCTCCCCACTAGGAGAATGTAAATTCCATAAGGACTGGGACTGCTCCTGATTCCCAGTCTTCTTGCACATAGTAAGTGTTTAACACTTATTTGTTGAATTGAATCATTGTTGTGCAACAAGAGGGAGACACACACACACACACACACACACACACACACATATACCATGTCTTGGGGATTTTCAACAGCATGAATTATGAGATAGTAAAAGAGAGACTGTGGGAAGATCACTGGAGCTCTATAATTAAACATACTAGGTTGGGCAAGGAAACTCCCTTTGCTCTGCCTTCCAGTGCTCGATCTGATGCCATCTCAAATGTTCAACTTTTCCAGGTTAAATGTTTCCAGAATTCCTGTCAGAAACTTTCTCTTCTTTTTCCTCTTTCTCTCTTCCTCTTCCTCTTTCTCTTTTTCTCTTTCTTTCTGGAAAAAGACTGAGCAACAGCAACAAAATCAGGATACACAGGTTTACTTACCACAGACTTGGAATGGGAGAATACCATGATTACTGCCTTCGAATATTTGAAGTGTTGGGGGCAGCTACGTGGTGCAGTGGATAAAGCACCGGCCCTGGATTCAGGAGGACCTGAGTTCAAATCCGACCTCAGACACTTCACACTAGCTGTGTGATCCCAGGCAAGTCACTTAACCCTCATTGCCCCCCCCCAAAAAATGAAGTGTTGGCCAGTATAGTATGAATTCTTGTTCCTCCTGGTCTCAGATAGTAGAACCAACTATTAGATTTTAATATAAGGAAAAATTTCCTTTGAGATAACGTATGTAAGACACTGCAAATCTTTAAGAGCTATATTAAAATGTCAATTATTATTAATTATTAGTATTATTATTAAGGGGCAGCTAAATAGCACAGTGGATAGAGTCAAGAAGGCCTGGAGTCAAGAAGATTCATTTTCCTAAGTTCAAATCTGGCCTCAGATACTTACTAGCTATGTGACCCTGGGAAAGTCACTTCACCCTGTTTGCCTCAGTTCCCTGATCTGCAAAATGAGCTAGAGAAGGAAATGGCCAACCCTTCCAGTATCTTTGCCAAAGAAAACCTCAGATGGGGTCACAGAGAGTTGGACACGACTAACAAATAACTGAACAATAATTATTATCAACCACTAGAGCTGCGGGTGGAATGGGCTGCCCTAAGGTGTAATAATAATGATGACGATGATGTTGATAATAATAGCTAACATTTATATAGCACATACCATGTGCAGGTACTGTGCTAAACACGTTATGGTTATTGTCTCATTTTATCCTCACAATAACCCTGGGAGGTAGGTGCTATTCTTTTTGGTTTTTTAGTAATAAACATTTTTATTTAAAGGTTTGAATTCCAAATTTTATCCCTCCTTCCAACTCCCCCCTCCCCCCTCCCTGAGGAGGTAAACAATTAGATATAAGTCATACACATACAACCACATAGAACATTACCATATTAGACATTTTGTATAAGAAAACTTGAATAAAAGAAAAAATGAAAGAAAGTGAAAAATATCATATCTCTGCTCCACCAATATCAGTTATTTCTTTGGAGGTGGATAGTATGTATCATTATTAGTCCTTTGGAATTGTCTTGGATCATTGTATTGCTGAGAATAGCTGAGTCATTCATGGTTCTTCATTTTACAATATTGCTATCTCTGTGCATAATGTTCTCTTGGTTCTGCTCACTTCACTATGCATCAGTTCATACAAGTCTTTTCAGGTCTTTCTGAAATCATCCTGCATGTCATTTCTTACAGCACAATAACATTCCATCACCATCATATACCACAGCTTGTTTAGCCATTCCTCAATGAATGGGCATTCCTTTGGTTTCCAATTCTTAGCCACAAAAATAGCTACTATAAATTTTTTTTGCACAAATGGGTTTTGGGGGGACGTCTTTGGGATATAAACCTAGCAGTTATATTGCTGGATTGAAAGGTATGCACAGTTCTATAGCCCTTTGGGCATAGTTCCAAACTGCTCTCCAGAATGGTTGGATCTATTTGGTAGGTGTTATTATTATCCCTATTTTACATATGAGGAAACTAAGTCAAACAGAAGTTAAATGACTTACCCAGGGTCACACAGCTAGTACATACCTGAAGTTGGATCTGAACTCAGGTCTTGCTGAATATAGGCTCAGCAGTATATCTACCCAGCACCACCTAGAAGCCTGTGGACAGTTCTTATCACTAGAGACCTTCAAGCTCAGTCCACATGACTAGTAGTTTAGCTATTATAGATGAGATTTATGATTTAAGAAGGGATGGACTAGATACCTGCAGAGGGTCTCTTTCATATCTAAGGTACTGTGATTTATGGACTCAGGTCTGACTTTTTATATAGCCTATTAAAGGAGGGGGGAAATCTATCCTAGATAAAGAACTTTAGAGGTCTAAGTGACCTTGTGTAGTCATTTCAACAGTGTCTGACTCTTGGTGACTCCATTTGGTGTTTTCTTGGCAAAGAAAGTGGTTTGCCATTTCCTTCTCCTGTTGATCTTACAGATGAAGAAACTAAGGCACACAGGGTTAAGTGACTTGCCCAGGGTTACACAGATAGTATGTGTCTGGCATCAATTTGATCTCAGGAAGATGAATTTTCCTGACTTCTGGACCAGTATTGCCCCACCCAGCTGCCCCCTAAGTGACCTTAGAAATCATATAACCCAACCCTCTCATTTTATAGAGGAGGAAACTGAGAGACAAAGGAAGGAAGGAAAAAGTTGCCCCACGTCAGGTTCACATAATGACCAACCAAAGTGCTTAATATTCCTTGTCAATTAATTGATATAGCAACAGAAATATGTGTGTATGGGGTGGGGGGGCAAGGTAGTAAGATAAATAGAGAGTTGGGCTCTAATTTAGCCTCCACTATGAAGCAAATATGAGGCAAGTAACGGCCTCTGTGAGCCTCAGTTTCTTCATCAGGTTTTCATGAGGAGCTGATGAGGCCATAGATGTGAAAGTCATCTGTAAGTTCTACAGTGTCAGCACTTTTCAAACAGTTGAGGACCTTCCGAGGAGGCCAGCAGAGCCGTGCCAAGTTTCATTTTGAGGGGTGTTGCAAGCTCCGGATACTTACTATCACTCACTCAGCTAAATGTAGGGAGATACGCAGGTGTTCGACTCACCCACCCAAGATATGACTCATACTTGGACCCACATCTCACATTAAGTAATTGCTTATACTTAGAGTATCCAAGACTATGCCTTCTATCCTTTTAAGGAGTTGAATGAACTCCTGTGAGTCATTACTCTTTGAGTCTATCTATTCAAAAGAACAATAGCCAAAGTCTAAAACGTCATGGGGTCACTCAGACTGACTGTACCAGTGGCTGACTTTGCACAGAGGAACTTGCCAATGGGAGAAAACAATTGAAGCATGGTGGTCAAGTCTGGAGGGTAAAGCATGTTCTCAAAGAGCTTGCATTCTCAATAACCTTACAATAAGGGCTTATCAAAGGAAATAGAATCACAGAATCTCAGCATTGGAAAAGGTCTCTAGATTTACAGACCTGAGCACAGGCCAGGTGAGTGAAGAGCCTGCCCCTCTTTAAGCTTGGGACAGTGCAGCCTGGAAGCAGTGCCCCACTTTAAGAAGGAGTTAGGGGGCAACTAGGTGGCACAGTGGATAGAGCACCAACCCTGAATTCAGGAGGACCTGAGTTCAATTCTTGCCTCAGACACTTGACACTTACTAGCTTAGCTGTGTAGCTGTGTGACCCTGGGCACAGTCACTTAACCCCAATTGCCCCACCCACCAAAAAAGCAGCAAGGAGTCAAAAGTCAAGAAATAGATGGGCAAGATGAGCATACAGAGAAAAGATTCGGACCATAGAAAGTTTGTTTAGTGACAAGGAAGATCTCAGTGCACCCTCAGAAGAGGATTGCAACGTCAGGGCTCCTACATCCAAAGCTTCCAAGAAAAATATGAATTGGTCTCAGGCCACAGAGGCACTCAAAAAGGACTTTGAAGATAAAGTAAGAGATGTAGAGGAAAAAATGAGAGTGATGCAGGAAAGTCATGAGAAAAAAGTCAACAGCTTGAAAAGCTAAATGGAAAAGCTCTCTGAAGAAAATAATTGCCTAAGAATTAGGATTGAACAAATGGAAGCTAGTGACTTTATGGGAAAAGATTTCTATCCTATCTATGGGTTTCTGCCTATGAGTGTCAACTTAGCCCCAAATTGGAATTGGCTACTGATCTAACAGGAAGCATCTTGAAGGTCCCCAGGGGAAACAAAGGGTTCCTTTTGTTTGGATAGTTCTCCCCCACCTGTTTGCTTATAACACATTGTTATCTCATTATCTACAGAAATCAGACTTCTTGATTATCTAGACTTTTGAATGCCCATTGTATTCTGCCACTGAGCAGGCTGTCAACTAAATCTTCAAACATTAATTCATATTTTAATTTTATTTTACCAGTCTATAATTTTAATAATAGGCTATTTTAAACTTTTTTTTCAATGTGCCACAGCTATGGGCACTTCATGTATGCTCCTCCATGTGACACTTGAGCATTGTGCTGACATAAGCAGCCACATTAACTTGTATGCTGCCTTACTTAAGCTTACAGGAAGACAGGATGTCACTTGATTATTATCCAAAGAGGGAATGCAGTATTTGAATTTCCCATCAGGTGCTACTATACTTGATCCACCAGCCAAGTGGTCAGAGTTGCTCTGCTGCCTCCATGAAGTAGCATTCCTAAAAAAGCTATATTTTCCCCATAGGTAACTAGCAAATAGCATGGCTGCAAACTCTCGGTCTATTCTAACTCCCTCAGTGGCTTTGCCACATGTCTTCAAACAGGTAGACAAATAAAAGAACCACTTTATTCTGAATTTAAGGTGGAAAAATGATATAAAATGTGACCCCAAAACATCAAAGAAATTATTTAACTCTGCCCCTATCCTACATCTAGACTTTCCTCTCTCAGTCAAATGCTACCACTCCCTGACATTCCTTGACAATTAGCATTCTCTGATCTATTAATATATTAGAAACCACAAAGATGTAAAGAAATTAGTTAAATGTTCCCCCACTATGTGCTCTGCTCAACCATCTCTCCAAGCTGCTCTTGACTTTCTCCTGAAACACCTGCATCCATTGTGATTCAGGAACAAGGGAGGAGGTATGGGGGAAAGGTCTCAGCTTAGGACTCCAGAGCTTAATGGGGACGGGGGGGGGGGGTACCTCAGAGACTAAAAAGGAAGGCAGAGGCAGCATGGGGAAAGAGATCAATCTCCTAGCCCTAGCTCACTCTTCCCAACAGTTTATTGGCTCTGTCACTTTGGATACCTTCAATCCAGTCCCCTGCTTCTTTTTCCACTTTGTTCTGGTTCCTTCTTCTGCTGGTCCCAATCATAACAGGTAGAGGCTTAAGTCATGACTACTGCTACCACTCACAATCTTACCTCAGCAATCCCACCACTGGTTCTAGTAGCAACAAAGAAGTATAAATAATGGATGCTGACAGAGCATGGATCTAACCCCCATAATTTACCACTATCCATTCACATGGTGGAAAGAGAGCCCCAAGTCCAACTGTATCAATTCTTCCTATCCTCTGTAGCCAAATTGCTAATAGGAAGTCTCTCTATCATGGAAACCTATGACTTTGATTCACAGAACCAAGAGCCATTTAGTTTCTTTTTTTCTTTTTCTTTCTTTCTTTCTTTCTTTTTTTTTTTTGCAGGGCAATGAGGGTTAAGTGACTTGCCCAGGGTCACACGGCTAGTGTCAAGTGTCTGAGGCCAGATCTGAACTCAGGTCCTCCTGAATTCAGGGCTGGCGCTTTATCCACTGTATCACCGAGCTGCCCCCAAGGGCCATTTAGTTTCAAAGCAAGAAGAGAAATTGAGTCTACATATGGTCATTCTGTTCCTTTCTTGTATGACCAACAAAAAGTCACTCTCAATGGCAAAGGAAAAGAAAAGAAGGGAATTCTGGAAACATCTAATTATATTCCAGTGTCTCACAAATCTATTTCTTCCTATTTAAATGAATAAGGGTCTCTTTAGCTTCCAGCAGAGGTGAGATGCTCACTACTTTAAAAATGTTTTGGGGTAGCTAGGTGGCACAGTGGATAAAGCACTGGCCCTGGATTCAAGAGGACCTGAGTTCAAATCTGGTCTCTGACACTTGACACTAGACACTTACTAGCTGTGTGACCCTGGGCAAATCACTTAACCCCCATTGCCCTGCCCCCCCCAAAATGTTTTACTGATATAGCACCTGGGAGTATCCTTCTATTCATATATAGTAGTATTTTGAACTTCCCCAGGTTCAAAATATTCTGTACTGTGATAAAATAATGGAATTTGGCAGATGCCTAGGGGCCACACCTGGTAGTATTTTTTAAATTGGGTGAGAATGAGAAACTAAGTACCTACTTAAGGATGATTGGATGGAGGCCACACCTAGCTGGCCTTGAGTGATGTGTTGGTGTACTACTGACTTCAGCAAAAGACCACTCTTAACCAATCAGCTTGAAGGACCTCCCCTTTGGGAGAGGGAGAGAGAAACTAGGAAGTGGATGCTCACTGATAGAAGAACTTTCTTTTTGGTGAGGAGGAACAAGCATGGCAGCAGATGATGGAGTGGGGGGGGGAGGGGGCTCTTAGTCATTTAGACACCTTCGAGGTGGTAAGAGATTTCACATGGGCTGCTAGGAAAGGAAATTTCTTTCTTTCTCTCTGGCTATACCAAATTAGATCTGAGCTAGGATTTCCATGCTATAAGGAATCTGTTCTCAATCTCTCTCTCTTCACTAACTTATAATATATATTTTAATAAATCTTTAGAAGCCTAAACTCTTGCTGAATTTATCAGTGATTTTAGCCAGCTTCCCCCCAAGACTGGGGGGGCATATTAGAACCCACAATTTAGATTTAAATGACACAGTACTCTTTAGTCCAATGACAGTGGCCTCCTAGCTGTTCCATGATCAAGACACTCTATCTCTTGGTTCCAGGCATTTTCTCTGGCTGTCCCCATGCCTTGAATGTTCTTCCTCTTCCTTTGGGAAGGCGAATTTCCTTTAAGTCCCAACTAAAATCCCATATTCTACAGGAAGCCTTGTAGTATCCTCCCTCAGTCAATTATTTCCTACTTATCCTGTATATAAATTGCTTTGTATATATTGTTTGCATGCTTCCTCACCCATTAGATTAGAAGCTCTTTGAGGCTAGGAACTGTCTTTTGCTCCTTTTTGTATCCCCTGCACTTAGCACAGTTCCTGGAACATAGTAGGTACTTAATAAATTTTAATTGTTTGATTGCATGTACCTAAAATTGTGACTCAAGAGCCCCCACCAATGTTTTTACCTTTATAAGTTAGCCAAAGGAGATGATTAATTCAAATCAAAGGTATTTAATAAAATAATATAATAAGAAAAGAAGCAACATAAGATTTCCCCCATCAACCTGGGGCATACTCTCATAAATATACAATTCAATTCCATTTTCAATTTGTTCCACTCAACCAGCATTAACTGAGCACATACCAGGTACTGGGCAATAAGGATGCAATGATAAAAACAAGACGGTCCCTACCCTCAAGGAATTTGCATTTTACAAACACCATCTATGGGAAGAGTAGAGACACATGCAGGGAACACACATGAACAGGCATATCTCTGGGCTTATGCAAGGAGTGCCACACATGTAGGGAACACATCTGGCCATGATACATGTATGGAAAGGCATACACATTGAAAACACATGTGAATAAGGCTCACATATTGAGAGGCAACTCATACCTCAAGACCACTGATGGTCTTTTGGTAATGTCTCTGTGGGTTGCATACCCTCTGCCAGTCTTGAACTCTGCTGTGCATTGCTCCCTAGTTCCATTGACACTGACAGCCACAGCTACATTAAGCATGAAGTGATGGGATTTCTCTCTACTTCTAGCTTATGACTTCAGCTGGAAGGGCACCACTTCCTCATTGGCATGTCAGTCAACAAGCATTTATTAAGCACCTACTAAATGCCAAGCATTGTGCTAAGCACTGGGAATACAAAGAAAAGGCAAAGAGAAAATAGTCCTTGCCCTCAAGGAGCTAACATTCCAAATGGAGGAGATAACATGTAAATAACTACCATATATACAAAATATATTTAGGTGATAATTGGAGAGGAGCAAGGCACTAGTAGCTGGGGGTGGGGGGTGGGGAACAATCCAGAAAGAAAAGGGATTTGAGCTGTCTTTGAGGAATTACCCTCAATGGAAGATGAAATGCTTCTACCATACCCTCTTTTAGCTGAAAGTACAGACTTTTCTGTGCCATAACACGCCTGAAGAAATTAAAATTATGCTGTATCATTTAATAAATGATTTTATCCTGTAATCAATCCTATTCCCCATTTTGTCAAACCCCATTTCTCAGTCAAGCTCATAAATATGCTTTCTCTCAGTAAGGTGTGGTTGAGTGATATTGCCATTTGCTTTCAACCAGCCCCTGGGATATCTGTTTTGCTTACCTGTAAAGAGAAACCAGTTTAGGTTGAGCCCCTCCCCAAGGGACAGTACTTCTGCCCTTGTCTCTCCTTGTAAAAATAGAGGTGGCTTGATCTCCCCTAAGGGGTTGGCTAATTCTGTGGTCCTGATTGCGGTGGTTCTGATTTTCTAGCCAAGATTATTAGAGGCAGTTCAGGCCCATAAAGTAATTAACATTCTTTAATTATTTCAGGGATGTAATAATCAACACCTGAAGGCTAACCCATCTTTTCCAGGTGAAGCCAATTGTGACATTCCCCAACCACCCAGAATTCCTCCCTTTGGGCAGCTCAAGAAAGAGTCTTTTTCCCATCCCCATGTGGTCACTGACCTAAGTGAGGGGGACAGTCTGACCCATTTTATAAACAGGTTACATGTATCACTATTAATGAACTGTTATCTTGCTTGGAGAAGCATGCTTCAGCTTTTCTGTTATTTGCATTTTACTTGCCATACACCCTAGTCATCCTTCATCTCTTGAGGGAGTTCTGAAGATGAACAAAAACATTTGCGATCTTTTTTTTCAAGTACTAAAGCATTTTAAAAACTATTACTTGAATTCATCCAGTTTCTTGTTCTTCATCTACTCTGTGAGGGAAAAAAAGTTGAAGTGAATTCAAACTCTATTGTACCTAACTGCACACTTATTGAATTACAGTTGGTCAAGAGATGCTTCCCTTCCCGATCCAAAGGTCTCCCTGAATCTGCTTGGCCTGGAGGCACAACCAGGCCTGGATCCTAAGTAGTTCATATGCTAAGCCAGTGGGAGGACGGCAAGAAAGTAAAGAGGACCATAGGCTATTGATGGCCCCCATGCTCCTTCAGCAGTCACTTTCTGATCATAAAGTTAATTAATTTGGAAAATACAGATGCAGAAGTAGAATATGCAAGTGGGTGCTTTGTTGGGGGAGGCCTGCTAGAGTTATGAGGGGAAGGTTTAGAGACCAGCAATTGAGAAGCACAACCAGAGGGGGTCTCCAATTAAGTGGACTGAGGTATGACTTTGGAGCCCTGGAACAATTAAAGCTGTCAACCCAACTGAATTTGGACAACCAAGTCCCTTTTGAAACAGAAGCACCACTTTCCCACTTTTTCTAGCCTCTTCCTAGCAATTAGACATTCTGGGTCCCCAGTCTGCGTCCCAATGTCCTCTTTAGTGCCACCCTCACCTCCTTATTGCGTAGGGTATACACCACAGGGTTGAGCAACGGGGTGACCACTGTATAGAAAACAGCCACCATCCGGTCCTGATCTGGGTTGCTTCCTGACTTTGGTCTCAGATAGATGATAGAGGCACAGCCAAAGTGCACGATTACCACAGTAAGGTGGGATGCGCAAGTAGAGAAGGCTTTGCGACGCCCATCGGCAGAGGGGATCCTCAAGATGGCAGCCACGATGAAGGCGTAGGAGAGCAGAATGAGGAGGAAGGAGACCAGCACCACAATCACACTGAGGAAGAAGATGGTCAGGGCCTTGGCTGCACTCTGAGTACAACTAAGCTTGAGAACAGGTGCGATGTCACAGAAGAAGTGCTCCACTCGGTTGCTGCGGCAGAAGGAGGAGGAGAATATGAGACAGGTCTCAATGATGGCCACCAGAAACCCTGAAGAGAAGACCAGGGCTCCCAGGTGGAGGCAAACAGTTGGACTCATGATCATGGCATACCGCAGTGGGTGGCAGATGGCCACATACCGGTCATAGCCCATCAGGGTGAGGAGGAAACAGTGACTGCAGCCCAGGCCCAGAAAAAAGAACATCTGGGCCCGGCAACTGGGAATGGAGATTATCTGGTTCTCTCATCAGCAGGTGGAACCAGCAGTTGGGGGATGGTGACCAGCGTGTGTAGCAGTCTCTGAGAGGGACAGGACCCCTAAGAAGCAGTACATGGGTGTGAGGAGGGTGTGATCCAGGTAGATGATGGAAAGTTCCGTGGATGTTGCCACTGAGTGTGATCTAGGTCCATGAGCAGGAAGAGAGTGCAGAGAGTAAGGCTTCAGGTCTGAAGGTTGGAGAACCCCACAAGCACAAATTTCCAACACTATCCAAGTCTCCGTTCCCCCCACTTCATCCCAAGAGTCTAAAAGGAGATAGAACATGAAAGGAGATTTTAACATCAGCCATATCTAGAAAAGAAGTTTGCACCCGTGGATAGAAAGGAAAAAAAGAAAGGGAGAGAGAGAGAGAGAGAGAGAGGAGAGGAGAAGAGAGAGAGGGAGGGGGGGCAGAGAGAGAGGAGGAGAGACGAGAGAAGAAGAAGAAGAAGAAGAAGGAAGAAGAAGATAGAAAGGAAGAGAAGGAAGGAAGGAGGAAAAGGGGTCATTGAGGTATTGGGTTTTGGTTTGGTTTGGTTTGGGGTTTTGGTTTGGTTTTGTTTGGGTTTTTTGTGAGGCAATTGGGGTTAAGTGACTTGGCCAGGATCACACAGCTAGTAAGTGTTAAGTGTTTGAGGCCAGATTTGAACTTAGGTCCTTCTGACTCCAGGGCC
The DNA here is from genome assembly GCF_019393635.1 of Dromiciops gliroides. Classification (NCBI taxonomy): domain Eukaryota; kingdom Metazoa; phylum Chordata; class Mammalia; order Microbiotheria; family Microbiotheriidae; genus Dromiciops; species Dromiciops gliroides. Next base: position 60,825,204 of record NC_057861.1, on the reverse strand, counting down.
AGTGCTCTATCCACTGCACCACCTAGCTGCCCTGGTATCTTTTTTAAAATGCTTTGAAAGCTACAGGTTAATTATAATTAGGAAAGTAAGTTATACATAATAGAGCTTGGCAGTTTCATGTACAAGCATCTAATTTCTACTACGTATATGGAAATACATTTTATTTGATTTGTTACATTCAAAATAAAAAAAATTGTGTGTACTCTTTCTATTGAGGGCATCCTTGTCCTTCCAACCACCAGGTATCACAGTCTTAGAGCATCAGACTACTCACTCTTCTTCACCCCCTCACATCTAATCAGTTGCAAATCAGTTGATATTATTTCTCTCTATGTAAGTGGTATCAGACTCAAATAGAAATGGGCCACTAACCATACATAAGGATCTGTGTGGGCACACTTTGACTTAGGAAACCACATATTAACATTATCTATGTTCGACTGCACTTTTATTTATTTTGTTAAATATCTCCAATTATGCTCTGCTCTATATCTCTTGCATGGGATAAAATATGTAAAGTGCTTTGTAAATCTTAAAACACTATCTATATTCAGTCCCTTTCAGTCATTTTTCAGTCCTGACTCTTAGTGGCCCCATTTGGGGTTTTCTTGGCAAAAATGCTGGAGTAGTTTGCCATTCCTTTCTCCAGCTCATTTGACAGATGAAGAAACTAATGCAAACAGAGGTTAAGTGATTTGCCCAGGGTCACACAGCTAGTAAGTGTCTGAAGTTGGATTTTAACTCAGTTCTTTAACTTGAGGGATTTAACTCCAGACCCAGACTCTATCTACTATACCACCTAGATGATGATTACTATGATAAAACCTCCTAATTGGTGTTCTTCATGCAGTCTCTCATAATTCCAATACATTGTCCTCCACACAACTACCAAAGTGATATTTCTAAAACACAAAACTGAGCGTGTTACTCCCTCAGCTCAATCAACTCCAATGGCTCCCTATTACCTCTAGGATCAGATCCAATTTTCTGTTAAGCATTTAAATCCCACTCCAACCTGACTCCACTTTATCTTTCTTGATTTATTATCACCTTCCCATCACAAACTGTTTCCGCCAAACTGTCTTTTGTTTTCTTCTTCATGCATAACAATCCATTGTTCACCTCTGCCTTTGCACAGGCTGTCCCCCACATCTGGATGCTGCTCCTCCATCCTCATCTCCACCACTTAAAATTTCTAGTTTCCTTCAAAGCTCAGCTCAAGTGCCACCTCCTGCATGAGGCCTTTTCCACTGTCCTCTGTTAACACTTCCCCTGTCCCTCAAACATTTTGTTTTTATCTCACAAATATTTATATGTGTATATATCTTCATTTATAGAACATAGGCACTTTGAGATCAAGGACTGTTTGTTTTTGTTAGTTTTGTCTCTAAGTCTAGTGTCTGACACAATTGTAGGGACTTAAGAAATGCTTGATGGATTGACTGCCTCATTTCAAGACAATTGTGTCACCAGCATTCCTTCCTCTGAATGTGTCATAATTCTTCCCCATTGATTGGGTCTGCTTTCCAGAAGCCCCCACTAGAGCCACATACCAGAATATCATTATAATAAGACCACAGAATAGAAGAGATAATAATCTGGTCATTTCAAAAAAAAGAAGATGAATATCCAGAGACTATCACACTTGAGACTGCAAGCCCCATTTTATCTAATTAACTCAATAAGCAATTTTAAGTCTCTACTATGTCCCAGGCATTATACCCAGTGCTAAGGATACAAAGACAAAAATGGAAAATGGTCCTTATTTCAAGGAGCTTACATTGTCCTGGGGATATGCAACATGTAAATAGTTAAGTATGTACCAATGTAGCCTATGCCTGAGAACCTGGAGGAAAGAGGAATCTATTCTTTAGCTTTAAGAAATATTTTTTATCTCATTTCCATCAACCTTTAATTGCAATGTCATCATTCAATTCAATAAATATGTTTTCAGCCCTTACTTTGTTCTGAGACCAATTCTGGGCACACAGGGAGAAAGTGTAGATGAGACACTGACCTTCCCCTCAGGGCACAATAGTCTAATAAAAGGAAAAGACACACAGATCACTACCATTTGGAATATTAAATAAAGCAAAAGAGAGCTTCAAGTCAAGTGTCCCTCAAGGTTTGTAAAGGAAAGGGTCACATTACACAGTTCACATTCGCACTTAATTGCTTAAAGCAGTGGCCCTCAAAGTGCACTGCAAGCACCCCTCAGGGATGACAAGACCCTTTCAGGGGATCTGTGAAATCAAAACTATTTTCACAATGATACTAGGATATTATTTGCCTATAGAAATATTCCTCCTTTTCCAAGTACATATCTGAGTAAGGTCGAATTTTCTTCATATACTTCAGCCAAATCAACGTGTCAAAACAGATTGAATGCAGAAACAGATAAGAGCATTCAGTTGTCTGCTATTAAGCTAGACATTAAAGACATTTGAAAAATATGTAAAACAGCACCACTCCTCTCACTACATTTTTTTGTTTTGGAAAATATACTGATTTGTCTTTTTTAAATGTTTTTTTGTGGCATTCAAAGACCTTCATAATCTAGCCCCCCTCCTACCTTTCTAGTCTTTCTCATACCTGACTCCCCGATACCTTCTCTTCAGTTCAGTGACACTGGATCCAATGAACAATGTTTCATGAACAAGATATTCCATCTCTCAGCTTTGGACATTTTCTCTGGCTGTCCCCTATGCATGGAACACTCTCCCTCCTCCATCCACTCTGCCTACTAACCTCCCTGGTTTCCTTTAAGTCCCAACTAAAATCTCATCTTTTACTGGAAGGCTTCCTCAACCTTTCTTAATTCTAGTGCCTTCCCTCTGCTAATTATTCTCTATTTATCCTGTATATAGCTTGCTCTTTATATATTTGTTTGCATGTTGACTCTCCCATTAGATTGTAAGCTCCTTGAGGGCAGGGATTGTCTTTTCCCTCTTTTTGTATTGCCAGGGCTTAGCACAGTGCCTGGTATATAGTAGGTGCTTAATAAATATTTGTTGATTATATGAACATATAATGAGGCTTATCATTTTAAATGAATTAATAAATATTTTAAATATATCAGTTTTCATTTCTAACATGGTAAATATTGATATATAAAATCCACATAAATAGAAGCTTTTTAAGATTTTTTTTGGAAGGGGAAGGGCAATGAGGGTTAAGTGACTTGCCCAGGATCACACAGTTAGTAAGTGTCAAGTGTCTGAGGCCAAATTTGAACTAAGGTCCTCCTGAATCCAGGGCCAGCACTTTATCCACTGACCCACCTAGCTGCCCCCTCTTTTTAGGATTCTTAATAATTTTTAAGAGTGTAAAGGGGTCCTGAGACATCCCCCTCCCAAATGAGAACTGACTTAAAGTAATAAAACTTTGTGACTTAAAATACCCTCCCTAAAATGACCAGGATAACCCCAGTACTTTGAGATCTTGGGGTAGAATGGTCCCTCCACCAAGCCAGAGTGCAGCCCCTCTGTATTTGGATCAATGGGGTCTATGGCCCATTGCCCAGGGGAGAGGAGCCTCTCAGGAGGTAGCCAGGTTGGTCCTAGCATCATAACATCCTGTCACCTTTCTCAGTTGGTAAGAACTGCTGGAGGTCAGGCTCTGCTGGTCTCACCCTCATCATGATCTTCACGGACATTTATTAGTGCTTCAAAGTTTGCAAAGTATGTTGCATGAATTTTCTCCTTTGAGTCTCACAACAACTTTCAAGGTAGAGACTACAGGTGTCACTAACCCTCTTTTCCAGATAAGAAAATGGATTTTCAGGGAAGTGAAGTGACTTGTCCAGAGTCACACAACTCATAAACCACAGAGATGGGATTGGAACCCAGATCTTCCTGATTCCAAGTTAAAGCCACTATCTACTATACCATGTGGCCTTCCCATAGCCATCAAGAGCCCAGATTCCCCACACTACAGAAAACCATTAGAGAAGGGGCTCTTAACCCAGGGTCCATAAATTTGTGCATGTATATGTATATACATACTATAATTGTGCATATAAATATACATGTACATGTGCATATATATGTATATACTTGTATGTATATCAAAGCTTCAAAGCTTCTTAAACTGTGAATTGTGACCCCACATGGAGTTGCATAACTGAATGGGGGGGGTCATGAAAAATTTGGCAACAGGAAAATGTTATGTATACCTATTTTTATATACCTACATACCCGGGATCGTGTAAAAATTTCTTGGGCAAAAAAGGGTGGGGCAGCTATGTGGCACAGTGGATAGAGCACTGTCCCTGGAGTCAGGAGGACCTGAGTTCAAATCCGAATTCTGACACTTAACACTTAACTAGCTGTGTGACCCTAGGCAAATCACTTAATCCCAATTGCCTCACCAAAAAAAATATCATCTAACCTAAACCCTTTACAGGGGGCAGCTAGGTGGCACAGTGGATAAAGCACTGGCCCTGGATTCAGGAGGACCTGAGTTCAAATCTGGCCTCAGACACTTGACCCTTACTAGCTGTGTGACCTTGGACAAGTTACTTAACCCTCATTGCCCCACAAAAAAAATTTTTTTAAGGGTCACAAGCGGAAAGACGATTTCCTGTCTTTGGCAGAATGCAATTTCCATATGTCAGCCTGCCATCACTACAAAAGCATGTCAAAGAAATTACTCAGCTCAATCCACAGAAAGCTTTCCCACCCTGGGATCCTCATCCTGTCTCCCCTTACTGACCCACCCACCCAGAAAGGTTTAACACATTTCACACTCACAATCCTTCCCTTCCATGTCCCCTAAGCATCCCAGATGTGGGGCATCAGCATCTCTTGGAACAACACAGCTGCCCAAGAATGAGTAACAATGGGGAGGAAGGTATGACCAACTCCGCACCTCCAGCTTAGGAGATTTTTGCCCTCTCCAAGCTTCCTTCATCATGTTGGTGCTCCTGATATCTATTCTGCGATCCCATCAGTAGTTACCAAGATCAGGGAGGCAGGGGAATTGACCTATGGGAAGGGAAAGGCACCACTTGCTGCCCATAGCTGGGAAGAAAGGCATCTCTCTCTCTCTCTTTCCCTCTCTCTTCTCTCTCTCTCCCCCTCTCTCTTCTCTCTCTCTCTCTCCTTTCTCTCCTCTCTCTGTCTCTCTGTCTCTCTCTTTCTGAAACTGCCTGAAGAAAATGGATAAATAGCAGGAAGACCTTGAGCCTGGGGATGGACATTCCTATTTGGGCTTCTGGAAATGCCTGGAACATGAGGCTGTTGACATAAGAAGTGGGTAAGGCCCTTCCTGGCAGAACAATACAGCCCCAGGAGGCTCTGCTTTCCTAGGTGGCTTTCATCATGGGTCTGTTTGGGGTTCTCCCAAATCTGTACATATCCTTAGGGAAGTCAAAAGTATCGGGCTGAGCTTCAAGATGCCTGAAATTGTAAGTATGAAGACACCAATGGGTTGGGCAATGATGGCTCTATGTCCCAAGGTCAACAAATGCCCTAAAGCACTTAAAGACACTGTGAACCCATCCCTTGGCCTCTGATATTGGATCAGAGACCAAGGGGCCCTGACATCAATCAACTAATTTATCTGCCTGGTTTCTAGAATCTGCTTCTGCCTCAGACCACACACCTACTTTGGACATGATTGAACTATGCTGTATTTAACTATTTTGTATATGTATTTACTTTATGTTGATATATATGTTTATGTATGTATGTATATGAGCCTATGTACTTGTCTCTCTCATTAGAATGTAAGTTCCTTGTGAGTGAGCATTGTTTCATTCTCTGCACTTGCATCCCCAATGCCCAGAACCATATCTGGCACAAATCAGATTTTTAAGAAATACTTGTCAATTGATTGATTAAACTTTGCATATTTTCCAGCCTAATGAACTCAGCCCTCCAGAAAGAATAATACTGCCATGCATGTAGTGCTTCAAAAGGGAGCAGGGAGGGGTGGATAGAGAGCTGTACTTGACACCAGGAAGACCTGGGTTGAAGTCTTGTCTCTGCTACATACTGACTATGTGACCACAATTAAGTCACTTAGCCTCTCAATGCCCTGAGTAACTCGATATCAGAGGTAACTAACTGTCAAATGGTCAGAGTGCTGATCTTAAAGTTAGGAAGGACCTGAGTTCAAATCCTGATCCAGATACTTCCTAGCTATGTGACCCTGGGCCAGTCACAACTTTGCAGCGCTTCCTGCTAATTCTTTAAAATTATGTCAGAGGTGGCTAGGTGTCTCAGTGGCTAGAGTGCGGGATATTCTGTATCAATGAAATCTTAGGTCCAGTTTCAATGGATGAATGAATAGATGAATGGATGGATGGATACATGGGTAGATGGATGCATGGATACTGTTTAAAATCACTGAAACAAGGCACACCTAGAAGAGGAACCTCTGAGAGACACAAGGTAAAACTTCAAATTAGGGGGATGTTTAGCTCTGGAAATTATCACTTAAAGTTGGTTGATAGAATGTGCTTAAGTAGGGTACATCTTGTTTAAATGGCTCCCTGGTTCTGATCATCCAGTCATGCCACCTCAAAGGGAAGCAGAACACCCATGTGGCTTCCTCTAGAAGCCCGCCCCCCATTCTTTTTTTTTTTTTTTTTTTTTTTTTTTAGTGAGGCAATTGGGGTTAAGTGACTTGCCCAGGGTCACACAGCTAGTAAGTGTGTATTAAGTGTCTGAGGCCGGATTTGAACTCAGGTACTCCTGACTCCAGGGCCGGTGCTCAATCCACTGCGCCACCTAGCTGCCCCTCCTGCTCCCCATTCTGATCAGCGCTGCTCCTTTATAGTTTCCTCCCTGCCAGTCTGATTCCACCATCATCTAAAACTTTCCACCGAAATCTCTGCTCTATTGTTAACAAACACCTGTTCATCCTTAGACCACTCGATCATCATTTCCTCTACTTCCTCACTCCAGTGAAAATCTGGCTCTCCTCTGAGGATGCCACATTCTTTGTAATCCTACTGGTTGCCCTCCTCACCTTCTCCCCACTCCCACCAATTGTTTGACTGATATGAGAAATTCTATCTGGCCTGGCATGCCATTTAATCTGAACAAAAGGAAACTAGGTGGCATAGTGGATAGAGTGCCAAGCGTGGACTCACAAGAGGACCTGAGTTCAAATCTGGTCTCAGACACTTAGCTGTGTGATCCTAGGCAAGTCACTTCACCCTTTTTGCCTCGGTTTCCTTAACTATAAAATGAGTTGAAGAAGAAAATGGCAAAGCACTCTAGTATCTCTGCCAGGAAAAACCCAAATAGGGTCAGGAGTTGACAGGACAGCAACATCAACAACAAAGAGCAAAACAATGGTTTCCACCTGCCTGGCCTACAGTCACACCTTTCTTATGTATATATGGTTGGCTGTGAGGCATCTAACTGAGCTACATTCTCCACCCACACTCTTGTTGTTTCAGCTCTGATTGGCAGCCTCTGTATTTGAGAAAAAGCCAAATGACATAGAAAGATCAAAGGACTGAGAGTCAGGAGACCTGGATGTGAAGCCAGGGTTTCATACCTGCTAGCTGTGTAACATTGTGTAAGTTACAACTTCTCAAAGCCTCAGTTTTTTTCATCTGTAAGAAACAAGCATTTATTACTCAACTACTGTGTGTCCTGTACTATGCTAAGCACCTCACAAAAACTGTCTTGCTTAATCCTTACAACAATTCTGGAAAATAGATACAGTTACCATTTTACAGTTGAAGAAGCTGAGGTAGACAGAGGTTAAGTGACTTGCTCAAGATCACATAGCTATTAAGTGTCTGAGAGATTTGAACTCAGCTCTTTTTTATTCCAAGGCCAGTGCTCCATCCATTGGGCCACCATCTCATCTATAAGAAGAGGAGTTTGGACTAAATGGCCTCTCAGTTCTCTCCCAATTCTAAATTTGTGATCTCAGGATTCTGAGTCAGAGATGAAGAGTGAATGTATTCCAGGGTGGCTGGAACCACATGGAATCTCAGTCAGTCTCTCTCTCTGTCTCTGTGTGTGTGTGTGTGTGTGTGTGTGTGTGTGTGTGTGTGTGTGTCTCTCTCTGTGTCTCTCTCTGTCTCTCTCTGTCTCTGTCTTTCTCTGTCTCTATCTCTGTCTGTCTGTCTGTCTCTCTCTGTCTCTCTCTGTCTCTCTCTCTCTCTCTCTCTGTCTCTCTCTCTCTCTCTCTCTCTCGCTTCCTCCCTTCCTGACTACATTGTGTCCCTCATTCCAGCCACCACCTTTCACCTGGGGACCAAGATTCTAACTCTGACTTTCCCATACTTCCTTCTTGGTCATCACTCACATCCCATCAGGAGCCTGTTGATTCTACCTCTACCTCTTCCCTCAGCTGCCAACCATGTGTATGAATGAGAGAATGAGAAATCAGAATGGGAAAATGGTTGGAGACATATTGGGGAGAATTCCTTCCTAGATGACTAATTAAACACACTTAAGTTTTTCCAATCCTTTAAAAAAAAATTTAAACCCTCCTCTGGTTTTCCTATCCAATCCAGCTGTTGGACCATTTCAGCAATTTTGACAAACGTTTTCTCCACGGGCTCCCTCTACTTCCTCACCATTCAGACTTTCATAACTGGACTTCTGCCCCCTAGCATAATTCGGTTTGCCCTCCTAAGGTCACCAATGACCAGCATCCCAGTCATACCATTCAGTGACTTTTTACCCAGTCCTCATCCTTCTTGATTTCCTATGGTTCTCAACACTCTTGACAGGAAGCTGTCAATGGAGAACTTTCTGTTGTCTCTCTCTCTCTCTCTTTTTTTTTTTTTTTGGCTTCAGAAAGACCCTTCCGGTTCTCCTCCTACCTCCTGTATCTTTTAATGCCTCTTCCTTCTCTTTGAGATCCTTTAAATTGAGTATTTCCCAAAGGTCTATCTGTGGCTCTCTCCTCTTTTCTTTATCTATTCTAGAGGCATCTAGGTGGCCCATTGGATAGAGCTAGGGGAATGGAGTCAGGTTGACCTGAATTCAAATCTGGCCTCCAATATCTATTAGTTTTGTGATCCTGGGCAAGTCAACACCATTTACCTCAATTTTCTCAACTTCAAAATGGAGATAATAATAGCACCTACCTCCCCAGAGCTGTTGTGAGGATCAAATGAGATAATATTTGTAAAGTGCTCAGTCTAGCAGACACTTAATAATTGTTTCCTTACTTCTCTCCTTTGGTGACCTTGTTCAGTTCCATGTCTGCAGCTACTATATCTATATAAATGACTCCCAAATCTAAATCTCCAGTCCTGACCTTCTGTCTGACTTCTAGACCCATATCTCTGGCTACCTTAGGACCATCTCTCTCTGGATGTGCCCCCAGCATCTCAAACCCAACATGCCCTAATCTAAACTCATTAGCGCTCTCTCTCTCTCTCTCTCTCTCTCTCTCTCTCTCTCTCTCTCTCTCTCTCTCTCTCTCTCTCTCATCTCCCAAGATGCCTCCCTTCCTGACCACATTGAGTCTCCCATTCCAGCCACCACCTTTCACCTGGGGACCAAGATTCTAACTTTGACGTTCCCTGACTTCCCTCTTGGTCATCGCTCACATCCTATCAGGTGCCTGCCATGTGCCTCCACCTGTACCTGACCTTCCTGACCCTCTGACCTGGACTTTTGCAATAGTCTCCTCACAGGTCCAGCTGCCTCTGCTGTCAACCCCTCCAATCTTTTATACTACTGCCAAAGACAATCTTTCTTATGCATAGATTCTGGCCATATCACTCCTCTTCCATCAAAATTCTTCCCTGTCTCCCTAAAGCTTCTGGAACTACTTTGACTGACATTCAAATAGGGGTGTCTAAGAGCCAGCTCTGACTGGGAGCCAAGCAATAAATTTTCTTTTTTGTTTTTTCTTTGTGGGGCAATCAGGCTTAAGTGACTTACCCAGGGTCACACAACTAGTAAGTGGCAAGTGTCTGAGGCCAGATTTGAACTTGGGTCCTACTGACTCCAGGATCGGCGCTCCATCCACTGTGCCACCTAGCAGCCCAAAGTTAATTGGCAAATTTTTAATGCTAGCGGTTGTGCAATCCTGAGACAATCTCTTAATCTCTCTGAAACTCAACTATCTCAGACGTAAAACTGGCACCTGCCTCTCAGGATTATTGTGAAGGTCAAAGGATCTAAAGTATTCTGACAGTCTCACCGTGTTCTATAAATGTCAGGTCTTGTTATTATTCAGCTAAACTGAACAACACTCTAGTCCCCCAACACCGGAGGGTTTCTCCTGCCTCTGTGACTTTGATTAAGCTGTTCCCTCCTGATTTCAGGCTACAGAACTCCTAGACATGCTTCAAAGCCAAACCCAACAGCTATAGCCTCCAGGAAGACTTCTCTGGTGGCCCCTCTCCCCCAGTTAGTAATGTTCCCTTCCCCTACAGACTTGACATAATAGTTTGCTTCTCTCTTCTCTCTACCATGCAGCATGGAACACTGTGGTTATTGGTGCTGGATGTTGTGCTGGGATACAAAAAACAAAAGGGATCTGTCCCTGCCTCCCGAAGCTTTCATTCTGGGGGGGGAGGGGGCGGCATTGGGGATCATAGAGCAGCATAACTATAAATCGATAACTACCACACGATGAGGCAGCTAGATGGTACAGTAGATAAAGCACCGGCCTTGGATTCAGGAGGACCGGAGTTCAAATCCGGCTTCAGACACTTGACACTTACTAGCTGTATGACCCTGGACAAGTCACTTAACCCCCATTGCCCCACAAACAAACAAAAAAAAGTACCACACAAGGAAAATTAAGAAGGGAAAGAGCACTTAGCAGTCAGATAGGGGAAGCAGCCACTGAGTTAAACCTTGAAGGAAGACATGGATTCTGAGAAGCCAAGATGAGGAGGGAGGGCATTGCAAGCTAGGGAACAGTTTTTGTTCATGTACAGAGAGAGGCTAGAGATGGAGAAATTAATTGGGGGAAGACAAGTCATACAGTTTGGCTGGAACGTTGAGCTTGTAAGGGGGAGCAGCATGAAAAATGCTGGAAAGGTAAGTGAGAACCTACAGACTGTCAGAGCTCTTAAGTGACAGACTAGGGAAATTCTACTTTGTTTTATGTTTAGGCAATGAGGCGCTATCAAAGACTTTTGAAAGAGGGGTAGAGATGACCAGACCTGGGCCTTAAGAAAACGATTTTGGCAACTATATGAAGAATGGATTAGAAAGCTGGGAAGTGGGGGGGGGGCGGCAGCTAGGTGGCATAGTGATGAAGCACTGGCCTTGGATTCAGGAGGACCTGAGTTCAAATCTGACCTCAGACACTTGACATTAGCTGTGTGACCCTGGGCAAGTCACTTAACCCTCATTGCACTAAAAAAAATTTTTTAATTAAAAAAAAAAGAAAGATGGGAAGCTAGAAGCAAAAAAAAAAAGACAAATTAGGAGGTTAATATGGTAGTATAGGCAAGAGCAATGATTTGGGTCAATAGGAGGGGGACACACATGTGGAAGCACAGAGTGATCCTTGAACCCAAGAGTGCTGATAAATTTCCAAGAGAAAATGGAATAAAGAAGACAAAGGGGGTTGCTAGGTGGCACAGTGGATAGAGTACCAGTTCTGGAGTCAGGAGGGCCTGAGTTCAAATCTGACCTCAGACACTTACTGGCGATGTGACCCTGGGCAAGTCACTTAACCCTGATTGACTCAAGGGGGGAGGAGAGAGAAAAGAAAGAAAACGAGGAGTTTGCAAAATACCTTATATGTATTTTCTAATTTGATGCTCTTAACAGCTATTATTGTCCTCATTTTGCAGATGATGAAAGTGAGAATGAAAGCAAGGGGTTTTGTGACTTGCCCAAGGTCAGTGTTGGTAGCAGGACTTGGGTTCAGGTCTGTCAATGCTCCCAGCTGCTTCTAGCGGCTAAGGGGAAGGGAGATAGATGATGACCCAGCAAAGGAGGCCAAGAAGGAGCAGACAAACAGGTGGGAGGACAGCAGAGCAGTGACACAGAAGCCAAAGGAAAAGGTTATCAGGGGAGACTGCGTGACCAACTGGAGCAAAAGCTGCAGACGAGGCCAAGAAGGACAGATAAAACACATTGGCAATTAGAAGATCACTGATAACCTTAAAAAGAATGTTTCCCTCACACAGTTGGGCCAGAATCCAGATTGCAAGGAGCTGAGAAGTTATTACTATTGCACAGTGAGGGAGAGGAGGCATCCATTGTACATCATGGTATAAATTTGATTGCCCAGGAATGGCATTAGGTGTTTTTTATTTAATTTTTTTAAAATAGATCTGGAAGAAGTAGCAAATTTCCAGTTTTTCAAAGAGAAACCGAAGTTCCCTTTATGAATGAAAAGTTGAGCCTGCAGGTATAACCTTCAAAAAGATCTCATGGGCCTGGTGTCACTGGGCTGAAAATTGATAGATAAGATTCACCCAGTACTAAGGTAAGAAAGGCCAGTAGGGAAAATAACACATACTAATTCTAGTATGATGGACTTCCCAGATATCAGTAATGATGTAGGAAAGAAAGAGGCAGCTAGGTGGCACCATAGTGCATAGAGTGACTGTCCCAGAAGTCAGGAAGACATCTTCCTGAGTTCAAATTTAGCCTCAGACACTTACTAGCTCTGTGACCCTGGGAAAGTCACTTCACCCTATTTGCCTCAGTTTCCTCATCTGTAAAATGAGCTGGGGAAGGCAATGGCAAAACCACTCCAGTATCTCTTGCCAAGAAAACCCTAAAGGGGCTCACAAAAAGTCCAACATGACGGAAAAAAAACAACTAAACAACAATATTGAAATTCAAAGATGGTCTAGCCTTCATTCCTATCAGCTCAATAAACTCTTAGGAAAAACGCAAAAATTATTCTTTCTCCCCCCTGTACAAAAGCATAGTGGAATCCACATCTGGACTATGGTCGACCAAGTCTGGTCATCCTATCTAAGGACAGAAAGAATGAAATGGAAGAAGAGTTCAGGAAAAGGCAACTAAAATGATCAAGCAAGTAGAATGTATTACTATCCCTGTTTTACAGGAGAGGAAATTGAGACTCAGAGCATGAAGTGACTTGCCCAAGGTCACACAGCTAGTAGAGCCAAAGCTAGGATTCAAACCCAGGTCCCCCCCACTCTAAAATAGAGAGGGCTTCCACACTACAATGTGGACTAGACTAGAAATGAGGGGATTTTCCTGGTACTGAATGGCCCATGGGCAAAAGCTGTCTATTCCAACTGCAGAATAAGGGGAAGATAGGGATAGGTCAACTTTATTCCTTCTGGAGATAAGTAGACCTCTTTTGGATTCAGCAACAGGAAGCTCCCTCTTGGCAAATTTGGGTGGCTAGAGGCAAGATCTTACCTGTCTGTGCCTCAGTTTCTCTTTTTCGATGGTGAAACTTTTCATTGACTTTCAAGATGTAGTGATTATGGAGTGACTAGGATTTTTTTTTGGGAGGGAGTAAAGGATTACTAAGCAATAGCGACTAGAAAAATGCAAGTGCTTATTACTAGTAGATTCTCAGTGTGGGGGGGGAAAGGTGGGTTGTAGATGGGAGTGGGGCATTATCTATACTTGCTGCTGACAGATTAGAGAGTCTGAAGAAATCCTTTGAACTCAGTCTCTTTTAGTCATGAATAATAGGACAAGTGGGGTACAATGCTGTTATTGAGACCATAGAGATAGAGATAGCGCTAGACTAAGAATCTGTTGGTCCCAATGAAGAATTTTGCCAAAACACTTGCTCTGGAAACTAGTCGTACAGTATTGCCTAGAACACTGAAAAAAGTTGGATGTCTTGTCCAGGGTCACACAGCCAGTATGTATCAGAGGTGGATGGAATGTGAACCCAGGTCTTCCTTGCTCTAAGGGGCCAAAGGGAGGGACAGCTAGACCCAAATGGAAACTATACCTCCCTAAAAGGGAAAAAAATGAGTACAGGAATTAGCCAGCCTTCCAGGTTTACATTAGTAGTTGCTGTGCTAATAATTCATTTCTATAGTGCTTAAGATTTACAAAGCACCTTGAATATCTCATTTGAAACCCACACCTCTCTAGGCAGGTAGTATAAGTATCCATTGTCCTCCTGTTACGATGAGAAAATTGAGGTTCAAATAGTTAAGGGATAGTCAGTTCCACAGCTAGTCAGTGAAAAAAACCTGGGACTTGAACCTAGGTCTAATTATTCCAAATCTGGCACTCTATCTGGGAAATAGTCAACTAGAATATATCAAGCACCTACTATGTTACAGGAATTGTGCTAAAACCCTGGGAGTATACGGAAGTATGGGGGGGGGGAGTCCCTGCCCTTAGGGAGCTCACAGTCTAATGGAAGAGGAGAACACACAAATAATGGTGGGATGAGATCTAGGCCAGATAAATCAAAGGCACTAAGATTAAGGAGGACAGAGAAAGGCCTCTTGCAAAGGGAAGACTCTAACTGAGACCTGAGGGTAGCCAGGGGAAGCTAGAAGGCAGGGATGATGATGCAGAGTATTCCATATATGAGGGACAGTCAGTGAAAAACACTTGGAAATAAATAAAAAAATGAAGACATGGGAAGGAGAGAATATTGGTGTCACGGGAAAAACACCATTTCATGACCATCATGCAACCTAAGGCGTGGACAGGTTTTTTTTTTTCTTTTTTATGCCTGTGTTTTGTTTTGGCTTGACCTATTATGCAGTAGAATGTGAGTTCAAATCCCAGATCTGCTACTCATTAGTTGTATAACCTTGGACAAGTCACTTCCCCCTCTTTGGACTTCAATTTATCTCTCTGAAAAAAACAATGATAAAGTTGTGCTATATGTGCTGTGAGGTCCCATTCCAGATATAAATCCCATATTCCTATGAGCTTCTGCTTTTTTTCTCTGAACTGGTTGAATCAAGACTACACCAGGAAGCATTTTTCCCTGGACCTCAGAAATACCCTTGAGAAGGTAAGAGCAGAATTTGTCTAAGGGTGCCCAGACAGAGAGTGAGCTTGGGACCCTCACCTCTGTGAGAGTAAAGGTCTGACAGCCCATTGGATGCTTTGGTTCCTTTGTTATTGGGTTGTCAGGTCTTTACTTAAAGGGCACATAGGGCCCTTCATAAATCATGTCATCATTCAGGAATTAACTAGGTCAGTTTCCCCAGGCTTACCTTTGAAAGGAGAATGTCAAGGGTACCGTCTGTTTCCCCCCTCAACCTCTCCTCCTGAGAGAACTGTTGGTTTACTTGGGATAGGTGGGCAGAGTGTAGAAATTAAGACTCATTTTATGGTTCTTAGGAAGAGCCCGAAACAATTCTGTCCCAGAGAGACTCTGCTCACTACAAACAACCTCTCCTTGGGGAGCTCAGAATGATGGAAACACTTCTTGTGATTTTGCTCCTGGGACCATTAGATTTATCAAAGGACTCACAGCTGGAAGGGAAAAAAAAAACTTTGTACTCCAGGATCCTCTCCCACAGGCCCCAGGGACTTAGTGAAATCGGTGAGAAAAAGCTTTCTTAAGATGCAGTCACATAGCATTCCCATGAGAATACTGGTATTGTCGTCATGAACTTTTGAAGAAGTGAGAAGTCTGAGATCACTAAAACCATTGCATAATTGCTCAACTGCAACCCATCCAAATTTTTTCCAACTTCTCGATTCCAAATATAGCCTGGTTGCTTCTCCACTAAAAACGAAAACCAGCCTCAAGGTATCTTGTGGGTCAGCATCTATTCATATCCACAAGTCATGAACCTGTTTTTGCCAGACCAAAACAATATAATGCAATTCTTTTAAGTCTATACCCCCCCAAATCAAACTATACCCAAGTTCCTGGTTTTCTTTGGATCAGCATCTAATGAAATACACAGCTCATGAGCTTCCATATGATGTCCTCTTTTGCCAGATGAAATCAGATTATGCATTTATTCAAAACAAAAGACACTTAAGCAGAGTAACAAAATAACCAATAAGGAAAAGACACCTATGTGCATAAGGAGCACAATTTCCCACAGATACCATGTCATCAGAGAGAGAGGGAACACTCCTCCCCCAGAAAACTCACATTCGTAAGGTTACATCCCAGCTGGAATACTTCTCTGATTCTGAAGCTACCACCTCATGCCCCACCTCCCAGATGCTAATGTCATCTGTGGCCAGGTTGCTAGGATCCTTCTTCCCTCCAGGAAATATTTACAGCTAGCCCATGCCTGGGGATATTTTAGCTTTTGTGTGAGTCAGGCCCACAGTTTCACCCAGTCAATAAATCAAACAGGTAAAATCTGTCTTTTTCTAACATTTCTTTTCCTCAGTGGGAGTTCTCTCAGCCCCAACTGATTTTTGGTGTGAGATGAGTACATTCCTTGCAATTCCCACCATATCTCAGGTCACTCCTCACATAAGATTATAGTGCTACATGATTTGCAGGCAAATACCCTCAATGGTAGATCCCATCTTTATGGTGACATATCTTTATGTTCATGCAACTGAGTGATGTGGAGGACATAAAATCTAAGAGTATCTATGGTTGATTTTTTAAAAACATTTGACTCAGTGGAGTAAAATACATCCTTGAAAGCTGCCCTCAGACCAAACCTTTCCCATATACATGCTAAGATTATACAATTCCTTATGACAGATGTGACTAATGAGATTATTTTGTTCAAATCTTCTATGTATTGATGTTGTTGTTTGTCCTTCATTCTCTTTATTTTTGTTTGTTTTTTGTTTGTTTTTTGTTTTTGCGGGGCAATGGGGGTTAAGTGACTTGCCCAGGGTCACACAGCTAGTAAGTGTCAAGCGTCTGAGGCCGGATTTGAACTCAGGTCCTCCTGAATCCAGGGCCGGTGCTCTATCCACTGCACCACCTGGTCGCCCCCTTTCATTCTCAAAGAAGACCATGACATTGGAGTGATTCGGGACTTGCAGTGAATTGGATCTGTACGAGGTCACCAACCTCACTCTCTCCTCCAGAGTCATCTAGGTCCAGTGACAAGACATATATCAGGATGACTGGAGATGGCCCCAGATGCAGTAGGAAACCTTGATCTTTCCCAGGTCCCGGTATTGATGACAAGCAAGATGTCAGACAAGGTCTTCATCAGTGTCACGGATATCCAAACCAAAGAGGAAGTGCTGAGTGACTGTGCCCATAACCGTGGGCACTTAGAGCACAAATAGGCTACATCTCGTGATCAGCGATGGCTTGGATAAGCTGGACATTAGTCCTAAGGTTTTCTCTGGCTTTAGTTTCCTTATCTGTAAAATGGAGGGGTTGAACCAAGGTTTCTTCCAGTTCTATTTCCTTATGATTTACTCTGAAGAAGTTCTATTAATGGCATTCTTAAGGATTTATGACGGGGGAAGAAGAAGGGCCAGCCATGAATCAAGAATGAAGGGGACCCAAAGGGCGATAAAGCTGTGCATACCCTTTGACCCAGCAATACCACTTTGGGGTCTTTTTCCCAAAGAGATCATGGAAGGAGGAAAGGGACCCACATGTACAAAACATTTATAGCTGCTCTTTACGTGGTGGCAAAGAATTGGAAGTCGAGGGGGTGCCCATCCATTGGGGAATGACTGGACAAGTTGTTGTATATGAATATAATGGAATACTATTGTGCTGTAAGAAATGATGAGCAGGAGGAGTTCAGAGAAACCTGGAGGGTCTTGCGTGGGCTGATGATGAGTGAGATGAGCAGAACTAGAAGAACATTGTACACAGTAACATCAACATTGAGTGTTGATCTACTGTGATGGACTATATTCTTCTCACCAATGCAATGGCACAGAAGAGTTCCAGAGAACTCGTGATGGAAGAGGATCTCCAAATCCAGGAAAAAAAAAAAAAGAACTGCGGAGTATAGATGCTGATTGAACCATACTATTTCTTTTGTTTTTGATGCTGTTGTTTTTTCTTCTATTTTGAGGTTTTCCATCATTGCTCTGATTTTTTTTCTCTTATAACATGACTAATGCAGAAATAGGATTAATGTTATTATGTGTGTGTGTGTGTGTGTGTATATATATATATATATATATATATATATATATATATATATATATATATATATATATAACACCTATATCAGATTACCTGCTGTCTAGGGGAGGGGGGGAGGGAGGGGAGGGAGGGAGAAAAATCTGAAATTGTAAAGCTTGTATAAACAAAGGTTGAGAACTATCTTTACATGTAATGGAAAAAAATAAAATACTTTATTAATTTAAAAAAAAAGAATGAAGGGCACCATATGGACAGTCTGTCAACCAGCTACATTTGTAGCCCCAAGATACTAAGAAAAAACAACAAAGAACAAAGACTTTTAGAGTTTGGGTTGCATCTCCTATGGAAGATATGAGTAAAGACAGGGTGTGGTGGACTTTATAACAACATGCCTTTCAGTTCAGATACTGTCTTCAGAGAGAGTTCAGCCTCCTAAATCACGCACTTAAACCAGGAATAGATATTGGCACCCATGAATACTCAGGAAGTGATCAGTGAATCTTTGTTTGGAATGACAAATGGCTTATTTATTCTTTCTTCATCTTCCTGTTTGTTGTTGTTGTTGTTCAGTCATTTTTCAGTCATGTCTGACTCTCCATGACTCCAGTTGGGGTTTTCTTGGCAAATATACTGGGGTGGTTTGCCATTTCCTTCTCCAGCTCATTTTTTACAAATGAAGAAACTAAGGAAAACAAAATTAAGTAACTTACTCAGAGTCACACAACTAATAAATAGAGACCAGATTTGAACTCAAGAAGACGAGTCTTCCAAACTCCAGGCCTGACACTCTAACCACTATACCACCTAGCTACGTAAACAACAACTCATATCCATGTATAATCACATCCTATTAATTAATTTCTATATCCTTCATTTGTCCTTCCCCATGATCACCCATCTTCCCTCCATCTTCCCTCTTTCTCCCCACTCTTTCTCCCCATAGAGCATCTGTATCCATGTTAGTCCTCCTTGGCTGATGACACACTAAACTAATAAATATGTCTTTTAATCTCACCCTCAATTTTTGCTTACTTCAAGGTAGATATGGAGGAGAATGCATTAATTATTTGTAGAATAAATATCCTGGTTATACATTGTCAGGAGAAAGAGGAAGGAAACAAGCATTTATTACTATATATCAGGCACTGGGCTAAACACTTTATGTTACCTCATTTGATTCTCATAACCCTGGGAAATAGATGTTACTTTGATGGCCATTTTGAAGGTGAGGAAACTGAGGCAAAGAGGGTCAAATGACTTGCCCAGGGTCACACAGCCAGTAAGTGTCTGAGGCCAGTAAGTCAGATTTGAGCTCTGGTCTTACTAACTCCAAGTCCAACTTTCTATCCACTGCATTGCCTAGTTAGGCTTTCACACTTTCCACTACTTGTATGATTTGCAATTTGGAGATAACTCACTAAGAAAAAATATATAAATTAATCCCCTTTAAAACAAAATTTAAAAGGGAAAAGGACACACATGTACAAAAATATTTATAGCAACTCTTTTTGCAATGGCAAAGAATTGGACATTGAGGGGAAGCCCATCAATTGGGCAATGGCTAAACAAGTCATGGTATACAAATGTAATATGATACTGTTGTGCTATAAGAAATGATGAGCAGGCAGATTTAAAAAAAAACCTGAAAAGACTTAGATGAACTGATGCTGAGTGAAGTGAGAAGAACCAGGAGAACATTGTATACAGTGATAGCAACATTGTATGATGATCGATTGTGATAGACCTAGCTCTTCTCAGTCAAAAGACAATTCCAAAAGATTCATGATGGAAAATGCTCTCCACATCCAGAGAAAGAATTAAGGAATCCGAATACAAATGGAAGGATACTATTTTCATTTTCTTTGGGTTTTTTCATGTGTTTTTTCCTTCTGTTATGTTTCTTCTTTCACAACAGGATTAATGTAGAAATATGTTTAACATGATTGCACATGTATAACCTATATCAGATTGCTTGTGCTTGCCATCTTGGGGAGGAGGGAAGACAGAGAGGGAGGAAGGGAGAAAAATTTTGACCTCAAAATCTTATAAAAATGAATGTTGGGGCAACTAGGTGGCACAGTGGATAAAGCATGGGCCCTGGATTCAGGAGGACCTGGGTTCAAATCAGACCTCAGACACTTGACACTTACTAGCTGTGTGACCCTGGGCAAGTCACTTAACCCTTGTTGCCCCACAAAAAGAAAAAAAGAAACAAAATTAATGTTGAACAGTATCTTTATATGTGATTGGAAAAAGTAAAATACTACTTACATTTTTTAAAAAGTTTAAAATCTCTTCTCCTTCTATGCACTCTTGGTGACATAATCAGATTCTGGAATCAGCTTATTCTCACTCCTATATATCCAGTCGTAGCCTCTCTCCTGAGTTCCAGTCTTATATCACTAACTGTCTGCTGGACAGCATCTCTAACTCAACATATCCTAAACTAAACTCTTTATCATTTCCCCAAACCCTTCTCCCTTTCCTAGCTTTCCTATTTCAGTAGAGAATACCACTATTCTTCAAGTCACCCAGGTATGAAACCTCAGAGTTATCCCTGACTCTTTCCTCTTCCTCATCCTCCACATACAATCAGTTGCCAAGCCATGGAGACGGAAAGAGATGAGGAGGTCAGAAAATGACCAGGATGGAAGAGCATGGTTGTATCTGGGTCTGCTGGATAAAGTGGGGTCTCATCCATCAGGACAGTCTAGGAGCTCCAAGCTTCTACAGGGCATCATCTCTGGAGGTCAGGTAAGAAGCTATAGCGGTAGCAATAATGTTGAAGGGAAGAAAATGGCAGACTGAAAGAACATGGCCAGGTTTGAGGTCAGCAAGCAAATGGTTCCTCCTTCGTCCCTTTCTCCCATGGAGGGATGGTGCTCCTTCTTGCCAAGGTAAACCACTCTACGTGTACAAGTGCCCACACTCCAGCTCATCTTCTCCAACACATTAGCCCTCTGGCATCCCACTCTCTCACTTATCTTCAATCTCTCCTTGTCTACTGGCTTGTCTACCACTTCCCTACTGCCTACAAACATACTCATATGTCCCCCTTCTTCAACAAACCCTCCCTTGATCCATCCATCCCCAATGGCTATCATCCCATATCTCTTCTCCCTTTTGAGACTAAATTTTATTTTATTTTTTCTTAAATTGACAATAGGTGCCTCCACTTCTTTCTTCTCACTTTCTTTTTAACTCTGGCTTCTGACTTTCTCATTCAACTAGAAGTGCTCTCTCAAAAGTTAACAATGGGGGGGGGCAGCTAGGTGGTGCAGTGGATAAGGCACCATCCCTGTATTCAGGAGGACCAGAGTTCAAATCCAGCCTCAGACACTTGACACTTACTAGCTGTGTGACCCTGGGTAAGTCACTTAACCTTCATTGCCCTGAAAAAAATAAACTATGATTTTTTAAAAAGTTATCAATGAACAAAAGTTGCCAATGACCTTTTTTCAATCCTCATCCTTCTTGACTTCTGTGTTGATTACTCTCTTTTCCTTTATACTCTCTACTCTCTAGGTTTCCATGACACTCTTCTCTTGTGGTTCTCCTACTATCTCTCTGACAAGTTCTTGTCAGTCTCCTTTGCTCTGGATCTTAATCCAGGTCATGCCTGAGAACTATGGGTGTCCCTCAATGCTCTGTCCTCGGCCCTTTTCTCCTCCCCATCCATACAGTTTTGTTTGGTAATCTCATCAGTTCTCAAGGATTCAATTATCATCTCTATGCAGATGATCCTCAAATTTAGTTGCCCATTTCTAATATCTAACCTGACCTCCAGGTTCACATCTCTAACTGCTTATTAGACATCTTGAACTGGATGTTCCATAGCCAAGTGAAATTCAACATATCAAAATTAAGCTCATTATCTTTCCCACCCCCCAATCCTCTTCCTAACTTCTCTATAATTGTAAAGGATGCCATCCTCCCAGTCACCCAGGAGTTATCCTCAATGCCTCAGTCCAGTTTCACTTCTCCAATACCCAGTATGTTGTGAAGTCTTGTCATATCTACCTTAACAACATCTAATACACTCCTTTTTCTTCTCTGACACTGCCACTAACCTGGTTCAAGCCCTTCTCACCTTACATTTGGATTATTATAGCAAGAGATTGCCTGTTGGTCTGCCTGCCACAAAATTTCTCCCCATTCTATCCCATCTTCTACTCAGATGTCAAATTAATCTTCCTTTAAAGCACAGGCCTGACTACATCAGCCCCCTATTCAATAAACTCCAGTGACTCCCTATTACCTAGAAGATCAAATATAAAATCTTTTGCTTAGCTTTTTATTTATTTATTTAGTTAGTTAGTTAGTTATTTTAATTTTTAGGCCGGGAAATGAAGGTTAAGTGACTTGCCCAAGGTCACACAGCTAGAAAGTGTCAAGTGTCAGAGGCTGGATTTGAACTCAGGTCCTCCTGAATCCAGGGCCAGTGCTTTATCCACTGCTCCACCTAGCTGCCCCTTGGCTTTTTTTGTGAGTCAATTGGGGTTAAGTGACTTGCCCAGGGTCACACAGCTAGTAAGTATCAAGTGTCTGAGACCAGATTTGAACTCAGGTCCTCCTGAATCCAGGGCTGCTGTTTTATCCATTGCACCACCTAGCTGCCCCCCCGCCCCGCTTGGCTTTTAAAGCCCTTTATAACCTCACCCTTCCTACCCTTCCAGTCTTCTACGCCTTATTCTTCTCCATGTACTTATAATTCAGCGGTTCTGGCCTCCTTGCTGTTCCTGCCATACAACTCTCCATCACCGGACTCCAGGAATATTCACTGGCTGTCCCCTATGCCTGGAACTCTTTCCCTCTTCATCTCTGCCTCCTGGCTTCCCTGGGTTCCTTCAAGTCACAGCTAAAGTCTCATCTTCTACAAGAAGCCTTTCCTGGTTCTCCTTAATTTTAGTGCATTTCTTCTGAAACATCTCCTGAGGGCTCTTTGCCATTTCCCTTGTGCCCACTTCTGGAGGATAGCAAAGTGATGGGGAGGTGATTTCTCCTCCTACTTCTGTCCCATCAGAAGCATTAATGGCAACTTATTGAAGAAGCACATCGTCATGAGAGATACATGCTTGTGTCTCACTTCTTGAAAAGGAAGATCAAAGATGCTTTTTCTGAACCCTAATGTCCTGTGTGGAGAAGGGAGGATTTTTCATTCCCCAGGCAGCATGATCCTGAAATATCACCTTATAACAGAAAAGGGATATTTCCTACTCTGAAAGTTACCTTGGGGATACCCTTGATTTGAAGAGCTCAGGCATTAGACCTTTTCAAGAAAAATTTCCTGATACAACACTCTCTTGAGAGAAAGATGAAGGCAATCCACTTGGATGGAGAGGAGCATCTAATTAGGAGAACAAAGCCAGTGCTTAATACTCAGATAGGACAGGTTCATCAAGAAGGCATTTGCTTACTCTGTAATTTCTAAAACATGTTTACCTCTTGTGTGAGTAAACCTCAAGTTGGAAGGGAGACTGTGGGATTGTATAGGAAAGTGGGACTAATCATAATGATAGATGGTTTTCTTGCTAGCAATCCCAAGTTCAGCTCCCTTCTAGAGGGCAGGAAGAGCCAATGGGTATTTAAGTACTTTTTAAAGTTTCTGCTCCAGGGAGTCTTTGTCTAATACATTTTCTGGGGGATGAAATAAAGTCTGCCCATGTTCAATAACTACATTGAGTGCAGGATTCAGAGACCTCATCATCTACATCTGGGATACCCTAGATATAAACTATACCTTTTTATCATGGAGTTTTGTTTTTTTAACCATCTAAGCAGGGGAATTGAGCCAAAGGAAGAGACTCTTCAGTTTAGTCTTCAATATGGGACCTGGTCTATATAAGCCCAGCATCTGATGGGAGATGGGGGGAGGACTCTAAGCTACAGGTTATACTAATAATTAGGGGTTATCACAAAAAGTTTTCCATAGGAAATGGAATATAATCTGAGCCTTGAACAAAGCTTGGGATTCTAAGAGACAAGAGATGAGGGAATGCATTCCAGCAATAGAGGAAGGCTGCTATAAAGAGGATAATTTTCAAAGGTCACACTCCGGTCATGCTCTGGCGGAACTTTTTTTTTTTTAAAGTGAGGCAATTGGGGTTAAGTGACTTGCCCAGGGTCACACAGCTAGTAAGTGTTAAGTGTCTGAGTGCCAGATTTGAACTCAGGTACTCCTGACTCCAGGGCCGGTGCTCTGTCCACTGCGCCACCTAGCTGCCCCATTTGGCAGAACTTTTAAAGGATCAGAAATGACATTTTTGGCTCTCTGTTCCCTCTCTTGGACTTATATCATGGGTTTGCTTTACATTGGGAAGAGACACAGAGAGGAAGGCTTTGCTAGGTAAGCATCTGTAGAACTTCCCCGAGGCCAGATTGCAGAGGTGGCAGACCTCCAGATTCACCTGGCAGGGGGCCAATAGTCAGGTCACAGCCTCTGCAGGAACAACACCAAGTCCTAGAGTCTATGACCACTTGTTTCAATAAAGGAGACTGTGTGATGAACTGAAGTCTTCTCCCCCTCTTTGGTATCTGAGACAAAGAATATTTTTTTAGCACTCCTATACAAAAGGTCTTTGGGAGCTGCTATTCCCTAAGAGATCAGGAGGCAGGGGAGAAGGAAGGGTTTTTTTTTTCCTTCTAAGAAATTATTGTGGTATAAAGACCAAAAGCAGCAATAATACCCATTTTTTAAAAAATAAGCTCATAGTTCTAGAGGTGGAAGGAATTACAGTGGTCACCTACTTTAACCCCCTAATTTCATAGATGAGGAAATTAAGGCCCAAGCACAATAAGCAACTTTCTTAAGGCCACATAGTTACTTTTCATCAGAGGGGGGATTTGAACCCAGGCCCTTTGATTCTAATCAGTGCACTTTCCACTATAAGAAACAAACAAAAGAATGTATGAATGGATAAAAAGATGTAGAATTTTGCCTGTAATCAAAGCCAAACTCGCTGTCCTGTAGTTTGCAGATTTAATCTTCCATTTTAAATGTAGAGGTTGTAATGAGCAGTTTTGTTCAATGACTCCTACAGGCCCCTACTTTCCCCACCACTGGCTCATTGCCCAGATGTCTTTCATGATATAAACATTCCCTTTCCATTCTGGGAGATTGTCTCAAATGGTCTGTATTTCTATTTTTTATAGCTCCAAGTCCCCATTCGGAGACAGCACATTGACAAAACACCTCAGCATTAGATCTGTGGATCTTTCTTTTGTGAGGATGACTTATTTACAACAGGTACACCCAGACTAGCAGAGGCTTGTGCTTAACCCTTTCCACAAAGACAAAGCAAACATTTAAATCAGAGAAAGGTAAATACACTTTCCAGTGCCCAGAAGAACAGCTTTCATGTTTCTACAACAGAGCTCAAGGAGAGAAAGGGAATTCGGGGTAACTGTCTAAAGGTCTATAGTACAGGGGCATTTTAAGCAACACAGCTTCTGTCCCAATATTTCTCATGCCTGATCTATCCCAGTAGCCCATTCCCAGAGTCTTAGTTTCTCTCTTTGTGGCAATTGCTTCTTCCTTTGTTACCAGTCTTCTAACTTCACTTAATTTTTCAGAGCTATCTCCTCTCTAGGTCTATCCATCCTTTCCATGTTTTATCAGGAGCTGGGTTCTCTCCTGGGCTCACTGAGTCAAGCTGTGGCCTATCATTCTTCATCCTATGATGGTTACTTCCTTTATGATTCATTCAAGAGATTCTCATTCTTTCTTCATAAAGCAGTCACCTACCATGGCCCATCATTTTTTTAGTTAGCTGAACACCTCTTTACTCCATTCCTTTTCTGTGATTAGGTCTAGGGAAAAAAATGGCCTCACATTAAAAAATGTAATACACATGTCCTCCAGTCTCTCTCATTTTCATGATATTTCAAGGATCATTGATGCTCAGTAAACATTCTCCCTGAGATTCCTATCACTTTGTACTTTAAGAACTATTTCTTCCTTCTAGGTCAGACTTTGGGCCAGAATTTCTCCTGTCATTTCTGGATGACTTCTATGTGTCTCCTGTCACCTTATGAAGAATAGAATGATCACTAATAAAGAGTGAAGAATTCATTACCTGTAAGGGAAGAGTTCCAAAAACCAAGGGAAAGACAGGGTTACAGAAGATGAAATGGACAGTTTCAATCACATAAAATTAAAGTTATTGTGCTTTCAAAATCAACGCAGCTAAAATTAGAAGGTAGAGAGTTAATTGGAAAAATCTCTTTGTAGAAAATTTCTCTGATAAAATGTCTTATTTCCAAAATACATAAGGATATTATATGGAGTCAGGAAGACTTGAGTTCAAATCTGACCTCTACCACTTACTAATTGTGTGATCCTGGGCAAGACATTTAACCTCTGTCTTTCTAAGCTTTCTCATATGTAAAATGTGGATAATAATCATGTCCACCTCCCAGGGTTGATATGAAGATCAAAAAAAAGCACTTCACAAACTTTAAAACACTATACAGTGGCAGCTAGGTGGCACAGTGGATAGAGCACTGGCCTTGGAGTCAGAAGTACCTGAGTTCAAATCCAGCCTCAGACACTTAACACTTACTATCTGTGTAACCCTGGGCAAGTCACTTAACCCCAATTGCCTCACTAAAAAAAACCCCACTATATAAAGCATTATTATTATTGGAACTGATTCAGATTTATAAAAATAATAACCATTCCCCAACTAATAAGTCATCAGAAGATATAAATAGGTAGCTAGGCAATTTTCAAAGGCAGAATTCCAACCTATCAACTGCCATGTTTAAAATGCTCCAAGAGCATGGAATAGTTTATTTGTCAGATCTATGGATAAGAGAAGAATTTAGAACCAAAAAATATATATACAGAGCATTACAA
Organism: Dromiciops gliroides; assembly: GCF_019393635.1. Taxonomy (NCBI): domain Eukaryota; kingdom Metazoa; phylum Chordata; class Mammalia; order Microbiotheria; family Microbiotheriidae; genus Dromiciops; species Dromiciops gliroides. The sequence goes on along the minus strand of NC_057861.1, from coordinate 60,798,431 downwards.
AAGGTCAAATAAATCATTATGATTATATAAAATTTAAAAATGATTGCACATGTATAACCCATATCTGGTTGCTTATTGTCTCAGGGAGAGGGGAGGTGAGGGAAGGAGGAAGGTACAGAATTTGCAACCCAAAACTTTTTTAAATGTCCAAAAATTGTTTTAAAATGTAATTGGGGGGGCAGCTAGGTGGCACAGTGGATAGAGCACCGGCCCTGGAGTCAAGAGTACCTGAGTTCAAATCCGGCCTCAGAAACTTAACACTTACTAGCTGTGTGACCCTGGGCAAGTCACTTAACCCCAATTGCCTCACTTAAAAAAAAAGGAATTGGGGGAAAAATATATTTTAAAGCTCCAAATCATTAATAATTTAAACAATGAAAATTCAAGCAACTCTGAGATTCTACCTCACACCTGTGAGATTGGTGACAATGACAAAAATGGAAAATGACAAATCTTGAAAGGACTCCTGGAAAACAGACACATTAATGCACTGCTGGTAGAATTGTGAATTGGCCTAGCCCTTCTAAAAAGCAATTTAGGTCTATACAGAAAAAGCTGTTAAACTGTGAATACCCTTTGACTTAGCTGTACTAGATCTATACCCCCAAAGAGATCAAAACAAGAGGAAAAGGACCCATGTGTATAAAAAATAGTAATAGCAGTGTAAGGGGCCAAACTATCCTGTCCTAATTATGTCAATTGTAGGTGGCATACCTTCTGAGAGAATATTGGGATACCAAAGAAAGAGGGATCCATACCTGCTTGGTTATCAATGGGTTTTATTAAGGTTAATTAAGTTGATTGGATTGTTTAAGGGAGTTTACTCACAAGAGGCCGGTCATCCTGGGTGGCAGCAGAAAGAAAAAGTAATATCCTGAATGTCTGCACCAACCCCAAGCCAGGTCAGATATTATACAGAAACACTACAGTGAAAGCATGGTACCAGTGATGGCCCAGGGTCATCTGCAAGCTCATGGGATAATTGAAGCTTCCTTTGCTGTTTACATTTACTCACGGTGGTTTATACTCTTTGTGAGACTCAAGGTCATGTTCCTAGTCTCTGGATTCCCCCTGTACAAGTAGTTCTTTTTGTAGTGACAAAAAATTGGTTTCTGGAGGTGTCTATCCATTGAGAAATGGTTGAATAAATCATGGGATATGAATATAATGAAATACTCTCATGTTATGAGAAATTACAAAGGAAAGGTTTTCAGAGATACCCAGGAAGATTTGCATGAACTGATGCAAAGTAAAATAATAATAAAGGAGGAGAAGGAAGAAGGTGGGGAAGAAAGAGGAGAAGGAAAAGGAGAGGGAGAAAGGGGATGAGAGAGAGAAGGGAGAGGAGAAGGAGGAGGAGGAAGAGGAGGAAGAACAGGAGAAAGAGAACAAGGAAAACAAGGAGAATGAGGAAAAGGAGGAGAAATAGCAGTTAGTATTTATATAGTACCTAAGGCTTGCCAAGTTTTTTACAAATATCATCTCATTTGATCCTCCTAAAAACACTTGACGTAGATACTGTCATTATCACCATCTTGGAGTTAAGGAAACTGAGGCAGACAGAGGTTAAGTGAATTGCCCAGGGTCACACAGATAGTAGATGTTTGAGACCAGATTCGAATTCAGGTATTTCTGAGTCTAGGTCCATTTCCCCACCCAGCTGTCCCTATCAGTTCATTTTATATATAACAAAAAAAAATTGTAAAGAAAAACAACTTTGAGAGTTTTACAAACTGATCAATGCAATGACCAACCATTCTTCCAAAAGATGAAGCATGTTAGTCATCTCCTGATGGAGAGTTAATGGATCAAGATGCAAAATAAGACACATTTTTGGATATGACCAAGGTTGGAATCAGTTTTGCTTAACTATGAATATTTTTATAAGAGTTTGGTTTTGTCTTTCTTTTTATTGGGGAGGAGGTGAGAGATAGGAAAGGAAAAATAAATTTCTGTTCATTAAAAATAAAATCAAACAAAATTTTTTTAAAAAAATTATAATGCTGAGGAGTCTGTTGATAATCCCCTCTGTAACCAGAATGATATGTAGGAAGAGCTATCTCATTCCAGGCTGGACTTAAGGTTTGGAGTAATTAACTTACGTTGCTGTTAAATTTTTTAAAAAATAAATTATTAGGGGCAGCTAGGTGGTGCAGTGGATAGAGTACCAGCCCTGGATTCAGGAGGACTTGAGTTCAAATCCAGCCTCAGACACTTGACATTTACTAGCTGTGTGACCCTGGGCAAGTCACTTAACCCCAATTGCCTCACACACAAAAAGAAAAGAAAAATAATTTGTTACTTGTTCTGCTTTCTAGTCTTATAATATCTCACTTCCTTCCTCTTCTCTCCTCACCACCTCCCACAATAATTCAATCCAGTAACACTGGATTGCTTTAAGAACAAGACACTTTACCTCTCAACTCTGGGCATTTTCTCTGACTGTCTCCTCTTTGCCTCCTAGCTTCCATGACTTCAAGTCTCAGTTAAAATCCCATATTCTAAAGGAAGCTTTTCCTTAATGCTAGCTCTTCCTCTCTGAGATTATCTCCAATTCAGTATATATGAGTGTGTGTATGTAGGTGAATGTATGTATATATGTATTATGTATTATGGGTATATGTATGTATGTGTGTATGTATGTGGAGAGAGAGGTAGTACAGTTGTTTGTATTCTATCTCCCCCATTAGATTGTGAGCTTCTAGAGGGAAAGGACTTGTATTCTAAGCCTCAGGGCTTAGCAAAATTACCTAGCACATAAAAAAGGCTTAATAAATCTTGACTTGATATTTGGGTAATTGGAGATTACCATCATTGTTATATCATGTCTCCAAGATAAGTTTGCAAATCATTTCCCCAAATTCTTTATCGGTTGTCTTCTTCAGGTGGCCTATAGTATACTTCTACCACATTCTTTCCCTACCTTTGGTTGATATTCACCCAATGGTTTCCATAATGCTTCTCCCTGGAACTAGCTTCCTGGCTTTCCTCAATCAAGTATATTTATTAACAGAGAGGTGATGGACTAAAAGCTGAATGAAACATACATTTTTGGACATGGTCAGTGTGGGAATTTGCTTTGCTTGAGTATGAACATTTTCTATAAGAATTTTTCTTTCTTTTTTATTGTTCAGTTGGGGAAAGGGGAGTAGAAGGAAGAGAAAACATGTTCATTAATTGGAAAAATAATAAAATTTAATTAAAAAGGAAAAATATATAATGTACAAAACTCCTTTTTTATATACAATGCCCCCTTTTTAGCTACTCCATTTCTTTTGCATAAGGCACACCCTTCCATAGGCATACATTCTGAGTCCTATCCCATCAACTCTCAGTAATAATAATGCATCAGATTGTCCTCCTAGCATTAGAAGCTCAGTTTATCTTTTTTATTGCCCTTTCTTTGGACATTTCAATCAATTACCATGAATTTAATAATCCATTGTGTTCTAAGGACTACACTAGTCATTAGAGATGAAAAGATAAAAATGAAGCAGCCTTTGAACTTGAGAAATTTACAGACTAACAGAGGAAGACAATATATACATAAGAGTACCTATATATGTTTATGTGGATATAAACAAAATAGATACAAGATAATGGGGGACACTATTTGCTAAAAGGAACAGGATTTCACGTAGAAGGTGATGTTTGAGCTAAGCATGAAAGGATAACCCATAGTTACAACCAAGCCTGGAGTGTTTTGCCTGCTGCTATATACTTGGAGGGAAATGTGAACCCTAATTGGCATGGAGAATACCCAGGTCATGCTGAACGAATATCTGTGTGAGAAGCAGAGTTAGTGACAGAGTTTCTTGAAGGAGAAATACATGGTTCTTTGGTAGCAACATGTGGAGAGAAAGAAAGACTTTGGAATGCGTAGATACATATGGGAAACTGGCTCCTCAATAGGTCCCTGATTTGGTGCTTTTGTCACCCAGAGACTTTGGCGACTTCCCCTTAGGTGAGATCAGGCCTTCTCTTTTGGTCTTAGCTGAGATCTCATCTTGCTCCAAGATAAAAATGTTATTTCTATTCTGGTATTTTCTAATCTTTAATACTTCTTTAGTTTCTGTTTGCTATTTTGCTTGGATATATAATTTTACTCATCACTCACTATTTGTGATAGTTTTATGTATAAGCAATAATTAGAAGGAAGGAATTATGGTAGAGAATACAAGCTAAAGGCTATATCTCCCTTGCAAGTGACCAGAGAATTGGCTTTTGTTCTGAACTCCTAAACCATATTCCTAGACTACCAATATTTAGGGGGTCAGATAAACATAAATCTAGACTCATGTCCCTCTTGGAAATAGGTGAGGAAAAGAGCAAGTGTCCAGCCATGGATCTTCTCTTATTCCCCACAAGGTGGAAATCTCTATCTCCCATGCAGAATGATAGGCCAGATTACAGAGATACTTGCCACCTGCAAGCTACATCTACACATCAGTGCTCTGCGCATAGTAGGTACATTATTATGTATTCTAATTATCTACATATGCTATGTCACCCTAATACACTATATACTCCATAGGAATGGGAACCATGACTTACCCAACACTTCTCATTAATCCCAATGTGGAGCATCAGTGTCCTGAACATGCTAGCTAGCTGCTTAATAAATGCTTATTGAATTGATTGGCCCAATGGAAATTGATGCTCTCTGACCTCAATTGGATCTTAATAATCCCAGAACAACCCTTCTGTCACCTTGATTGATTCCCAATCACATTTCCCACAGTGGCTGTTCTGAACCTTCTCCTCTCTCATCAAAGCACATAACTATGCAGCCATCAGCCTTCAACAGAGCACCTCACTGCCTTCTTGGCCCAGCAAAACAATGCTGTTGAGTTCTCTCATTGCTCATATTCCATATCACAAAACTTTTTATAGCTTCCCCTATATTCTCCAGTTTTCCCATCTGACTGTCTGCTCTTTTTAGGTCTCCTTTGATTATTTTTTCATTTTTCCTCCTATCCTTTAATTGTAAATATAGCCCAAGTACCTGTCTTCATCATTCTTCTCTTTTCTCTCTATATCTTCTCATCCTCTCCTATGAGTCCCACATCTAGGGGAGCTCCAATGACTCGTGAACTCTAGTCTTTCATTTCCAACTGCCTCCTGGACCTGAGTCTCAGTTTGCTCACCCATAAAATGAACTAATGATACCTCTAGTACCAACCTAGGTTGTGAGGATCAAATAAGATAATTTATGTCAGGTGGAGGTTTTACTAGCTTTAAGTTGCTATATAAATAGTCATTATTATGATAATGTTATTACTATCTCTGCCTCCATAAAATCCTACTCCAGTACTTCCAGTGAGTGTTCTTTGTTTCTCAATAGTCATGCCAGTGGAAGATAAAGTGGCAAGTCTTGGAATACAGCTCTAGCAAGAGACTGTCTACTTTCCAAGGCCCAACCTAGCTAAGCACAAAGAGTCTTGTGACCAGTAGCTTGACCACTTGGTGATGAATGTTTTGGCTCTGGAAACCCATGAAATAAAAGAGAATCCAAACTGGCTCTCAATCTTATGAAATTCCACCCACTGCTGCTTCCTTGGTGATGATGGCAGAGAAGAGGACTTTCTTGAAATCAGTTGTGTGTACATAATCATACCACTGACTGATTAGAGCAAGAATCAAAATTAATACAAATTTAGAAGAAATAATTAAAATGAGAAAAAGATAGGCTAAATAATTAAAACAACTCTAACCTGGCATATTTAAAAGAGCTTATTGATACCCCAAATTGGGAACTTTTTAGAGAAGACATCCATAGTAACATAGTCATTTCTTACCAAAGTTTAACAGATGTAAACAACTCTCATAATAAGGAGACCAAAAGAACCTCAAAACCACATTGATCAGCAAAATACTGGCTTTACTTGCCAAACCCAGAGACATAGCAGCCAGGAGCAATATTGGCATAAAAGATAAACTTATTGTAAAAGCTTACAGAGAAGGATGAGATTATAAGCAAAATTACTTTATAAACATATGAAGCTATAGAGGGGAAAACAGGGGGAAACAGTTTAAAGAAAGTTTGATAAGTGTTCTAAATAAGCAACATCACCCCTTAAGAAAATGTAAGCATGAAACTGGAAATACAACAAACTGATTAAAGGAGACCTGCAAAGATTTTTATAGCAAACTCTTTTTACCATCAAGGACAGTGGAATTACAACATCAGAGATCAAGATGTGTCTATAGAGGAGATGGAAATGCCACTGAAGGAAATGAAGCTAGCCTAGACCATCTATACACAGAGGAGGTCCATATACAAACTAAATAGTTGACATAATTTTGAGAACACTGAGGGATTCATTCTGTAAAAGGGGAAGATACCAATGTGTAGAAAAACTCTCAGATGTTATCTTCGGTGTAACTAAGGCTTATGAAATACAAATCCCAGAGATGTGAAACACCAGATGTTTTGAGACAGCTAGGTGACATTGTAGACACTGGGCCTGGGTTCAGGAGGCCTGAGTTCAAATCTAGTCTCTGACACTTATTAGCTCCATTACCTTGAGCAAATCACTTAAACCCTCCCTCAGTTTCAACTGTAACATGGAGATAATAATAGCACCTACCTCCCAAGATTTTGTGAGGATCACATGAAACAATATTTGTAAAGCACTTAGCACAGTGCCTGGCACACGGAAGACACTTAATAAATGTTTATTCCCTTCCCCACTTTTTGGAGAGAAACTAGGAGATTGTTTGTGTAGGTAATTAGGATTGGTTCACAGAGAGGTCTAGGAAAGATACACTAAGAAGGAAGTAGAAGATGAGGAAAAAATATGGAGTTCAAGATGAATAGACACATTCTCCATTGAGAGAGAGAGAAGAAGAAGAAGAAAAAACAGGAGGAAAAATACGATGGAGGGAACTACACACTTAGTAATCATAACTGTAAATGTGAATGGGATGAACTCACCCTTAAAATGGAAGCAGACAGCAAAGTATATTAAAAATCATAATCCTATAATATGTTATTTACAAGAAACACACCTGAAGTAAACACACATAGAGTAAAGGTGAAAGGCTAGAGCAGGATATATTATGCTTCAGCTGAAGTAAAAATGACGGGTAGCAATCATGATTTCAGACAAAGCAAAAGCAAAAATAGATCTAATTCAAAGAGATAAGGAAGGAAACTACATCTTGATAAAAGGTACCATAGATAATGAAACAATATCAATATTAAACATATGTGCACTAAATGGTATAGCATCCAAATTCTTAAAGGAGAAGTTAAATGAAGAAGAAATAGTAAAACTATAGTGGTGGTGGACTTCATCATTCTCTTCTCAGAACTAGATAAATTCAACAACAAAATAAATAAGAAAGAAATTAAGGAAGTGAAAAAATTTTAGAAAAGTTAGTATGATAGACCTCTGGAGAAAATTAAATGGAGAATAAAAAAGAATATACATTTTTCTCAGCAGTATATGGCACAAAATTGACTGTGGATTAGGGCATAAAACCTCACAATCAAATAGAGAAAGGCAGAAATAGTAAATGTATCCTTTTCATATCATAATACAATAAAATTACATTCATTAAAGGGCAATGGAAATATAGGTTAAAAATTGGAAACTAATATATTCCTAAAGAACTAGTGGGTTGGGGGCAGAGCCAAGATGGCAGAGAAAAGACATTAAACACACAGAGCTCCTGATATAATTACCCAAAAAACAGCAATAAAAGAACCCCTGGAGCAGAAAAACCCACAAAAATATGGGCAGAGATTATTTTCCAGCCATAGACAGATTAAAGGGGGTCATGCTGAGCTAATGTTAAAGTCCAACCCTGTGATTGTGCAGACAGAGACCCCAGGCACGCCATACCAGAGGAACTTAACCCCCAAGCCTCTGGATCAACTGCAGCACCAGCATCTTCTGGAACTGAGCTTGCAGTTGGGTGAGAGGGATGAACGGCTGGCTGGGGGCGGGGGGGGGGGGTAAGTGCAGGGGTGTTGGTGGGACCTAGGGAGGAAGTCGGCTGTCCTTCCCCAGCAGGGAAGCAGGAAGAAGTCCTGAGTGGCTGGAGGCCCAGGTGGGGGAGGGGCACAGGCTCATCAAAGCTAAGAACCACACCACAGAAAGCTTTGCTGGTTGGTTGTTTAGTAAATTGGCTTGAGGTTATCTTCAGACCAGAGAACAGGCCAGGCAAGAGAAAAACCTGCCCTCCCTCAAACCAAAACATCTGGGACCCTCTGAAGCTGGGGACAGTAGTGTAGCCTAGAAGTAGGGCCCCCCAGTGGGGAGTTAAAAGTCAAGTAAAAGATGGCAAGATGAACAAGCAAAGAAAGTTGAGAACTATAGAAAGTTTCTTCAGCAACAAGGAAGATCAAGGTGCACCCTCAGAAGAGGATAACAAACTCATGGCCCCTACATCCAAAGCTTCCAAGAAAAATATGAACTCATCTCAAGCCATGGAAGCTCTCAAAAGGGACTTTGAAGAGAAAGTAGGAGAGTTAAAAGGAAGATTTAGAGAAGTGGAGGGAAGAATGGAAAGAGAAATGAGAGCAATGAAAAAAAAGTCATGAGAAAAAAGTCAACAGCTTGAAAAGTCAAATGGAAAAGGAGACAAAAAGACTGTCTGAAGAAAATAACTGCCTAAGAATTAGGATTGAACAAATGGAAGCTAGTGACCTTATGAGAAACCAAGACACAGTAAAGCAAATCCAATTGAATGAAAAAATAGAGGGCAATGTGAAATATCTCCTTGGAAAAACAGCTGACCTGGAAAATAAACCAGGAGAGATAATTTGAAAATCATTGCACTACCTGAAAACCAGGACCAAAATAAGAACCTAGCCATCATCTTCCAAGAAATTGTAAGGGAAAATTTCCCTGATATTCTAGAAGCAGAAGGTAAAATAGAAATTGAAAGAATCCACCAATTACCTCCTGAAAGAGATCCCAAAAGGAAAACCTCCAGGAATATTATAGCCAAATTCCAGAACTCCCAGGTCAAGGAGGAAATATTGCAAGCAGCTAGAAAAAAGGAATTCAAATACTGTGGAGCTCCAGTAAGGAAAAACAAGATCTAGCAGCATCTTCATTAAAGGACTGGAGGGCATGGAATATGATATTCCAGAGGGTAAAGGAACTGGGACTACAACCAAGAATCACATACCCAGCAAAACTGATTATATCTTTCAGAGGAAAAAATGGGATTTCAATGAAAAAGAGGACTTTCAGGTATTTGTGATGAAAAGACCTGAACTGAATAGATAATTTGACTTTCCAATACAAGATCCTGGAGAAGCATAAAAAGGTAAACAGGAAAAAGAAACCATGAGGGACATTAAAAGTTAAACTGTTTACATTCTTACATGAGAAGATAATACTTCCAACTCATAAGAACTTTCTTAGTAAGGAATACACAGAGGACAGAGGTCTGAACTGAATATGAAGGGATGACATCTGTAAAGCATTGATTTTTTGTTTATCCTTGTTCTTTGTGGGGGCAAACAGGGTGGGGTGTCTTATGTCTAGGGCCAGATTTGGGCTCTGGGCCTCCTGGGTCCAGGGCTGGTGCTTTGTCCACTGTGCCACCTAGCTAACCCATGATGACATCTTTAAAATAGGGTTGAGGGATATGAGGAATAGACTGGGGGAGGAGGAAGTGGGGAGGTGGACTGGGGAAAGGTAGCTCACATGAAGGAAACAAGAAAAAAGCTTATGGAGGGGAGGGGAAGTGGAGGAAGGAATAGGACAGTGAGTGAACCTTACTATCATCAGAATTGGCTCAAAGAGGGAATAACATACATACTCAAGTGGGTATGGTAATATATTTTTGCCCTGTGGAAAAGTGGGTGGGGAAGAAGATAAGGGGGGGGGAGAAGAGGGGAAGGAGGGAGGGGAAGTTTGGAGGAGGGAACTGTAAAACGCAAAATACTTTCAAGGAAGGTGAAGGTGTTCGCATAACAGACATGTATGACATATATTGAATTGCTTGATTTCAAAGGAAGAGTTGAGGAGGGAGAGAGGAAGAAAAATTTAAGAAACAGAATTAGCTCAAAGACCTTAACCTCCATCAGAGTAGGCTCAAGGAGGGAATAACATACACACCCAATGGGAGGAGTAAATCTATTTAACCCTACAGGAAAGTAGGAGGGGAAGGGATAAGGAGGGAAGGGTGAATGAAGGGAGGGTAGAGCGGGGGAGGGGGCAGTCAGTAGCAAACAACTTTTGAGGAGGAATAGGGAAAAATAAGATAGAAAATAGAGTAAATATCATTGGAAGGGAATAGGATGGAGGGAAATAGTTATGATGATTGACTACAATGGCAAAACGTATGGTTACTACTCTGCCGGGCTATTGTGAAGAAAATTCTTTATCAAGTTTAAGGTACTATATAAAGTTATGATTGAAACAGGATGCTATCAGAAAAACCTGGAAAGATCCACATGAACCTGAGGCGGAGAAAAATGTATTGTATACAAAATAACAGCAGTAGTGTAAGATGATCTGCTGGAAGCACGTGGTTATTTTCAGCAAGGCAATGATCCAATATAACTCTGAAGGCACTTATGAAAATTGCAGTATGCCTACAGAGAAAAAACTGATTGTATCTGAAAAGACTGAAACACATCTTTCTTTTTTTTCTTTTCTTTTTTTTTGACAACTCCTTAATCTGAAGTCTTGTTTTTATCTGTTTTCTCTCACAATCTACCTAATATAGAGATGTTTTCCATGACTACTTATGTATAACTTTTATTGAATTGCTTGAGTTCTTGGGGGGGGGGAGGGAAGGAGGGGAGGAAGAGGAAGTTAGAACACAAAGTTTTAAAAAATTGATGTCAAAATTTGTTTTTTACATGTAATTTGGAAAATAAAATTCTAACAAGATGGGAAAAAAATAACTAGTGGGTCAAAGAACAAATCATAGAAACAATAATTTCATTAAAGAAAATTATGAGATAAAATATCAAAATTTATGGAATATAGCCAAAAGAAGTATTTAGGGGGAAATTTATATCTCTAAACTCTTACATCAAGAAATAGAGAAAGAGAGCAGGTCAATAAATTGGGCCATGTTACTTTTAAAAAAAAGAAAAGAACAAATTAAAATCCCTAATTAAACACCAAATGGAAATCCTAAAAACCATAGGAGAGATCAACACAATTGAAAGTAAGAAAAACTATTGAAATAATCAATAAATAAATAAACCAATAAAATAGATAAGCCATGGCTAATTTTATTTTTAAAAAGAAAGAAGAAAACAAATTACCAGCATCAAAAATGAACATGATGGATGTACTACCAATGAAGAGGAAATTGATGCTATTATTAGGAGTTATTTTGCCCAATTATATGTCAGTATGTCTGACAACGCAAGTGAAATCAATGATATTTATGGAAATATATAAATTGCCTCAGATTAACAGAAGAGGAAATAGAATGCTTAAATAAACCCAATCTTAGAAAAAGAAAACCATCACTGAAACTCCCCAAGAAAAAATCCCCAGGTCAGATGGATTCACAAGTGAATTCTACAGAACATTTAAAAAACAATGAATTCCAATACTATATAAACTATATTGGACAAATAGATGAAGGAGTCCTACCAAATTTCTTTTATGACACAAATATGGTGCTGATACCAAACCAGGAAGAGCTAAAACAAAGAAAGAAAACTATAGATCAATTTCCCTAATGAATACTGATGCAAAAATTTTAAATAAAAATATTAGCAAAGAGATCACAGCAATATATCCCCAAAGAGCATAATTATGACCCAGTGGATTTATAGCAAAAATGCAGTGCTGCCTTGATATTAGGAAAACTATCAGCATAATTGACTATATCAATAACAAAACCAACATAAATATATGATTGTCTCAATAGATGCAGAAAAATCACCATTCTACCTCACAGCAATCAGATGGCTAATATGACAGAAAGAAAAATGATAAAAGTTGGAGGGGATGAGGGAAAATTGGGACACTAATGCATTGTTGATGCAGTTGTAAACTGATACAACCATTTTGGACAACAAATGGGAACTATGCCCAAAAAGCAATTAGACTTTGTATATCCTTTGACCCAGCAATACCCATTATTAGGTCTGTATCCCAAAGAGATTTTTTTAAGTAAAAGGACCCTATTTGTACAAAATTTTATTAACAGCTCTTTTTTGTGGTAGCACAAGAACTGTAAATCGAGAGGATACCATCAATTGGGAATGGTTACGCAAGTTATACTATATGAATGTAATATAATACTATTGTGCTATAAGAAATGATGATGCAGGATTGCTTTCATAAACACCTGGAAAGACTTGAACTGATGCAAAATAAAATGAGCATAATAAGGACAAACACTGTACACAGTAACAGCAATATGTAGATTATAACTGTGATTGACTTAGCTATTCTCAACAATACAATGATCCAAGACCATTCCAAAGGACTCATGATGAAAATGCTATCCACATCCAGAGTAGGAACTGATGGAATCTAAAAGCAGAATAAAAGCATACGGTTTTTCACATTCTATATTTTTTCATGTTTTTTTCCCATTTGGTCTGTTTTGTCTTTCACAACATGACTAATAAGAAAATGTTTTACATGATAGTACATATATAAACCATATAAAATTGCTTACCTCTTAGGGAGGGGGAAGGTCAGGAAGGGATAGAAAAATTTGGACTCACAATTTTTAAAAAATTAATGTTAAAAATTATCTTTGGGAACGGCTAGGTGGCGCAGGTGATAAAGCACCGGCCCTGCATTCAGGAGTTCCTGAGTTCAAATCCGGCCTCAGACACTTGATACTTACCAGCTGTGTGACCCTGGGCAAGTCACTTAACCCCCATTGCCCCCCCCCAAAAAATTATCTTTAACTTAACTATGCTCAAAAATACAATGAGCCAAGATAATACCAAAGGACCTATTGACTAAACATACTATCCACCTCTAAAGAAAGAGCTGATATTGATGGAACACAGGACTGAAGCATGCTATTTTTTCACTTTCATTTTTTTCTTTTATTCAATTTTCTTTATACAAAATGACTAATATGTTGAATGTTTTACATAATTGTACATGTATAACCTATACTTTTTGCTTACTGCCTCAGGAAGGGAGGAGGGGAGGGAGGGAAGGAAGGACAAAAATTGGAACCCACAGCTATAAATAAAAATCTTCATCACCCCAAAAAATAAATAAATAAATGGAAGGCTGGGTAGATAAATAAATAGATGTATTATCTTTAGATGTAACTGGGGAGGGGACAGCTAGGTGGCACAGTGGATAAAGCACCATCCCTGGATGCAGGAGGACCTGAGTTCAAATCTGGCCCCAGACATTTGATACTTACTAGCTGTGTGACCCTGGCCAAAGTCACTTAACTCTCATTGCCCTGAAAAAAAAAAGATGTAATTGGGGAAAAATTAAAATACTATGTATATATTTTTAAAATAATAGCTCTAGGAGGAATTTAGGTTTTGGATTGTGTCATCTTTTTTGCTCTTTATTTATCCTGCTTAGACCCACTTAGAATGTTGTGGACCACCAGGCTTAATGGAATGGGAGAGTATGGAAGCACACTATTTCAATGCTCTGTCCCTGCCTGAGGCTGGCTTCTACACCACACACTGGATAATCTGCTGTGTTTATTCCATACCAACTCTACCACCATTAGTCCTCCTAATTATCTTATAACCAAGATGAACATGCTAAATTAGTATTATATATAAGGAAGAACAAGTCAGAACAGAAAGGGAGGTATGAACTGAATGCTTAGTGGGATAGAGGAAACCAAGTTGTGCAGTCAGCAGATGTATAGTGGTCAGAGACTTTCTGACTTCAAAGGAGCAGGAAGAGACTTCCTGCCGAGATACTGGAAAGGAGGAATTTCATCAGCACCTCATTCCTATGTCAAAATTATAAAAGATCGGGGCAGCGTGGTGGCCCAGTGGATAAAGCACCAGCCCTGGATTCAGGAGGACCTGAGTTCAAATCCAGCCTCAGCCACTTGACACTTACTAGCTGTGTGACCCTGGGCAAGTCACTTAACCCTCATTGCCCTGCAAAAAAAAAAAAAAAAGAAAGAAAAGAAAAAGAAAAAATATATAAAAGATTTCTTGAGAGGTAGAATGACAAAAATGACAAAACCACATTGATGACTTTCTAATCATTAACAGCAAGTGAGGCACAAAACAGGGAGATGTAACCTCACCAAAAGTCTCCATCAAGATCCAGCACAAAATCCAAAATCAAGAGAAACTTTCTACAATGATGAGCCCCTTCAGATGCTTGCGTGGAGATGTCATTTTGCTGATTGCATCAAACGCTGGAATATGGCATAGCCTGCTAGATGAGATCCATAATCACTCAAAAGAGTTTGGATTCACTCTCATAGAGAAAAAAATCCAAATAGATAAAGAACACCTTTTGTCCTGACAATGATATGCAGTTGGACGACCCGTGGAGCTCATTCATCAACGTTATTTTGGACAGACCTTCCAAGTGGATAATGAGTTCAGACCAGAATTAAATAAGAGAAGTAAAAAACAGATTTGCCTTTAGTAAACTGCAAAAAAAAAAAAAATTAATGATTCCACATTTCTCCGTGGAACAAAGGCCCTTCTTTTTTAAAGTATCAGCATTCTTCCAATGTCCCTGGAAGGTGGCAAGTCAAGGAACACCATAATCTCCAAAGAATTGAAACGAGAATTACTCCAAAGAGGAATCATCTGGTGAGCTTGACCAGCATGTAACATGCTACAAACTGGGAATTACAAAGTGCAGAAGAAAGCATCATTCAAAGAAATGTATGAATGGAAAAGATTGACTGGCCACATGGCAAAAGAAATGGACCCATGATATAAATAGTCCATGTTCTCCATAGGTATCTTAATCGTATCAAGAAAAAGTACCCAGCCAATGGACATAGAGAAGCAAAGTAAGGAAATGGGCAGAAACAGATGTTCCAGAATCTGCATTATTGAAGGGAATACCCACATTGGTTAGAACACAGATCCACTGGAGTGTTATCTCCTCCTGGCTGCTGGGCAGACACCTCAAATTTAACATATCCCAAACTGAACTCAAAAACCACCTTCCTCTCCAAAGCACATTTCCTCCTTATTACTATTAATAGCACCACCACTGGGGCAGCTAGGTGGCGCAGTGGATAAAGCACTGGCCTTGGATTCAGAAGGACCTGAGTTCAAATCCAGCCTGAGATACTTGACACTTACTAGCTGTGTGACCCTGGGCAAGTCACTTAACCCTCATTGCCCCACCCAAAGAAAAAAGTGACTTGCTTGAGGTTATACAGCTAGCATGTATCAGGGGAGAGAACTTGAACCCAGGTCTTTTTGGCTTTGAAGCTGGTTTTTCTATCCTCTCATGGCTTAATTGATTGAATTAAATTTGTTGAATTAGACTAGAATATCAGGAAGTCTTTGACTCACTAGAGTACTGGGTATCCTGTTTCTAGAGAGCTGTACCTTCAATTGTTGGACAAACGACTGCTGTGAGACTGGATGGGTACTGAATTAGTAGTCAAGATACCAGGCTCCCCACCCCAAAAAAAAACAAAACCCAAAATCCAGGCTTTATACTTTTGTGTGTGATGCATCAATGTCACATGGTTGCCACCTAGTGATTACTTAGATGATTGCATGTAGTTTGCCTGGGGAAAACAGGAACCTGTTAGAGCAAGAAGCTATAAGAATCACTGACAAGTCATGGAGACCTGGAATGGGAGTCTGGTCGCCACATGAAGCCAAGAGTCCTGGATATGCCACACACTGTGTAGTCTTAGCAAAATTGCTTCATCATCATCACTAATTTTTTGTTGGGGGGAGGGGAGCAATGAGGGTTAAGTGACTTGCCCAGGGTCACATAGCTAGTAAGTGTCAAGTGTCTGAGCCTGGATTTGAACTCAGGTCTTCTGAATCCAGGGTGGTATTTTATCCACTGCACCACCTGGCTGCCCCATCACTAATGTTTACAAAGCTCTTTATTCATGTACATCATTTTTCATTTGATCCTTACAATACCCCTCAGATAATATATTATCATCATCCCCATTTTTACAGATGAGGGTAGGAGAGATTTAAATGATTTAGCCAGAGTCATGCAAATAGTGTCAGAGGCAAGATTCAAACACAGGTTTTTGCCATAACTTTCAGGTCCAACATTCTATCCACTATGCCAACCTCTCTTCCAGTTTCCTTTTCATGACAGCTTATGACACCACCAGGATACCAAAAGAGCCCCAGGCTATCCAACAATGTCCCTCCACTTACATTTCACATTTTTATAGTTATTGTGAACTTCTGGGTGACTTTCCCACTTCAATTCTTCAGAGACTGGGATGTTCCTTGGGAAAATTACCCAAAAGGCAATGGAGAATTCATATTGAGTATGAATGGGCCTGCAACAAATTTCAAACAATTAATTGTGAGGGAGAAGTGGCATAAAAGAGTGTAAAAGAGGTGACAAAGAGAAATCTACAATCAAGAAAAGTAGAGTGAGGAATAATTGATGATTATCCCATTGGGATCTCTTCCTACTCTGGCAAGAGGGGATCATCATTCATATGAATCAAGACAGTTCCTACCTGGGTGAAATCATGGAATCTAGAAGTATTCTGATTTACAAAGAGTTGTCACGACAACCATATGAAAGTACAGGGATTATTATCCCATTTTATATATGAGGGATCTGCCCACGGTCATACAGCTAATAAGAAGCAGAGCCAGCATTCAATCTTGAGTCTTCTGAAGGAGCCACAGTTTAGACTACTGAAGCCAGAGAATCGCCTAGGTTTGGAAAGAAGGGGATGGGGGAATCAGCAGTCAGTCACTAGCATTTATTAAACTGCTACAATGTTCCAAGCACATTGCTAAGAACTAAGGATACAAAGAAAATCTAATGCTAGTCTTGCTCTCACAAAGCTCACATTATAATGGAGGGGTTCAGGACAGTACTTCATGGGAGAGTATAAAAGGAAGAAAATTAATGCTGGGGCATGGCTATAGGGAACAAATCTGGTCAATTCCAGTTTTAATTATTCCTGCAAACCAGCAGCTAAGGTATGTCGTGTCTAAACTTCAAGGGTTATCAGCTCTATCTAAATTCAGTGTCCTGAAGCAAAACCCCCAATTGCTTGCACTAAACTAATGGCTCTGACTCTGACTCTAAAACTTTTTTTCCCTTATCCAGACATTCAATCAAATTCCATTCAACACAATTCAGCTCAATAAACTTCTATTACACACCTGCACTGTACAAACATCCCAGGGGCAGCTAGGTGGCTCAGTGGGTCAAGCACTGGCCCTGAAGTTGAACCTGAGTTCAAATCTTACCTCAGACACTTACTACCTGCGTGACCCTGGGCAAGTCACTTAACCCCAATTGCCTTAAACATCTGGGGGCATCTCCAGTCATCCTGATATATATCTTGCCAATGGACCTAGGTGGCTCTAGAGGAGAGAATAAGGTCAATGACCTTGCACAGCCCTCCCTCACTTAAATCCAGTTCACTGAAAGTCATGACATCATCCCAATGTCGTGGTCCTCTTTGAGAATAAAGGACAAACAACATAGTACAGCATCCTACATTAAGCTGTGGATGATATTTCAATGGATCCTTGGATTCAAGATAGTGATCAATCAATAAATATTTATTAAGCACCTACCATGTGCCCAGAACTGGGCTAGAAATACAAAAAGAAGCAAAACATTGTCCCTACCCACAAGGAGCTTACAATCTAGTGGGGAAGAACAAGCAAACAGATCTTGTACAAACAAGTTATACGTAAGATAAATAAGAAATTGTTTGCAGAGGGCAAGGCACTAGAATGAAGAGGGATTGGGAAAGGCCTTCCTGTAAAAAGATGGAATTTTAGTTGAGAATTAAAGGAAGCCGGGGAAGTCAGTAGACAAAGAAGAGGAAGGATGGCCTTCCAGGCATGGGCGACAGTCAGAGAAAATGCTTGGAGCTGAGAGATAGAGCGTCTTGTTTAGACACCAGGCAGAAGGCCAGTATCACTGGATCTAAAAGTATGTGATGAAGAGTAAGGTTTAAAAAGACTAAGAGGGGCAGCTAGATGGCACAGTAGATAGAGTGATGGCCCTGGATTCAGGAGGACCTGAGTTCAAATCCAGCCTCAGACACTTAACCACTTACTAGCTATGTGACCCTGGGCAAGTCACTTAACTCCAACTGCTTCACCAAAAAGAGAAAAAAAGATACATAAAAAGACTCAGAAATCCAGACACATTGATTGAATGCTGTTGTTCAGTTCATTTCAGTCTTATCTGACTCTTCATGACCCATTTGGGTTTTCTTGGCAGAGATACTTGTAATGGTTTGCCATTTCCTTCTCCAGCTCGTTTTACAGATGAAGAAACTGAGGCAAACAGGGACTAAGTGCCTTGCCCAGGGTCCCACAATTAGTAAGCATCTGAGGTTGGATTTGAACGGAAGAAGATGTGTCTTCCTGAGGTAGGTGGTCTCTAAGGTCACTTCTGGCTCTAGCTGGGTGTAAGGCATCCTTTTCAGCTCTGACAACCTAAATCACTTAACTGTGTCTCAGTTTTTCATTTAGGTCTGTGTGTTCTTTTGCAACATGACGAATATGGAATATTTTTTACATGATTAAACATGTATAACCTATATCAAATTGCTTCACTGTCTCAGGAAGGGGGGAGGCAAGGGAGGGGAGAGCAAATTCAGAACCCAAGATTTTTTTTTAATGAATGTTTAACATCATCTTTACAAGTAACTGCAGGGGAATAAAATATTGTTGTTTTTTTTCAAGAATGCTTTCCCATTTTAAAAAAATGAATAAAAAAGAATGCTTTCCGGTAGCATCTGTGTTAGGGCTCATTTTCCCCTTGGGCAATTGCCTGCAGGACCATGTCCTGGGTGTAAAGACATGCCAATATGTGAATTACTGAACAAAGCCCCTCTCACTGTACCTATGACATGCTTTGGAAGCTGGGATTTGGGCCCAGGACAGTGAGGAATTAGACACAGAGTCAGGTCACTGGGCAAACTTGGGCACCTTTGTTCTTTGTCTGAGCTGGAATGTTCGGGGAGGATTTCTCAGAAGTACAGCCAAGGTCACAAAGAGCAGGCTCTAATCTCTGAGAGGACAGGTTCAGAGTTAGCCAAACGATCATTTAGATTCTCTTGACATTTCCCTTCCTCCCTCTTTGCCCCTCTAACAATTGTGATGCCCAAAGAGCATTACCTCTAGAACATGGAGGTAACAGATAACTTGCTTCTCCACCAGTTACGACCCTGGAAACTGCCTGAAAGCTAAGTAGTATCCTGAGCTGATGTCAGAGAGCAAGAAATCAACGAGAAGCACTTATTAAATACCTATGGTGTGCCAGACACTGCTCCAGGCACCAGGAGTACAAAAACTGAAGTGAAAACATGCCTGGTCTAATGGAGGAGACAAAATGACCACATATAAGGACAGACAGCGTATACACAAAATGGATACAAGGTAATTTGAGAGAGAAGGGAAGCAGTAGCTGAGGGGAATCAGGAAATGCTTCAGGTAAAAAGTGGCCTGATCAGCAGTGCAATGATCCAAGGACAATCCCAAGGAGCTAATGCGGAAACTAACTATGCCCCCCATAGAAGGAACTGATAAAAAGAACACTTGTGGATCGGACATAGATAACCTGGTTGTGATTTTGTGGAGGGGGCAGAAAGGGAGAGGGGGTGGGAATTTTTATAATTTTAATAAATAAATCATTTGAAAGTGTTGAATAAGTACAAAAAAAAAGTGGCCTGAGCTAAATTCTAAGGAAATCAAGGTTCTGAGAGGCAGAAGTGAGGAGAGCATTCCAGGCATGAGTGACAGCCAGGTAAAGACCCAGAGGTGGGAGGTGGAGCCTCACGTGAGAAA